>NC_068448.1:51154119-51462491 GCF_023373465.1 Oncorhynchus keta | reverse complement strand
CTCCTAGTCCATAGCTCTGCTTAGTGCAGACTGAGGTGTTGTTACTGAATAGATAAGCACTTCCATCCAGAAGGGAAAGGGTAGCTTACCCCTGTGAGGTATGAGGTTCTCTGTGCCTTTGCTCACATTTTAAAAGGTAATTTTAGGTTGCCAACTAAAACCTTCCATACCGCCTTGGGCTAATTCTCTCTCATCTCTTACTCTCCGCTTGTCTTTTTTTGGGACCTGGCACCAACATACATGGTTATTTGCCAAAACAAAAGTAGAAAATTATTTATTCTAAAATGTAAGAAAAAAACATATAGTTACAATAAAATGTGTCTAAGCAGCTCAAAATGTTATAAGGTCTGTCACGTTCTGACCGTTATTTCCGTTGTTTTGTATTCATTATTTAGTATGGTCAGGGCGTGAGCAGTCTGTTTGATTTTCTATGATTTGGGGATTTCTATGTTTCGGCCTAGTATGGTTCTCAATCAGAGGCAGGTGTCATTAGTTGTCTCTGATTGAAAATCATACTTAGGTGGCCTGGGTTGCACTGTTTGTTTGTGGGTGATTGTCTATGTTAGTTGCTTGTGTCAGCACAGTCCTTATGATAGCTTCACGGTCTTTATTTGTTTATTGTTTTTGTATTCAGTGTTCAGTTCTTTCTTTAATTAAACATTCATCATGAACACTTACCACGCCGCATTTTGGTCCTCTGATCCTTCTCGCCTCTCCTCTTCAGATGAAGAGGAGGAAGATCGTGACAAGGTCACCTTACATTTTGAGTTGATATCCAATTGATATCCAATTTAATGAAGAATTGAATGCATTCGTGCCTTCAGTTTGGTCTCTGGTGTGACATAATTCATGTTAATGTAAGGTTTCATGATGACCAAATACATTTATTTAGCTCATTAAGTAGTTACCTCTGTCTTTAAATCAGTAATCATATTCTGGCACTTGAAATTAAAAACACATCATATCCCATATAATGATGATAACCAAATGTCTCGTTACTACATTTTAGGTAAGATTAACATTAATCTCGCGAGATAAAAATAAATTATCTTACTTGTGTAATATTATAATGTTACCTGCCTCATAACAATTAATTGTACATTTTGTCGAAGACACCACATTTTTTCCCTTTAGTTTATTGGCGTCACATTTATGGACAATACACAACAGGCAGTGAAATTTGACTTTTAAAAAAGAATGAATGACCATTTCAGAAGTTTCTGATCACTGCAAAAATGCTTCTAAACATCAGTAATGGGATCCTCATTAAAGGATTTGAAGTGTACTCATTCCAATTACAGGGCCTCAAAAGAGTCCTTATTGTTATTTTACGTCACTGCTCCTTCAAATCAGGAGTGGATTTGCGTGCCTGCTGCCTTCCTTGGATGTGGTTGTCATTTCTCAGGCTCCCTCTCCAGAATCGAATCTGATTCCACATTACCCGTGGTCACCATGGTAGGCACAGAAACTACCATCGAAAGTTGATAGACATTGATAGACATTGCCACAAAGGGTCAGTAAAATCATCCGGAGCACCCTGAAGCACCCCATATGGGTCAGCACTTGTTGGCATATCTTTGCTCTAGAATTACCACAGTTATCCAAGTAACATTGGAGCTATCAATGGAAACATCACTTAATGAGATGTATTCACAGTTTACCAACCGTGTGTTCTTAGACTTAAAATGGCTTAATCTATAGGACAAGAAAATTCTACTGGCAGAGTCAACCAGGTAGCCACCTGCAACATTGAAGTTTACCTTGGTGCACAGAGAGGTGCAGGGGCACAGTCCACCAGTGATGGAGGAGATCAAAGCGCACCCAGTGGGAGGCCCCGACCGACCCAGAGCCGCAGCCGCTCGAGAGGTGTCCTATTGGAGGGTTTTTGGAGTATACCGCACAACAGAGCCAACAACAGAGTTTTAAGAAAAGCAATGTGTCTTTGACGTCAACGAGTAATAGGATGGTGCCCGCCCCAGGCATTGCTGCCTAGGCGTTCCATGCCCTGCACCGGAACGCTATCGGAGGACCACTGAGACAGACTTGAGTGAGGCTGTCTGGGGTGCATTGGAGAGCAGGGGGGCAACAGTCTCCAAAAGAGGCACGGCTGATGGGGGCCCTCCCAGGGTGGATCACTTATGATCAGTCGGGAGGAGTGAAATTGGGATTGATGGTCTATTGCAGGGAATGAGAACCATGAATGTGAGCACCACAACCTGCCTCCATTATTTGCCTGCACCATCCATAGGGCCAGGTGGAAAAAAATGTAACCCTCCATAGAGGGCAGTGACAGACCCAGAGGTTGACAGAGGAACGCTCACCTGCCGAGAGTGAGAAACCAGGCTTGGGAGAATGACTACCTAAATATTGCACTAGAAACACTTAAAATGATCACAATTGCTACAATAGGTCTAATTCAAATAAGTGTTATTTGATGAAAAATAGATCTACAAATGTAATTATAGAAGTTTTATGTTCATGTCCCCCGGAGTGAAAGACGTTTCCTCTGGTTTCCACTGCTGTGACAACTTTCTGTCACAGCAGTGGAAATCCCAGGCTATATGGTCCATTGTGAGCCTTGTGTGAACCTTACAACCATATAATTTCACCACATGTTTTCATTGCTTCTTTTACTTCTATTGTAAAAAAAAAAGTATTATTTTAATATATACTGTAGATTCGAAAGGTATCACACCAAAATATTAAGAAACTGACTCATTTTATGGCAAAGGCAGAGGAGTGCAATTTATTGATAATTATTTATGATAAGGCTTACAATCTATTCAGGCCATGTGCTCCAGCCATGTTTTCTGTACTTCTCATTGCAAGAGAGACCGTCCCAGCGCAACGGTGCCCAAATGCTGGCTCGTTGCTAAATCACAGAATTGTGTAACACCAAGTGTACATTGCTTTTAGGAACAAAATGTAATCATGAGTAGACTTGGGACTGTTATTTCATTAAATAAACTACAAGAGTAGGTGAAGGTATTTTGATAAATCTTTTCATAAATGTACTTAAACTTGTGGAACTTTGAACATAACTGGGGCAGTCTCATGTGTGGTTCAAAATTGAATGAACATAAATTATACACTGCATTAATTAACTCATGATCCAAGAAAAAAAAAACGTTTTTTGTATGTTATGCAATTTAAAGTTATATTTGTGTTTGTCATCATGGGGGAAAAAAGGGTGTCATGTGAACTACTCACATGCTTCTACTATGTTCAGTACATAAGGTGGATGGGATGGAAGCAGGGGAGTGTATCCAGAGGAAGATGGGGATGTGTTTGGGGGGAAGAGGGGGGCAGATATGGTTTAAGGGGGGCAGAGGGGGGGTGCTGGGGACAGAGAGAGGATCGGGGGGGGCAGAGGCTCGGCCTGTTGAGTATTCTCATTCCCCATGCAGCAGTGGAGATCCATGGAGAAGTGCACCAGAGTATACTTGACATTTTTACAAATGAATAGAAGATGAAAAGCTAAAATGTCTTGAGTCAATAAGTATAAAACCCCTTTGTTATGGAAAGCCTAAATAAGTTTAGGAGTTAAAATATGCTTAACAAGTCACATAATGTGTTGTATGGACTTTGTTTAAAGTGCTTTTTTAATGACTACCTCCTCTCCGTACCCCACACGTACAATTATCTGTAAGGTCCCTCAGTCGAGCAGGGAATTTCATACACAGATTCATATAAATATGCCAGGGAGAGTTTCCAATGCCTCGCAAAGAAGGGCACCTATTAGATGGGTAAAAATGTAAAAGCAGACATTGAATATCCCTTTGATCATGGTGAAGTTATTAATTACACTTTGGATGGTGTATCAATACATCCAGTCACTACAAAGATACAGGCGTCCTTCCTAACTCAGTTGCTGGAGAGGAAGAAAACTGCTCAGGGATTTCACCATGCGGCCAATGAAGACTTAAAAAAAAGTGGCAGAGTTTAATGGCTGTGACAAAAGAATTGAGGGTGGATCGACAACATTGCAGTTACTTCACAATACTAACCTAATTGAGAGAGGGAAAAGAAGGAAGCCTGTAGAGAATTGCAAAACCAGCATCCTGTTTGCTACAAGGCATTAAAGTAATACTGCAAAAAATGTTGAAAAGCAATTCACTTTTCGTCCTGAATACAGTGTTCTGTTTGAGTCAAATACAATACAACATATTACTGAGTACAACACTCCATATTTTCAAGCATAGTGGTGGCTGCATCATTATATGGGTATGCCTGTAATCCTTAGGACTGAGGGCGTTTTCAGGATAAAATGAATTATGGAATGGAGCTAAGCACAGGCAAACTTCTAGTGAAAAACCTAGTTCGGTCTGCTTTCCACCACCAATCTGCTTGAAAATCTATGGCAAGACTTGAAAATTGCCATCTAGCCATGATCCACAACACCTTGACAAAGTTTGAAGAATTTTGAAAATAAAAATGGGCAAATGTTGTACAATTTGGGTGTGGGAAGCTCTTAGAGACTTTCAGAAAGACTCACAGCTGTAATCGATGCCAAATACAATGTATTGAATCAGGGGTGTGAATACTTATGTAAATTCAATATTTCTGTATAAAATGTACAATAAATTAGCAGACATTTCTAAAAACATGTTTTCATGTTGACATTATGGGGTATTGTGTGTAGAAGGCTGAGAAACAAAACAATGTTGAATACATTTTGAATTCAGGCTGTAACACAACAAAATGTTGTGGCACTGTAGGGGCTTTTAGGCACCCTGACAGCAGCATGCTTGTTGGGGACATTGGGTCCTGTGGAGGGGGAGGGACTGTGAGCCCTGAGGGCTGTGGTTGGTCAGAAACGCTTTATTCCCTATATAGTGCACTTCTTTTGACCAGAGACCATAGGGTTCTGGTCAAATGTAGTGCGCTATGTAGGGAATACGGTGCCTTTCGGCCCACATATATGTTTGAATCCCCAGCTGTCTGCAGTGCTGGACCATCTGAACTCCTTGTGCATTTTGACCCCAGGCAGGCCGAATCCTGCTGCTTCATTAGCCCATTCTGCTGCTGCAAGCTGCCTGGAACAGATTTAAAGCAGGTCTAGTCTCTGTTTCTGTGTCCCAAATGATACCATATGCCCTATAAAGTGTATTTCTTTTGACCATTGCCCTATGGGCTTCGTCAAAGTAGTGCACTAAAGAGGGAATGGGTGCCATTTGGGACTATATCATGATTACCATATGGTGTCAGTTATACTGTTCATGCACAAAGACGGGGTTGTATTAACAAACTGTGAAGCATCACTCTCAGTGCTCTGTTGTACCTCCAGAGCAGTGATGTTGCAGAGATTTCATCATGTACAGTATGTTTGTAGTTGGGAGAGTTCATCTAACATACAGTGCATTCGGAAAGTATTCAGACTCCTTGACTTTTTCCAGATTTTACAGCCATGGATTAAATAAAAACATTTCCTCGTCAATCTACACACGATACCCCATAATGAAAAGTGAAAACAGTTTTTTTTTTAATTGCTAAGTTATGAAAAATGTAAACAGAAATACCTTATTTACATAAGTATTCAGACCCTTTGTTATGAGACTCGAAATTGAGCTCAGGTGCATCATCTTTCCAGTGATCATTCTTTAGATGTTTCTACAACTTCATTTGAGTCCACCTGGGGTAAATGTAATTAATTCAACATGATTTGGAAAGGCTCACAGCTCTCTGTATAAGGTCTCACAATTGACAGTGAATGTCAGAGCACAAACCATGCCATGAGGTCGAAGGAATTGTCCATAGAGCTCAGAGACAGGATTGTGTCGAGGCACAGATCTGGGGAAGGGTAGCAAAAAAAATGTTTGCAGCATTGAAGCTCCCCAAGAACACAGTGGCCTCCATCATTCCAAAAATGGAAAAGTTTGGAATCACCAAGACTCTTCCAAGAGCTGGCCGCCCTGCCAAACTGAGCAATCGGGGGGAAAGGCCTTGGTCAGGGAGTTGAACAAGAACCTGATGTTCAATCTGACAGAGCTCCACAGTTGCTCTGTGGAGATGGGGGAACCTTCCAGAGGACAACCATCTCTGCAGCACTCCACCAATCAGGCCTTTATCGTAGAGTGGCCAGACGGAAGCCACTCCTCAGTAAAAGGCACATGACAACCTGCTTGGAGTTTGCTAAAAGGCACCGAAAGGACTCTCAGATGGTGAGAAACAAGACTGAAATCTTTGGCCTGAATGCCAAGCATCACTTCAGAAGGAAACCTGTCACCATCCCTACGGTGAAGCATGGTGGTGGCAACATCATGCTGCGGAGATGTTTTTTAGCGGCAGGGACTGGGAGACTTGTCAGGATTGAGGAAAAGATGAACAGAGCAAAGTACAGAGAGATCATTGATGAAAGCCTGCTCCTGAGCGCTCTGGACCGCAGACCGGGGCGAGGTTCACCTTCCAACAGGACAACGACCTTATGCACACAGCCAAGACAATGCAGGAGTGGCTTCAGGACAAGTCTCTGAATGTCCTTGTGTGACCCAGCCATAGCCCGGACTTGAACCCGATCGAACATCTCTGGAGAGACATGAAAACAACTTTGCAGCAATGCTCCCTTTCCAACCTGACAGAGCTTGAGAGGATCTACATAGAAGACTTGGAGAAACTTCTTAAATACAGGTGTGCCAAACTTGTATTGTTGTACCCAAGAAGACATGAGACTGTCATCGCTGGCAAAGGTGCTTCAACAAAGTACTGAGTAAAAAGTCTGAATTCTTCTGTAAATGTGATATTTCAGTTTTGAATATGTTATGCATTTGCAAATATTTCAAAAAACCTGTTTTGAAACTACTGTCCGAATGCACTGTACATTCAGTATTATTGCAGTATGTTTTGTGAGAGAATACAGCATCACACTGGTCTCAGTTGGAGTCCTTTTCTCTCATATATTTTCCTGGTCTCTGACAGGTGCACATAGTGGGTGGGTGAACACATCTTGTTTTGACCACATGAAAGAGGATACAGAATGGAACCTGTCTGAAAAAAATGTAGTTGTTTGATGCGTTATTGAAACTAGCACACAGTTGTGAATAGATTTCTTACCACAATTTTAGTTTTCATAACCCCACTTTTCATAACCCATAATCCTCAATCAAACAACAAAATATCAATAATAATGTCAATCGGTAATCTGTAAAAAATAACCAAAAGCCTATGTGAATGCACTTTGGATAATTTCACACGTTCAATTATAAATTCGAAACACCCATGGCAGCACACCAAGGACACAGAATTGAATTGAGTTTAATATTAAATCTTGGGTGGAAGGAAATTATTATGGCATGAAAGGAGTGGAACGAATGGGAGCCTTTATGTCTAGGAGAAAGCTAAGGGGTAACTGGAGTGACAGGTCATAGATGTTAACGTCTGTGTCCATCAGGGCGCACAAAGGCAGGGCTGTGAGATGGCCAAGGGTCCTCTGACTCTTTCAGCAGGAACATGTAAATAAACTGACTTTGTACACCACTCACGCCTCACTCTCTTTATTTTCCCTCTCTTCTCTCTTTCTTCCTCTTCCTCTCATGCCAAGAGTGAGCATTACAAGGGCAGGAAAACGATCTAAAACGTTATAACAGAGATCCACAGTGCATCAGAAATTATACCTTCTTTCTCTAACACAAACAGAAATTCTGAAAAACTTCAAATCCTTCGCTCATAACGTGACCAAGTCAAATTAGTTTTATATATCCAGACAGGTGCACATCCCTTGAGGGCCTACATTTGACAGGTGTGGCATCTACTTATAAACTGCACTATGTTAAAGTCACGTCCCCAGGTTTGAGAGGGACATCAGGAGGGTATTGAATGTCACCATCTGTTGATGATCTGTTTGGATGGAGCCATTACACCGTGTGGGAGGAGGGGGGCTTAGTTCCACGGTTCCCCAAGAGGCTAAGGGTTAGGGTTATTGCAGGGGACCACAGTCTGGCACTGATCTGGTTTCCCAGGTTATATCTTTCTGGTGTCTGCAACATAAAAGCCACCATTATCTTCCTATTGCTGTGCCCAACATGTCTAAATCACTGAAGAACATAGATATTTCACAATGACCACACCTGAACATGTAATTTTTAGGCCAGAAAAGGGGTTAGAGAATTTGGAAGAACAGCCGTCTCTACTTCTGACTGAATATTATGCCATGTGTTTTTCTCTAGAACATATGGACAACCATTCTCAGCACTATTGTAGTGGACTGTTTGCGTTGTTAGTTTCACCCATGGCAAGAGCCAACTTAATGAATCTCTCCATTGTCGGTGAAGAGTCTACAGGGGGACTTCATTCTATCGCCGTGCCCCAGGTTTCTGTGACAGTTACTGTGACTGATCAGCGAGAAGTGAGAATGATGTGCGTCAATTTACCGTAGCTAAACTTCTCCTAGGCGATAACTCCATGAGAGGACGACAAGATAATAGTTCTGTTTCGCAGAACTACCAGCCCTACAGCCATAACTGTCGAATTACACTTTACTGCCTCTTTGGTGGTCGCCACACCGACCATGCAGTTCAAGAAACTGCTGGATGGTTGTTCCTTTGAGATTCAGACCCCTTTTCAAATGAAGATAATAATTACTAAGACCCCACAAGCTGTTTTCAGATGTTATAGTCATAGAGTTGGTCCGTGGGGAATTGTTAGCTGTATAAATTGAGGGATTAGTCCTATTCAGAATGAAAAATTAGTTACTTACCTCTCAGGCAGAAAATATTTTGCCTATACATATCACAATGTTGGGATAGTAACAAATTGTTCTAATAATTAAATAATAATGTTATTCTATTTACTGTATATTAAAACATGTTATGTACCAAAATATCAAAGAACATTTTAAATGTGCAGTGTACAAAGTTAACATGAGGAACAAGAATGACATTTATTCTCACCGATGGCCAAAAATAACTATCTGAAAGCCACGCCCCCATACAGTGCCTTGCAGAAATATTCATCCCCCTTGGCAATTTTCTTATTTTGCTGCATTACACCTTGTAATTTAAATGGATTTCATTTGGATTTCATGTAATGGATATACACAAAATAGTCCACATTGGTGAAGGGAAATGAAAAAAATAACTTGTTTAAAAATATTAAACAAAATAATGTTAGAAAAGCGGTGTATGCATATGTATTCACCCCCTTTGCAATGAAAACCCTAAATAAGATCTGGTGCAATCAATTACCTTCAGAAGTCACATAATTAGTTAAATAAAGTTAAATAAAGTCCACCTTTGTGCAATCTAAGTGTCACAGGATCTGTCACATGATCTCAGTATTTATACACCTGTTCTGAAAGGCCACCAAGCAAGCGGCACCATGAAGACCAAGGAAATCTCCAACAAAGTTGTGGAGAAGTACAGATCAGGAATGGGTTATAAAACATATCTGAAACTTTAAATGTCCCACGGAGCACCATTTAAATCCATTATTTAAAAAATGAAAGAATATGGCACCACAACAAACCTGCCAAGAGAGGGCTTCCCACCGAACTCACAGACCAGGCAAGGAGGGCATTATTCAGAGAGGCAACAAAGAGACCAAAGATAATCCTGAAGGAGCTGCAAAGCTCCACAGCAGAGATTGGAGTAACTGTTCATGGGACCACTTTAAGACGTACACTCCACAGAGCTGGGCTTTACAGAAGAACGGCCAGAAAAAAAAGCCATTGCTTAAAGAAAACAAAAAAGCAAACACGTTCGGTGTTCACCAAAAGGCATGTGGGAGACTCCCCAAATATATGAAAGAATGTCTGGTCAGACTAATATTTAGTTTTTTGGTCATCAAGAAAACGCTATGTCAGGCGCAAACCCAACACCTTTCATCACCCCAAGAACACCATCCCCACCTTGAAGCATGGTGGTGGCAGCATCATGCTGTGGGGATGTTTTTTTATCGGCAGGGACTGGGAAACTGCTCAGAATTGAAGGAATGATGGATGGAGCTAATTACAGCTAAATAATGCTTAAGGGAAACCTGTTTCAGTCTTCCAGAGATTTGAGACTGGGACAAAGGTTCACCTTCCAGCAGGACAATGACCCTAAGCAACACTCAAGTGGTTTAACCTCTTGCTCCTACCTGACACGCAGGTGTCCCATCTAGACATCTGGAAATGCAAATGCGCTACGCTAAATGCTAATAGTACTAGTTAAAGCTCAAACGTTCATTAAAATACACATGCAGGGTATTGAATTAAAGCTACACTCGTTGTGAATCCAGGCAACAAGTCAGATTTTTAAAATGCTTTTCGACGAAAGCATGAGAAGCTATTATCTAATAGCATGTAACACCCCAAAAGACCCGCAGGGGACGTAAACAAAATAATTAGCATAGTCGTCGCTACACAAACCGCACAAATAAAATATAAAACATTCATTACCTTTGACCATCTTCTTTGTTGGCACTCCTAGATGTCCCATAATCACTATTGGGTCTTTTTTTCGATTAAATCTGTCCATATATAGCCTAGATATCGATCTATGAAGACTGTGTGATAAACGAAAAAAAATAGCGTCTTGTAACGTAACGTCATTTTTTAAAATTAAAAAAGTTGACGATAAACTTTCACAAAACACTTCGAAATACTTTTGTAATGCAACTTTAGGTATTAGTACACGTTAATAAGCAATCAAATTGATCACGAGGCGATGTATATTCTTTAGCTGTCCGTCTGGAAATAATGTCCGGGTAAATCTCAACCAAAATATCCAGTCGGAGACCTGAACAAATGGCTTGTCTCTTCTTCGTTTGACCAAGAAACAAAGCCTAGGCAAATGAAAAGACTGTTGACATCGTGTGGAAGCTGTAGGTATTGCAACCTCAGCCCCATTTATTGTGGTTCGCCTTTATCAATGGGTTGAAGTGGCAGATGGATATATATTTCCATTTTCAGTGATCAGATTTTCCTGCGCTTTTCGATGAAACGCACGTTCTGTTATAGTCACAGCCATGATTGAACCAGTTTTATAAATGTCTGCGTGTTTTCTATCCACACATACTAATCATATGCATATACTATATTCCTGGCATGAGCAGCAGGGCGCTGAAATGTTGCGCGATTTTTAACAGAATGTTCGAAAAAGTAGGGGGTAGGAGTAACAGGTTAAGGGGAGACATTTAAATGTCTTGGAATGGCCTAGTCAAAGCCCAGACCTCAGTCAAATTGAGAATCTGTGGTATGACTCAAAGATCGCTGTACACCAGCGGGAACGCATCCAACTTGAAGTAGCTAGAGCAGT
The DNA here is from genome assembly GCF_023373465.1 of Oncorhynchus keta. NCBI lineage: Eukaryota > Metazoa > Chordata > Actinopteri > Salmoniformes > Salmonidae > Oncorhynchus > Oncorhynchus keta. The sequence goes on along the minus strand of NC_068448.1, from coordinate 51,451,260 downwards.
TTTGCCTCGAAGAATGGGCAACTATCCCAGTGGCTAAATGTGCCAAGCTTATAGACATGCCCCAAGAGACTTGCAGCTGTAATTGCTGCAAAAGGTGGCTCTACAAAGTATAGATTTCTTTTTTGGGGGGGGGGGGTGAATAGTTATGCACGCTCAAGTTCTGTTCTTTTGCCTGGCTTCTTGTTTGTTTCACAATAAAAAATATTTTGCATCTTCAAAGTGGTAGGCATGTTGTGTAAAGCAAATGATACAAACCCTCAAAAAAGACTGCTTTCACTTCCAAGGATGCTTCCAGAAAGTTGAGGGGTGTGATATTTCTGCATTTAATTGTCGATACATTTTCAAAACTTTCTTAAACATATTTTCACTGTGTCATTCTGGGGTATTTAAGGCCAGCCTGTACTCCTGGCCTTAAACACCATTCAACCTCCAATCCATTGCTCCCAAAATAAACCATAGCAGTCAGTTTGCCAATGAAGAGCTGTAGTTTATAGAAAGGCTTTATTCTAGAAAACTTTCAACAGCTTCCATAAAAAATAATAATACTTATTTCCCTTTCTATGCCTTCGACCTACACATCACCCGCCCTCCACTACTTCTGCGCCCTGCATGTCACTGACTGCTGTTCTACAACTAACCAATCCAGCATCCCCATAGCTTGGGCCTGTTTACACCCACCTTCTCCCCCTCTCATTCTCCTCCAGGGAAGCCTGTCTAGCTGCCTTCTCTGTCTGTTCACTGGGCTGGCATTCCAGAGATTAGCTCCAGCCTGGCAGGTGGCTGCTCAACCCCCCTCAGCTCCTTTCCACCCCGGACCAGCACCCATGCCAGCCGTAGGCTGCCGGCAGAGTCCTCTAGTTCCTCTCCTGTGGTGAGCTATCAGGCTTAGCTGGCCTTACAGACCCCCAAGATGCTAGCTTCACAGGTGTGCCATGCTCGACTGGAGAACAGGCTGCTGAATGTGTTTGGCCTCCAAAGACCGTCTGAAACACTGCAACACTGGCGACGTCCAGCTTTTCTCTTCCCGCTTTTTGGGTTTGTGTAAATGTGTTTTTCAGAGGGGGGCTCGAGAGGAATTAATCAACATATCCCTCTGTGTCCTTAAAGCATAATGTGCCATTTCTGAGGGGGATACGCTGCCAAGACTAACACTAGGGTATCCCGTGTGGGCCATGGTGAATGCAGATTTTTGTGTGTAAGTCTTGAAAACACCAAGGTTGTTTGTTTTCCATCTAACATACTTCCAAATTACACTGCCTGTCTGACACATTCTGTGTTGACCCCTTTCATTGACTAGCAGTCTTTTGAGAACAAATCTCTATATCCTGTATAGAACATGCTGTACTCTTGACATGGCATACATATTTCGATGCATGCAGTATAATTTAAATGTATAACAATTGATACAGTTCCTGCTGACATAATGTGACATTACCCGATGGCGTACAAAAAGCTTTTGTTTTAGGGCCTTTGTCTGGCTCTTTAACCTTCTCAGTTTGATTACCTGAGCCAGCTGCACCAGTCAGATTTCTTTGGCTTGGAGAGCTAACTGCATTCACCATCAATGATATAGCACAGTGCTTAAGCATTCGGACGGCAGAAACGTTGGATCTAATCTTAGTAACGTGAAAGAGAGCGAGTCTTTATTGATTCTGAACTAGAGGGGCAACAATGCGGCATTTCCATGTAATGGGATTGTGTTCTTTGTTTGAAAACAAAAATACACCTTTGACATTACTTTTTTCATTCACAATCAAACAATCCATCTCCGCCTGCATCTCGCAACGTTGGCCTCCTAATGCTGTCTGCCTCCTTACCTGTGAGAGATAGCCCTGAAGCGTTAGTTGATTGTTACCCATGCTTCCAAAATTACATATTTTTAATTTCACCCGGCACTTGTCGAGATTGTTATCTGTGATTTCTGAGATTGCTTCCTTTGATTGGTTTGTCTCCAGGCAGCTTCGGATTGCCTTCAGTAATAATGTGTCACTTTTCATGTATTATTTTAGAGAAACTTGTTGAAATACACAGTGAGAGACAGTGGCTGGATTATATAAAAAATGCCCAGGGCTCCACTCAGTTCATTATTCATTTCTAATGCAATATAAGCCCTTTTCCGGAGAAGCTTTGAAGATGTGTATCCTTGATTGCACTTGCCAAAAAATACTCTCTCCAAGCCTGCCTCCCAAATGGTACCCTTACATACACAGCAAATGCTTAGGTGTTAAAGGTCCCGAACAGTCATTCTGATTCCCATGTAAAATAGCTTTTTGAGTGACTAAAATATCATCCATAATATTTTTCTGATAGAAATCCTCAAAATATGAGAACATTTTTTCTAACTACCAAGAAGCTTGAAAAGACAGGCTGAGTGGGCGGGGAGCTTTTATTCATGATCTCTCCTTGACTGGTGGCTCTTTGAAATGCATGAGTGAAGCCACTTGGATGCAGTGACTTAGTATGGCAGTAAAATCATCTCAAGTAAATTTGGTGATGCATAAAGTAACTCAAACAACATTGAAATTGCATCACTGATGTAAACAATGTTTTATACGTCTCCCATTTGGTAGGTCTCTTGTGATGCAGTTTACAGCAGCACTGACGGATGTAATGACTTGACAACTGCAGCTGAGGAACTAGCTAACACCAGACACAGATGAAAGTGGAATCATATAACTAGCTTTGTCATATATTAATAGGGTCAACTTTGAACCATTTTATGTGTGAGTTCAAAATATCTATACTTGTCGCCCCAGCGTGAGTTTTTTTATGCGTGTGATATCAGAATGCACTCGCTGTTCCAAAATGTGTTTGTTACTTACGCAACAGGACAGTTAACCCACGCTGCAGTCAAACCAAGGCATGCTGCCTGCTATATATAGGCTATGTTCCAATTAGTCCATTTCTAATAATTTTCTAACAGTTTGAACTGAGGTGTGTTCTGCCTACACATTAATTCACATAAGAAGTAACCCATTCCACTGTTGGAGAGCCCAAGCACTTCCCCAGTGTATCCTTCCACAAACATTTCCCCCTGGTACATTTTCTGGCTGGCGCCCGCATTACCGTCATTGTTGTTTTCCTTGCAAATACTAACTTTGGACACGTGTGCGTTCCTATCAAAGTAAGCACCTTATTTTCTGCATATTGTGTTGTTGTTTCTACTGTAGCATACCATATGTACTTTTTAAAAAACCTTTATTTACTGTATTTACTGTTGTCACGCCCTGGTCGAAGTATTTTGTGTTTATCTTTATGTATTGGGTCAGGCCAGGCTGTGGCATGGGGTTTTTGTATTGTGGTGTGTTTTGTCTTGGGGTTTTGGTATATAGTGGGATTGTAGCTAGTGGGGTGATCTAGCAGAGTCTATGGATGTCTGGAGTGGTTCTCAATTAGAGTCAGGTGTTTATCGTTGTCTCTGATTGGGAACCATATTTAGGCAGCCATATTCTTTGGTTGTTTTGTGGGTGATTGTCCTTAGTGTCTTGATGTCCTTATTCTGTGGTAGTTTGCACCAGTTTAGGCTGTTTCGGTTTTTCATTACGTTTATTGTTTTGTTGAGTTTGTGTTTTGATTGGTGTTACGTTGTTTTATTAAACATGGATCGCAATCTACACGCTGCAGTTTGGTCCGACTCTCCTTCACCACATGAAAGCCGTTACAACTGTTTTGTTCTCAATGTTCTCAAGCACTGATGACAAATCATGCATTCTGATTCTTGCATTGATTGTAATGAACACGTGATATGTGTAAAATACTTTTTTTGAAGGTTGCACTGATTATGCTGAGCTAATGCTAAGCTATTTGCCAGTTATGCATGGCGCCATGTTCGTTGACATCATACAAATCATTCTGGTTATCATGTAATCTGTCAGACCAAAGATGTTACAAAAACAAAGTGAAGGGATAGTTCACTCGACTGAGTTATGGTGCTTTCAAGACAACTGGCAACTCTGAAAAATACGAGGTCAAATCACGACGTCAGTGATCTTCAGGCCGGAAAGTAGAAGTTCTAGAAAGAGGCACGAGTTCCCAAATTGGAATGCCAAGTTGGATGACTGTTCAAAAATAGTTTTCCCAGTCGGAGCTTGATTTTTTTCAAAGTTCCCAGTTGTCTTGTACATTACATTACATTTAAGTCATTTAGCAGACGCACACACTGAAATTGGAAGTTGGCAATTTCAAGCTCCCAGTTGTTTTGAACACGGCTTCAGATTGTAACTATGGTACCTCAGGGTTGCCAGCTCAGACCCCCTCCAGGGGTTTTATTTTTATTTAGCGTATAAACTTCTACTGTGTTTACCACCCATTTATTGATCCCCGCTATACCTTCCCCATTCCCTCCTACTATACCTTCCCCATTTCTACCATACAAAATGCATATTTCTCTCTGATTTTGCGTACACTTCTTTTACATCCCTGTTAGTGAGCGTTTCTCCTTCGCCAAGATAATCCTTCCACCTGACAGGTGTGGCATATTAATAAGATGATCATTACACAGGTGCAACTTGTGCTGGGGACAATAAAAGGCCACTCTATAATGTGCAGTTTTAATTTTGAGGGAGCGTGCAACTGGCATGCTGACTCCAGGAATGCCCACCAGAGCTGTTGCTAGAGAATTGAATGTTCCTTTCTCTACCATAAGCTGCCTCTGATATCATTTTTGATAATTTGGCAGTACGTCCAACTAGCCTCACAACCGCAGACGACGTGTAACCACGCCAGTGCAGGACCTCCACATCCGGCTTTTTCTGAGACCAGCCACCCGGACAGCTGATGAAACCGTGGAATGTTTCTGTCTGTAATAAAGCTCTTTATGTGGAATAGGCCCACCCACCTCACAAGTGGGTGCCCTCCCAGGCCCACCCATGGCTCCACCGCTGCCCAGTCATGTGATATCCATAGATTAGGGCAAAATGTATTTATTTCAACTGATTGATTGCCTTTCATGAACGCACTTGTTGAAATTGTTGCATGTTGCATGTGTTTGTTCAGTATATAAAGATTAGCTGGCTAATCATTAGCACATGGGCTTGAAAGATTGTTGATGAGACCTGTGTTCATTTTCTATAGCCTAATGCCTACAAGAAGTTAGTCATTATTACTGAATGTGCATGGTTCTAGTTAAATTCGAAACAAAACATTTCATCTTCATAGACAGACTTGAAAGACAGAACAGTGATAATTGCAAAAAAAGCTGGTTAAACTATTTTGATGAAATAATACAATTGTTAATGGGTCTTATGTTCAGACCCTTTCCCTTTTTCCACATGTTATTACACTACAGCCTTATTAAAAATTGCTTACATTAACTGTTTTCCTTATCAAACTACACATAATACCCCATAACTTGATTGGAGTCCACCTAAATTCAATTGATTGGACATGATTTGGAAATCACACACCTGTCTATATAAGGTCCCACAGTTGACAGTGCATGTCAGATCAAAAATCAAGCTAAAAAGTTGAAGAGATTGTATGTAGAGCACCGAGACAGGATTTTGTTGAGGCACATATCTTGGGAAATGTACCTAATATGTTCAGCAGCATTGAAGCTCCTTTAGCACACAGTGGCCTCCATAATTCTTAAATGGAAGAAGTTTGGAACAACCAAGTCTCATCCAAACTGAGCAATTGGGGGAGAAGGGCCTTGTTCAGGGAGTTGCCCAAGAACCTGATGGTCACTCTGACAGAGCCTCAAGAGTTCATCTGTGGAGATGGGAGAACCTTCCAGAATGACAACCATCTCTGCAGCTCTCCACCAATCAGACCTCCATGGTAGAGTGGCCAGACAGAAGCAGCCGGAATCAAGGGAAAGATGAACAGAGTAAAGTACAGAGAGATACTTGATGGAAACCTGCTCCAGAGCGCTCAGGACCTCAGACTGGGGTGAAGGTTCACCTTCCAACAGGACAACGACCCTAAGCACATACAGCCAATACATCGCAGAACTGGCTTTCGTGTCTCTGAATGTCCTTGAGTGGCCCAGCCAGAACCCGGACATGAACCCAATCGAACATCTCTGGTGAGACCTGAAAATATCTCTTCAGTAACGCTCCCCATTCAACCTGACAGAGCTTGAGAGGATCTGCAGAGGAGAATGGGAGAAACTCCCCAAATACAGGTGTGCCAAGCATGTAGAGTCATACAAAAAGAAGACTCAAGGCTGTAATCACTGCCAAAGGTGCTTCAACAAAATATTGAGTTAAGGGTCTGAATAGTTATGTAAATGTTATATTTCTGTTTTTTATTCTGAATACATTTGCTACATTTTCTAAACGTTTTCTATGTCACTATGGGGCATTGTGTGTAGATCGATGTAAAAAACAATTCAATCCATTTTAGAATGAGGCTGTAACGTCACAAAATGTGGACGAAGTAAAGGGATCTGAATACTTTCTGAATGCACTGTATATTTAGGCTAGGTTTTTCTTCACCAACCCTGAAATCATTCAAATATTGCATTACGTTTGAAATGCAGTGTATTTGTCTTTAATTTGTCAACACTTGTTTAGAGAAAACAAAGAAGAGAGATGTATATTTATCTTTAATCACCCAGAAATTTGATATGATGTTTTTAGTTCATATCACCCAGCCCTAATTTGTACTCCTTTATGAAAAAATACAATTATTTTTTAAGGTTTGCATGGCACATTGCACTAGCTTGCAAAGTCATACAGAGATCCTATTGCAATCCAGCCAGAGAAAAAAATAGCTGACATTTGGATTTTGCATTCAGAAAGACTGCCAATATTGTAAATAAAAGACATTACATCTAAACCATGTAAATTGGAACAACCATTTCAGTAATGGGTGCAATAAGTCCATGTAACGAATTGGTTTAGAAAATGTATGTCATTTACATTTGTGTGGCATAAGATTAATAATCAATCAAAGAACAAAGAGATATTGAAAAAATAATAGTCTAAAAATCAGCCTGTAATAGAGTATGCTGGGAAACGTTTTAATGATGGGCGTGGTTTTGGTTCACAGTGATGTGTATGAGTTTCAGGTAGTGATGGGAAACCGAAGCTTTCTGAAGGCTTCCGCACTTTTACCAACATTTTCAGTTGGAATACTAGGTTTGCATCTTACATCATGCTTCCCTTTTTTGCTTTCAAGTTTAATATGTTTCTAAAACTGAATCTATAGCATTATTTAGGATGCTTAAGGCAGAAGTTTATACTATACTAAATAAAACTAATTATTTGAACAACAATGCAGAAAAAAAAATGTCAAAAAAGTTTGACCTCATACATTCATGTCCCTGAATGTTCCATAGTTCCCTCAGCTGCCTGCTATGCCACCAGTCAGAGGAAACTAGTATGGTTTTTGCAGTAGAAGTCAGTGTTTGAAAGCAAAACAAAAAAAAGCACCGGAACCACAGAAAAATCAGTGGGATTTGCAACACAGTTTGAAAAAGCATGTGATCAAACTAAACTCCGGACGTCATTGATGACACACTTCTGATAAAGTAATACATGCATCGGCACACTTCTTTCGAAGTTAGCTGCTTAGTGATTTTGACACATGCCTCTGACCCCAAGTATCAAACCTAACATCACTAGTTTCAGGTTCCTGTATGGTAAAATTAGGCACTGAAAATAAGTCAATATAAAATATGTATGGTATTGCATTAATGTATTTTTTATGATAACATATTCACTTAGGATCTCACTTGGTGAAGTCCATAGGACTGAAAATGTATCAAGGCAACAACCATGTCTCTGTCACTAGCAAATACAGTCTTGGGTTGTAACTCCACAATTCACTCAAAAGGCAAGGCACTCTGTAAAATATTTTAATTAGGTTTTAGTGTGTTTATAACTGGTTCCGGTGTGTGTATATGGTCCCACTCTTTCAGTGTTGATTTAACCCCTAAAAGGTGTGTTTGTGGGGGACATAGAAACGCATTAAATAACACATTCGTAAACGGCAAAGAGGACAGTCATTAAATAAATCATAAGGAATAAGTTTTATATCTAGGAGACATAAGAATGCTCAGGAAATATAGTAGTTTTTCTGGACACATATTTAACCTCTTGTTATATATATTAACCCTTTTAACCCTTACCACCATACTTACCTTCAGACGAGTCCCGTGACACTGGTTGGGGGTTGTAGAGCAAAATGGGAGAGTCTCCTCTTTCCACAGTGGGGTCATATTAGTTAGTAGGCTAATCCGTTCAGACGCTACAGACATTTTCATTAAATACTGATTATCGGGATGTCTCCAGGTCTCACAGATGCAGAAGGGCGTCATTGTCATCGACGTGTGTATAGGTGGCAGGGACGTCAGGCGCAGGAGAATCGAACTTGGTATAATGGAGTAGCCTAATAACTTAAAAACACAGCTCCAAAACCATAATACATAATCAAAGCAAAGTGGGTACGAGGACCCGACGCACACCAATACAAACTACACGATCATGAACAAACAAACAATCTCTGACAAGGACATGAGGGGAAACAGAGGGTTAAATACACAACAGGATAATGAATGTGATTGGAACCAGTTGTGTAGGAAGACAAGACAAAAACCAATGGAAAATGAAAAATGGATCAATGATGGCTAGAAGACCGGTGACGTCGACTGCCGAGCACCGCCCGAACAACGACTTCGGCAGAAGTCGTGACAGGCATAGGCGAATTGGTGGATTGAGACGCAGCCCATGCAAAAAATATATATTTAGCTTGAATTGACAGATTTTTTATGTGATTTAAAAAAAACAATGTTAATTAAATTGACAAACGGGTGCATTAATAGACTCATAAAAATTGATTTAAGATTCTCAGTGTTGATTTAATTTAACACTGGATCAAGTGTGTACTGTTTATGGTCTAATTTTTCAGTGTTAATTTAACACTCTCAGTATTGATTTAACACTCTCAGTGTTGATTTAACACTGGAGAGTTTGCTGTGCAGTGCACTGCCCTATGGGCCCTAGTCAACAGTAGTGCACTATATAGGGAATTGGTTGCCATTTGGGACATTACCGAAGACATCAAAGAGGATAATTTCTTAATTGTGCCTCTCTTTTATTTAGACTAGAGAATGTCTTAGACTGAAATTGATAATCAATTGTGAGTTCCCTGTCCACCTGCATGCAGAGCAATCAGGGTAGTCAAACACACACGATCGCTATAATACTACTTCCTTTTTCTTTGTCTTTTCTGTTTGTGCCAATGTTCATATCACCGTACAAGACATGTGCTCAGTATTATAATGCATGACATTGACCATGTCAGGACAGTGCCATATAATTGTGTGCAACTATGATTAGAACCAATGCTGTTCAAATAATCCATTTGTATTCACTACCATAGGCTGCATCTCATTTTCTACAAATAAAAGAAAACTCACTGCCAAATGCTTGAAGGGTAAATCCAAAATGGCATACAAGGCTATTTTAGCCATTGTATACCTTTCTTGCTTTGACCTCCCTTTCGAATTTATAATTTGATATACTTTCTTGTTCAATTAATTGTTTGTTGCATTGGGAATGATTCTGTGGGTCCTTGAACTAGGGGATAAGATTGTTTTTAATCATAACCTTGCAGTTACTCTGATGTCAGCTGGATATCCTTCATGAGAAGGGAAATAAAATGACTACTGAATTTCTTAAGGCACATGGCTTTTAGAGGCAAGCTAGATATAGTTTCCTCCAATTATTTTATCTGCCGTTTGAATAAAACAGTGTTTGATCTGAATCTAGGGGGCAAGTTAAAGTACACTTTAAAGTCTGAAAAGGTAATCGTTATGGGGCATAATTCTAAGTATAATCTTTTCTCCAGGACTTGGTTGCAGGGAACTGACAATTCAAGATGAGATCAGGAATAGATGGGTACAGAGACTGAATAAACAATTCTAAACATGCGAGGGAAAATTTGTCTACAGTTATTAAAATCAAATCAAGGACTTTTCACAATATTTTGTGGCCCTGTTTAGGGAATGTAGTCTTACAGTGTATAGTGATAAGGGTCTATGTACACATTTTATTCTGAACATCATGACTGCGAACAGGGTGAAAGTAGATTTCTTCCCAGTACGGACCTCCTAAAAATGGCGCCAGATGAAATGGCAGCAGTTTTACGGGCACCCATCCATGCTATTATGTGGGGGTTTTTCACTTTATTTGTAACTTATTTTGTACACAATGTTTCTGCAACCGTATCTTACGGCAACCGTATCTTATGGCAAAAAAAAAGCTTCTGGATATCAGGACAGCGATCATTCACCTTGGATTAGATAAAGATGTTTTTCTTCAACAAGGAGAGCGCACAAGACATTCTCCAAACACCACAAAGGGCCGACATCCCCATTATTTGCAAGAGGAAGCAACGCAGGTACGGAGGACAAAGAGCCGGATGCTTGGTCAGGACCCGGAAAAGACAAGTGGGAAAGCTGCCGTTACCGTCAATACTACTCGCCAACGTGCAATCACTGGACAATAAATTAGAAGAGGTACGATCACGAATATCCTACCAATGAGACATCAAAACTGTAATATCCTATGTTTCACGGAATCGTGGCTGAATGACGACATGGATATTCAGCTTTCAGGATATACGCTGCACCGGCAAGATAGATCAGCACACTCCGTCCGGTAAGACGAAGGGGGCGGGGGGCAGTCTGTGCATATTTAGAAAAAACAGCTGGTGCACGAAATCTAAGGAAGTCTCTAGATTACGCTCGCCTGAAGTAGAGTATATTGTGATAAATTACAGGCCACACTACTTGCCTAGAGAGTTTTCAGCTATACTTTTCATGGCTGTTTATGTACCACCACAGACAGATGCTGGCACTAAGACCGCACTCAGTCAGCTGTAGGAAATAAGCAAACAGGAAACCGCTCACCCAGAGGTGGCACTCCTATTGGCCGGAGACTTTAATGCAGGGAAACTTAAATCAGTTCTACCAAAATTCTATCAACTTGTTAAATGTGCAACCAGAGGGAAAAAATTCTAGATCACCTGTACTCCACACACAGAGATGCGTACAAAGCTCTCCCTCGCCCTCCATTTGGTAAATCCGACCACAACTCTATCCTCCTGATTCCTGCTTACGAGCAAAAATTTAAGCAGGAAGCAACAGTGACTCGGTCTATAAAAAAGTGGTCAGATGAAGCAGATGCCAAACTAGAGGACAGTTTTGCCTACACAGATTGGAACATGTTCCGGGATTCTTCCGATGGTATTGAGGAGTACACCACATCAGTCACTGGCTTTATCAATAAGTGCATCGAGGACGTCGTCCCCACAGTGACTGTACGTACATACCCCAACCAGAAGCCATGGATTACAGGCAACATTCGCACTGAGCTAAAGGGTAGAGCTACCGCTTTCAAGGTGCGGGACTCTAACCCGGAAGCTTACAAGAAATCCTGCTATGCCCTGCGACAAACCAAAAAAACAGACGAACCATCAAAAAGCGTCAATACAGGGTTAAGATTGAATCATACTACACCGGCTCTGACCCTCGCCTTATGTGGCACGGCTTGCAAAATATTACAGACTACAATGGGAAGCACAGCTGTGAGCCCAGTGACACGAGCCTACCAGACGACCTGAACCATTTCTATGCTCGCTTCGAGGTAAGCAACACTGATGCATGCATGAGAGCATCAGCTGTTCTTCACTGACAGGTGTCTTCACTGACATTTTCAGCATGTCCCTGATTGAGTCTGTAATACCAACATGTTTCAAGCAGACCACCATAGTCCCTGTGCCCAAGAACACAAAGGCAGCCTGCCTAAATGACTACAGACCCGTAGCACATCCGTAGCCATGAAGTGCTTTGAAAGGTTGGTAATGGTTCACATCAACACCATTATCCCAGAAAAGCTAGACCCACTCCAATTTGCATACCGCCCAAACAGATCCACAGATGATTCAATCTCTATTGCACTCCACATTAGGCTTTCCCATCTGGACAAAAGGAACACTTATGTGAGAATGCCATTCATTGACTTACAGCTCAGCGTTCAACACCATAGTACACTCAAAGTTCATCACTAAGCTAGGGATCCTGGGACTAAACAGCTCCCTCTGCAACTGGATCCTGGACTTCCTGACGGGCCGACCCCTGGTGGTGAGGGTAGGTAGCAACACATCTGCCAAGCTGATCCTCGACACTGGAGCTCCCCAGGGGTGCATGTTCAGTCCCCTCCTGTACTCCCTGTTCACCCTCGACTGCACGGCCAGGCACGACTCCAACACCATCATTCAATTTGCAGACGACACAACAGTGGTAGGCCTGATCACTGACAACGACGAGACAGCCTATAGGGAGGAGGTCAGAGACCTGGCCGGGTAGTGCCAGAGTAACAACCTATCCCTCAATGTAACCAAGACTAAGGAGATGATTGTGGACTACAGGACAATGTGGACTAAACACACCCCCAGTCTCATCGACGCGGCTGTAGTGGAGCAGGTTTGGAGCTTCAAGTTCCTTGGTGTAGACAGACTAGAATGGTCCAAACACACCAAGACAGTCGTGAGGCGGGCACGACAAAGCCTATTCCCCCTCAGGAAACTAAAAAGATTTGGCATTGGTCCAGAGATCCTGAAAAGGTTCTACAGTTGATTATTTTGTTTATTATATGTTGTATATTTTAGGAGGAAAATTAAACCCCCCTATTATGAATTCCTGTGCCGGTCTCCAATAATTTATACAATGTGACAATTACATAGAATCCCTATTAATTCAATAGGATCTCTGTGGGCCTAGTCCTAAATATTTGTCATTTATCTTTTAAAATGTATTACTTTATATTGTGGTATAAACACATCCAGTCATGATGTTGTCATCTGATTGTCAAACAATCACTTCAAAGGGCTCCTTTACTAAACTGTAAAAAGTGGGACAACAATGTTGTTCATCTGAAGTGTTTTTTCTGATTGGTATGATCCTTTAATTAAGCTTTGGTTTCTTCAACATATTCTACTGAATTTCTCTGATATTTAATGGAATGAACGCTTTTAAATGGTTTTCAACACCTTATGTGCATTCACATTGCATATTGGTGGGTGCAATGTAGCAGCGACAGCCAATCAGAAGAGTTCGAGGAGTGGCCTATTGGGTGTGTGGCTTTCAGTTTGTTCTTTTGTGGCCACGGATTACAAAGGGTAATCTAGCTTCCCAGTGACACAAGCCTAGCAGACGAGCTAAATTCCTTCTATGCTTGCTTTGAGGCAAGCAATATTGAATCATGCATGAGCGCACCAGCTGTTCTGGATGACTGTGTGATCACACTCTCCGTAGCTGATGTGAGTAAGACCTTTTGACACGTAATTTCAAAGAAATAATAATGGCCATTACAACTTCAGTTCTTTTTGCACGTGGTACCAGAAATCTATGCAGCTGTTTAAAAAATGTATTGTTGCATTTTGCAGCTCTTCTCTGCACCCCTCACTGGTAGGTACACGTTATCATCACGTCAACGTATTATCACCACTTGACATGTATGCTACAGATCCCTTCCTTGTCGCCAAACGAGGAAGATATTTTGCTATCAAATGTGGTGAGTATTATGGCTTGGATAGGTTTTAGCCTGGTTGGGCCGGAGGAGAGTGAGAACAGGGTGGATGGATCAAGTAATGTAAGCAACAAAGGGAGGTAGTTTGTACGGATGATTAGATTGAATGGTGTATGCGTCTAATCAGCTATATTGTGTGCAGAAACCGTGACATGAGTGAGGAGAGGTTGAAGATATAATTGGTTATCGTAAACTATAGAGCTAGACAGGATTATCTAGGTTTATGCATTGGCATCAACTACAGTCTGAATATTACATGGGTGGACCAGTTATCAATCTCCTTCAAAAATGTGGGTAGATTTGTATAAACTTAAAGTATTACCTACGGTTAGGCCAGGGAGGAGGCTTATTTTTGAGTTGATCATCTGTGAGAAGAATACATTTTATTTGCTTTGGGTTTTGTCAAAAACTGAAGAAGACTAGTTCAATGATTTGCTCCGGTTCTTGTATACACTGTAACAAGCAGATCGGAGATTTGTAACATGCTGAAAAGTGAGAAAAGTGAGACCAGGTCTCTGTATCATCGGCAAACTTGATGATGGTGTTGGAGTCGTGCCTGGCATGCAGTCATGAGTGAACAGGGAGTACAAGAGGGGACTGAGCACGGACCACTGAGGGGCCCCCGTGTTGAGGGTCAGTGTGGCGGATGTGTTGTTCCTTACCCTTACCACCTGGGGGTGGCCTGGCAGGAAGTCCAGGATCCAGTTGCAGCGCTTTGAGGGCACTATGGTGTTCAAAACCAAGCTGTAGTCAGTGAATAGCATTCTTGCCTGTGCATAGTCCTATCCTGTTTCTTTTTTATCCAGAAACACTCCCCAGTCCTTAACGATTAGAAGCATACACATAGCATGATGCATCTCTCAATTAATTGGGCCTACGGGTATTATATAGGCAATTATGATTTCAAGTCTGCTCTATGCCTCAGAAATGGAGAGTGGTTTATAACATAGGCTACAAAATAATTTAACAGTTAAACAGACAGTTGATATGGGGAAGCAGGTGGCCTAGTGGTGTGAGCATTGGGCCAGTAACCGACAGGTTGGTGGATTGAATCCCCAAGCTGACAAAGTAAAAACCTGTCGTTCTGGCCCTGAACAAGGCAGTTAACCCACTGCTCCTCGGTACACCGTCATTGTAAATAAGAATTTGTTCTTTACTGACTTGCCTAGTTAAATAAATAGATTTTTTTTGCATTGAAGTGTGTATGTAGGTTACCACTGTAGTTGTAATCTTTTTCAGAGTAGATAATGTTTCATAATTCCCCGGGCAGTGCAGCATATTTAGGTTTGTGAAAAAGTAAATATTGAAAATTATTGAATTCAAACAATCTGTTTACAGGTCCACAACAATTTGCAATTGTTTTTGTCTTTCAGAAATTGACAGATAGGCTACAGAAAATGTCACCGCAAAAGAAAACGTTTTGATTAAATTTGCCATTGCTATTTCCTTTAGATAATGTCGTGGCCTAATTCCAAGACTTCCAAAGTACACAGAAAATAAGGGAATAAATGTCCCTATGAAAGGTGAAAGATGGGATGAGTTATAATACTCGTTCATGTGGACACAGTTTAACAACAGTTCTGTTTTATTACGGGAAATATGCACATGTACGGAGTGCGCCAAGTTTAGAAATCTTAATATTTTTTATAAATAAGGCCCTAGGAAAGGGAAGTCAGATGTACAGTATAAAGCATTGCAGTATACATAAATGGTCTCAGAGTAGGAGTGTTAATCTACTAAGAAAAAAGTTTATTAAATGGTTCTTCCTCAGCTCTTAAGGTTCCTTGGAGAACTCTTGCTTTATAAAGAACCTTTGAGGTAAGCATGGGGTTTTGACTGCAGATGTGCAGATATTGTCCCTTTCATAGCACACAGTAAATTGGCCAATGTTAAATAATGTTGATTTTTTCAGTGTAACATTTCTAGTGTTGTTCAAGAGTTAAATTAACACTGTAAACATTTAGTTAGTTGTGTTAAAAAATCAGTGTTGGAGGTAAAATCCAGTTCAACCAAAACCACACCCAACATTATCATATTTCCCAGGATGCTCTATTGCAGGTTGATTTTTTTGTATAGTTTGTTTCAATATCTATGTTATTTCTTGCCTGGCTACCCAGACTCGTTGAGCCTACCAAACTCTATGCCACACCCACAGACATTAGTTTCTTTTCCACAATGACACTGGGTCTCAGTACCTGCTCGAAATTTAACCAAACGCAAACACATTTGGGGCTGTCTGATTGGTCCAGAAACCGATGGGTTGGGCCAGAGCTAAAATACACAATGGTAAAGTGACTTTTTGAAAATTCTGAATTGGCTTTGATACTCTGATTGGTTAGATGATCAAATGAATGATGACATTGTTTTGTACAACGGCCGTCGCGCCACTTTTCACCACAAACGATTTCAGTGATGGCAGTCAGACTAAAATATGTAGCAAACAGAGCAGCGGAAGAATCGTGTGTGAGTTGACAGGCTATGTTTTTGCTAGTACATTGATTGATTCATTAATCTTATGCTATTCAAAAATAACATCAATCTTCTAAACTTTTCCAATCAGTTACTTGGACTCGTTACTGAAACGGTTCTTCCAGTTTAGATGTTTAAGGTAGTCTCATCTCATTCTTCCCAACCCTGGCAGCCATTTTGAATGCAGGTTGTGGGTGAATAAAAATTCCAAACATTGGATATCCCAACTCAGGCTGGATTCCAACATGAATAACACATCACTTTGCAAGCCATCATAATTTGACTTGCTGGCCTGAAGTGGCCTGTAAACTTTGAGTTTCAGGCCACTGTATTAAGGTAAAACTAGGCCCTCAAAAAAAGGCTTTATGAAATATGTATTGTCATCATAGACATATTCACTTAGGTTTTCACTTCTGAAACAATGCACGAATGCAACAACCATGTCTCTGTCATTAGCAAACACAGTCATGGGTGGTACTGGTAACAAAAAAAATCCACTCGAAAGGCACCCTGAGAAGTATGGCTTCAAACCCCACAGTAGGGCCATTCAATTCCGGTCCTGGGGAATTTTTAAATGGTTCTTCAGACCCTAAAGTGGTTCCCCTATGGCATCGCTCTCAAAAAACGTATTTGGTTCCAACTTGCAAGTTTATTTTTAGGAGTGTAGGATCAGTTTCCTTTTTAGATCATAATGAATAAGAGAAATGTGTACTCTTATCCTACATCGGCAATCTCACTAAGACACTTTTTTAATATAGGCCCTGATTTGAAATATACAGTTTTACAGTACTATATTTTAGTCATATTACAGTCGTGTAACATTATTTTGGTCAATTTGAATGAACTCTGTAACATGACCCAGTTTGAACTACAGAACCTTTTTAAAGTCTGGTCTATTACCGAGGTGAGGCAGATTTTTTCTTCAACAGGAAATATCAGGCTACCTCTCAGCTCTCACAGAGCTGAGAGCTGAGAGGTCTTGTTGTTGTCCAAGACACTCATGTTAGGCCTACTGTACATCCAGCCATCCATGCTAAATGGAAACACATTTTCATATCATGTGATTGACACTAGAATGTTACATCAACTGTATAGCCATATGAATACCATATGAATACAAAGCAGTTACTATGTAGGCCTATAATGTAATCACACAGGTATGAGCACCTTAATATAATGTTTGATCCACAATTCTGTGTGTTTGTCTTTACAACATTCAAAGTGCAGGAGTAGAAAAATAAAGAACAAGACAGACCAGCTGGCATATGGCTATTTACTTTTCCATCATTATTACCCCTCTGTGTTTTGAATAATTGTTATTAAAAACTATTTCAAAATGAACAAACATTTGCCCCAACTGCCAATTACAGCTCCAAATGAATAGCCCATGTAATGAAAGTTATACAGCTTCTCCCCTCCATGAAAATTAATTGAAGTGCTGAACAGTCGTGGGATTATGAATAGAAACAGCTTTGTGTGTCCCAAATCGCACACTATTTCCCTTTATAGTGCAATACTTTTGACCAGGACCCAAAGGAATCTGGTCAAGAGTAGGGCACTATGTATGTAATAGTGTGCCATTCAGGATGTATTTCAGTAGATGGAAATTTGTCCAGCATATTTTAATTTCTGTTACAAAACAAATCCAGCTGGCTTGTAAAACAGCTAGAGCTAGGAGACCTTTATACCACTGTATGTAATGCAATAAGTGTTTCTGTTTTTATATAATTAGCAATGGAAACCTTATCAATTAATGTGAATCTTCTTCTAACAAACTATCAGGCTATGTCCCAAGTGGTACCCTATTCCCTACATAGCGCACTACTTTTGACCAGAGCCCTATAAGTAACTTAGATGCAGTGTGATTGTGTGAATTCCCTTTGTTCCAGTGCACCAACCCCTTGTCACATATGGCACGGTGCAGATGGCTAATTCTACTTCTGACTTCAGACGTTAAAAGAGATAGGGAGATCAATTGCATGTCTCTTCAGGCTTCATAATGATGAGTTATTAATTGCATCACCCTTATTATTGTCTTTTTCTTACATCTTGCATGTCCTTCTGACCAAATAAACAACCCTGCATTGCATGAACATCACAGTCATTGCATTGTTGAGTATCCAAGCAAATGGACAGTAAAGTATCGTATTGTATATTATTGTGCTGTTGAAACACATAGATCCACTTGGCACTGAAACTTATATCAAGTCCTTTGTCTATTCTGTGTCATCCCAAATGGGGCACTATTCCCTAAATAGTGCAATACTATTGACCAGAGCTCTATGGGCCCTGGTTAAAAGTAGTGCACTCTGCAGTTAATAGGGTGCCGACCTTGTCTCTTGTTATGAGAGTAATGACCAGCGATCATTTATACACAGCACGTTTTCAAGTAAAATATATTTCTTATAATTTACACAGTTTCAAATCAACACGGAAGGTGTTTAGTCTGTGGACCCATATAGACACCAGACCACTGTTAAAGGAGAATTTTCTACTTTTTTAAAAATAAATCTCTATTTTTGTTATAGAAGGGTCCAGATTTGGCTTGTTTATGATACATTTTCCACAGCTGCAATTCACTTCCTCATTGCTCATTATCAGGGCACACAAAAGACATGAACAAATAACACCCAAATACGTAATTGTAGAAAGAGACAAGCTCTCTGTATAGTAATGAAGGTCTTCAGATGTTGTACACTTGAAATTGTGTCATTCTGAACATTATCAGCAACTCTATATTCAATTTTGTGCAACTCAAACCAGCTGTGATGCACGGGTTATGTCTGTATACTATAGGGACACGCTCGGCCTGCACACCTGTGTGGGGGAAACAGCGTGACTCGATCAAAATCCACCCTGAGTGCCTGTGTGTCCTCTTCTAGTGATAACCTCGTTACTAGGCAACTGTACACAACACATTCTAAATCCCCCTTCTTAGTAACTACTCACATGTAACAATGTGAATATCATGCCCGTGCAACAACACAGACACAATAACTTGGGAGAAACCTGTATGAGAAAAGTGAAGTGTAACAACGTTTTAACATTACATGGAGATCTAGAGCCAGCAGTACACGAAGGACCAGAACATGGTTGAGCTTATCCCTCATGGAGTAAAACTCTGACACGTTGTGTGGAAGTCCCTTGAATGGGTCAGTCAACCCTTGATGGTGATACAACTCTGGTTTCTTTTCATTATGCACAACTCTTCGTGGTGGAGATTTTCTGGGGTTGTGTGCCTCTCTCTACTCTCTCTCTCACTATTATTTTCTTTGGACGGACCTGGAGGCACAAACAGTAACAGTGGATTGACTGCGACAGGAGTTGTCTCTCTGTTCTGGAATCGCCGGAAGGCCGGAATCGCCAGTACATGGACCATCCTGAACCCCCCAGCATCCGGAAGTTGACCAACGACTAGACCATAAATCGTCAATGCCAGAACCAAAACCACCACGCCCCACCTGAACAAGATGACCAGGATGAACACAGGAGCAATGCACAGGTACAATGTGGAGTTGCTAGCGCTAATCCCCAATGAGGAGGCTTCTGAGGAAGGAGTCGCCAATCGCTGAGCAGCAGCAGCAGCAACAACAACCACCAGATCAGAAACCATGATGTTCCTGGATTTCAGCAGGGCAGTTCTCCAGAGAGGCATGGGATTTGTGGCATTTGTCCAGAACTGCCTGGTGAAAACACCAGGCTCACAGTAATAATTTGAAGCCAGTCAAATATACAGCCCTGTTTAACAGAGCATATCCCCTTTCTGATAACCATCCCACCTCAGACGACACTTTCACACGCCCTGCAACATGTGCAGGGGGCCACTTCTTCAGAACCTACCTAGTTCTTTCGCCGGCACCTTTCCCAGCACCCCCCATTCTATCACCAAGTCAGTGAAGGGGGCCATCAAGCAGTCGGTGGGCAGACACGCCAAGACGTGTGAACAGCCAAAAATCACCCAACAATGAATATGATCCACTAGAGGCCCTCATCCACCTGCAACAAAATGATAAAACAAAACAAAATGATAAAACCCAAACCTCTCCAATAACCCATCACCATGACAATGACAAAACATTCAGAACAGAAAGATACACCCTAGATGACTGTTCATGGTTGCCTCTCCACTTGGGATCCATCCATAGAAGGCATAATGTATGCACAGAGAACTACACCCACCCATGGAGCACTCACAGATAGTTGGTAGGTGTGTTTCCTGTGAGTGATCCATGGGTTTGGTCCCTGTTTGTTCCCTCTGTCCTCCCACATCCAGCTTTGCCTCGACATCACTTCTCCTCCAGCCCTAGCCCAGGCCAATGGACATTCCCTCCACCTCCCCCTGTTCTCTCTCCATCCCTTTCCCCCTTCCTCCCTCTGCACCTACCCCTCTCACATAACCATAACCAGACCAGAACCAGGAACCATTCATACCACACTAAAAGAGGCGCAGAGGAGGGACCAAAGATCTAACCTTCACCCGGAGCAAGGAGACCACAGGGGAGCGCCACCATTTACCTCTGGGTCTAGGGCTTCTGTGTGGGTCCTCCCCTCTGCGGATCCAAAACCAGTCCCAGCACAAACCCGTTTCCCAGTTCCTTCTTCCTGGTTCCTGTTTTTCCCCGGTGCCCAATTGCAGCACCAAACCCAGCACCAAGCCCTGGTTTCCAGCCCGGCCTCAACACCAGCACCAACCCTGGACACAGCACCGACCAACCACAACTGCCACCTCCATCCAGCAACTGCCAGCTAAACACAAACACACCATCAACCTCTCCACCAGACCAACCAAAGTAAGGAACACCCAAATCAGGACAACGTAGGCACACTCTTCAAAGAAGGCTTATTTCACTGTAGAGCCTCTAGCCCTGCTCATTATACCTTATCCAACCTTTCAGTTCCACCACCCACACATGCGATGACATCACCAGGTTTCAATAATGTTTCTAGAGACAATATCTCTCTCATCATCGCTCAATACCTAGGTTTACCTACACTGTATTCACATCCTACCATACCTTTGTCTGTACATTATCCCTTGAAGTTATTTTATCATCCCCAGAAACCTCCTTTTACTCTCTGTTCTGGATGTTCTAAACTACAAATTCTCAAAGCTTTTAGCCGTACCCTTATCCTACTCCTCCTGTGTTCCTCTGGTGATATAGAGGTGAATCCAGGCCCTGCAGTGCCTAGCTTCACTCCTATTCCTGAGGTGCTCTCTTTTGATGACTTCTGTAACCGTAACAGCCTTGGTTTCATGCATGTGACTAGGGGGCAGTATTTTCATTTTTGGAAAAATAACGTTCCCGTAGTAAACAGGATATTTTGTCAGGAAAAGATGCTAGAATATGCATATAATTGACAGCTTAGGATAGAAAACACTCTAAAGTTTCCATAACTGTAAAAATATTGTCTGCGAGTATAACCGAACTGATGTTTCAGGCGAAAGCCTGAGAAAAATCCAATCCGGAAGTGCCTCATGTTTTGAAAGCGCTGCGTTCCAATGCCACCCTATTGAGCAGTGAATGGGCTATCAATCAGATTACTCTTTCTCCGTATTCCCGAAGGTGTCTACAGCATTGTGACGTAGATTTATGCATTTATGTTGAAGAATACCCGTAAGTGGCTACATTGCGCAAGTGGTCACCTGATGGCTCCCAGAGTGACTCTTGCGTAAATTACAGAGGTAGCCATTATTTCAATCGGTCCTACTGAAAAACGAATTGTCCCGACGGATATATTATCGGATAGATATTTGAAAAACACCTTGAGGTTTGATTATAAACAACGTTTTCCATGTTTCTGTCGATATTATGGAGCTAATTTGGAATATTTTTCGGCGTTTTCGTGACTGCAATTTACGGGCGATTTCTCAGCCAAACGTGAAAAAGAAACAGAGCTATTTCGCCTACAAAAATAATATTTTGGGAAAAAAGGAACATTTGCTATCTAACTGGGAGTCTCATGGGTGAAAATATCCAAAGCTCATAAAAGGTAAACGATTTAATTAGATTGCTTTTCTATTTTCCGTGACATTTTGAAAAGAAGGTCGACGACATCCGATCCTCGTTTGCTAAGTCAAACGACACCACTGGTTCTGCTCACACTGCCCTACCCTGTGCTCTGACCTCTTTCTCCCCTCTCTCTCCAGATGAAATCTCGCGTCTTGTGACGGCCGGCCGCCCAACAACCTGCCCGCTCGACCCTATCCCCTCCTCTCTTCTCCATCCATTTCCGGAGACCTTCTCCCTTACCTCACCTCGCTCATCAACTCATCCCTGACCGCTGGCTACGTCCCTTCCGTCTTCAAGAGAGCGAGAGTTGCACCCCTTCTGAAAAAACCTACACTCGATCCCTCCGATGTCAACAACTACAGACCAGTATCCCTTCTTTCTTTTCTCTCCAAAACTCTTGAACGTGCCGTCCTTGGCCAGCTCTCCCGCTATCTCTCTCAGAATGACCTTCTTGATCCAAATCAGTCAGGTTTCAAGACTAGTCATTCAACTGAGACTGCTCTTCTCTGTATCACGGAGGCGCTCCGCACTGCTAAAGCTAACTCTCTCTCCTCTGCTCTCATCCTTCTAGACCTATCGGCTGCCTTCGATACTGTGAACCATCAGATCCTCCTCTCCACCCTCTCCGAGTTGGGCATCTCCGGCGCGGCCCACGCTTGGATTGCGTCCTACCTGACAGGTCGCTCCTGCCAGGTGACGTGGCGAGAATCTGTCTCCTCACCACGCGCTCTCACCACTGGTGTCCCCCAGGGCTCTGTTCTAGGCCCTCTCCTATTCTCGCTATACACCAAGTCACTTGGCTCTGTCATAACCTCACATGGTCTCTCCTATCATTGCTATGCAGACGACACACAATTAATCTTCTCCTTTCCCCCTTCTGATGACCAGGTGGCGAATCGCATCTCTGCATGTCTGGCAGACATATCAGTGTGGATGACGGATCACCACCTCAAGCTGAACCTCGGCAAGACGGAGCTGCTCTTCCTCCCGGGGAAGGACTGCCCGTTCCATGATCTCGCCATCACGGTTGACAACTCCATCGTGTCCTCCTCCCAGAGCGCTAAGAACCTTGGCGTGATCCTGGACAACACCCTGTCGTTCTCAACTAACATCAAGGCGGTGGCCCGTTCCTGTAGGTTCATGCTCTACAACATCCGCAGAGTACGACCCTGCCTCACACAGGAAGCGGCGCAGGTCCTAATCCAGGCACTTGTCATCTCCCGTCTGGATTACTGCAACTTGCTGTTGGCTGGGCTCCCTGCCTGTGCCATTAAACCCCTACAACTCATCCAGAACGCCGCAGCCCGTCTGGTGTTCAACCTTCCCAAGTTCTCTCACGTCACCCCGCTCCTCCGCTCTCTCCACTGGCTTCCAGTTGAAGCTCGCATCCGCTACAAGACCATGGTGCTTGCCTACGGAGCTGTGAGGGGAACGGCACCTCAGTACCTCCAGGCTCTGATCAGGCCCTACACCCAAACAAGGGCACTGCGTTCATCCACCTCTGGCCTGCTCGCCTCCCTACCACTGAGGAAGTACAGTTCCCGCTCAGCCCAGTCAAAACTGTTCGCTGCTCTGGCTCCCCAATGGTGGAACACACTCCCTCACGACGCCAGGACAGCGGAGTCAATCACCACCTTCCGGAGACACCTGAAACCCCACCTCTTTAAGGAATACCTAGGATAGGATAAAGTAATCCTTCTCACCCCCCCCCCTTAAAAGATTTAGATGCACTATTGTAAAGTGGCTGTTCCACTGGATGTCATAAGGTGAATGCACCAATTTGTAAGTCGCTCTGGATAAGAGCGTCTGCTAAATGACTTAAATGTAAATGTAAATGTGACCAAGTTACCTGCTGCTAGCTGGACAAAATGCTATGCTCTGTTATCGATAAACTTACACAAATGCTTGTCTAGCTTTGGCTGTAAAGCATCTTTTGAAAATCTGAGATGACAGGGTGATTAACAAAAGGTTAAACTGTGTCTCAATATTTTTCATTTGTGATTTTCATGAATAGGAATATTTTCTAGGAATATTTATGTCCGTTGCGTTATGATAATTAGTGTCAGTCGATGATTACGCTCCCCCATGCGGGATGGGTAGTCACTAGAGGTCATTAGAAGCCTCCTCCCTAAGCTTGTTTTATTCACTGCTTTAGCACACTCTGCCAACCTGGATTTTCTAGCCGTGTCTGAATCATGGCTTAGGAAGACCAGCAAAAATTATGAAAACCCATTCCGAACTACAACATTTTCAGACAAGATACCAACACCGCCCCCTTTGGCAGTTCTATCTACTGCAGATATAGCCTGTAGAGTTCTGTCCTACTATTCAGTTCTGTACCCAAACAATTTGAACTTCTACTTTTAAAAATCCACCTCTCTAAAAACAAGTATCTTACTGTTGCCACCTGCTATAGACCACCCTCCGACCCCAGCTGTGCTCTGGACACCATATGTGAACTGATTGCCCCCCATCTATCTTCAGAGCTCATGCTGCTAGGCGACCTAACCTGGAACATGCTTAACACCCCAGCCATCCTACAATCTGAGCTTGATGCCCTCAGTTTCGCACAAATTATCAATGAACCTACAAGGTACCACCCCAAAGTTGTAAACACGGGCACCCTCATAGATAACATCCTAACCAACTTGCCCTCTAAATACACCTCTGCTGTTTTCAACCAAGATCTCAGCAATCACTGCCTCATTGCCTGCATCCATAATGGGTCAGCGGTCAAACAACCTCCACTCATCACTGTCAAACACTCTTCAGCGAGCAGACCTTTCTAATCGACCTGGCCGGGGTATCCTGGAAGGACCCCTTTCAAGAAATTTAGAAGCAGCAACAGATATAGCCCCTGGTTCTCTCCAGACCTGACTGTCCTTAACCAACACAAAAACATCCTATGGCGTTCTGCATTAGAATCGGCAGCCCCCGTGATATGCAACTTTTCAGGGAAGCTAGAAAGCAATACACACAGGCAGTTAGAAAAGCCAAGGATAGCTTTTTCAAGCAAAAATGTGCTTCCTGTAACACAAACTCAAAAAAGTTCTGGGACACTGTAAAGTCCATGGAGAATAGGAACACCTCCTCCCAGCTGCCGACTCCACTGTAATTGAGAATTTCAAGAAGCATTTTTCTACGGCTGGCCATGCTTTCCACCTGGCTACCCCTACCCCGGTCGACAGCACTACACACCCCACAGCAACGCGCCCAAGCCTTCCCCATTTCTCCTTCTCCCAAATCCTGTCAGCTGATGTTCTGAAAAAGCTAAATCTGGACCCCTACAAATCAGCCGGGCGAGACAATCTGGACCTTTTCTTTATAAAATGATCTGCGAAATTGTTGCAACCCCTATTACTAGGCTGTTCAACCTCTCTTTCGTGCCGTCTGAGATTCCCAAAGATTGGAAAGCAGCTGCGGTCATCCCCCTCTTGAAAAGGGGGTGACACTCTTGACCCAAACTGCTACAGATCTATATCTATCCTACCCTGCCTTTCTAAGGTCTTCGAAAGCCAAGTCAACAAACAGATTACCGACCATTTTGAATCCCACAATACCTTTTCCGCTATGCAATCTAGTTTCAGAGATGGTCATGGGTGCACCTCAGCCAACCTCAAAGTCCTAAATGATATATTAACCTCCATCGATAAGAAACAATACTGTGCAGCCTTATTAATTGACCTGGCCAAGGCTTTTGTCTCTGTCAATCACCACATCCTCATCGGCAGACTCGATAGCCTTGGTTTCTCAAATGATTGCCTCGCCTAGTTCACCAACTATTTCTCTGATAGAGTTCAATGTGTCAAATCAGGGGGCCTGTTGTCCGGGCCTCTGGCAGTTTCTATGGGGGTGCCACAGGGTTCAATTCTTGGACCAACTCTCTTCTCTGTATACATCAATGATGTCGCTCTTGCTGCTGGTGAGTCTCTGATCCACCTCTACTCAGATCACACCATTCTGTATACCTCTGGCCCATCTTTGGACTTTGTGTTAACAACCCTCCAGACGGGCTTCAATGCCATACAACTCTTCTTCCGTGGTCTCCAATTGCTCTTAAATACAAATAAAACTAAGTGCATGCTCTTCGCTGCCTACACCTGCTCGCCCGTCCAACATCACTACTCTGGACAGTTCTGACTTAGATTATGTGGACAACTACAAATACCTAGGTGTCTGGTTAGACTGTAAACTCTCCTTCCAGACTCACATAAAACATCTCCAATCCAAAGTTAAATCTAGAATTGGCTTTCTATTTCGCAACAAAGCCTCCTTCACTCATGCTGCCAAACATACCCTTGTAAAACTGACCATCCTACCGATCCTTCGACAACGTCATTTACAAAATAGCCTCCAATACCCTACTCAATCAATTGGATGCAGTCTATCACAGTGCCATCCGTTTTGTCACCAAAGCCCCATATACTACCCACCAATGCGACCTGTACGCTCTCGTTGGCTGGCCCTCGCTTCATACTCGTCGCCAAACCCACTGGCTCCAGGTCATCTACAAGACCCTGCTAGGTAAAGTCCCCCCTTATCTCACCTTGCTGGTCACCATAGCAGCACCCACCTGTAGCACGCGCTCCAGCAGGTATATCTCTCTGGTCACCCCCAAAACCAATTCTTACTTCTTACTCTCCTTCCAGTTCTCTGCTGCCAATGACTGGAACGAACTGCAAAAATCTCTGAAACTGGAAACACTTAACCCCCTTCACTAGCTTTAAACCCTAGCTGTCAGAGCAGCTCACAGATTACTACACCTCTACATAGCCCGTCTATAATTTTGCCCAAACAATTACCTCTCCCCCTACTGTATTTATTTATTTATTTATTTTGCTCCTTTGCACCGCCATCATTTCTCTTTACTCTGCACATTCTTCCACTGCAAATCTACCATTCCAGTGTTTATTTTTTTTATTTTTTTACTTGCTATATTGTATTTACATCGCCACCATGGCCTTTTTTGCCTTTACCTCCCTTATCTCACCTCATTTGCTCACATTGTATATAGACATATTTTTCGACTGTATTATTGACTGTATGTTTGTTTTACTCCATGTGTAACTCTGTGTTGTTGTACCTGTCGAACTGCTTTGCTTTTATCTTGACCAGGTCGCAATTGTAAATGAGAACTTGTTCTCAACTTGCCTACCTGGTTAAATAAAGGTTAAATAAAATGTACAAATAAATAAAAAGGTAATGTTAATGAAAACAAATTGTAGACAGACTAATTTATCGGCTGATTTATTTGATTAGCTTATGTTTGATTGATTACTTATTGTTTGGATAGTTTATTATGTTACATTTTACTTAAATTGATTTAGGAACAGATTTATAAAATTATGTGTTTCATGTGTTTCACACCAAAGTTCCTCAACTCTTTGAGAGCACCACCAAAGTCATGATGTCATCCTCTTCATTTGACCCTGAATGGTCGGTTGAGGGCAGGTGTGCACGAGATAAGGTGCCTGCCACAGTGAGCACTTTACCTCGTTTGTAGACAACATTCAGGTCATAGCACTGCTGTTTGAGCATCATCTACTGCCGGTGTGCTGATGCTTCCTCAGGATGGTGATTGATGACGGTTTGTCAGTTTCAATAGTCAAAGCCCAACTGTAGATGTAGTCGTGGGATTTATTTCATATGAAGATGCAGAGCCAGGAGCTTTTTTCAATCTGTCTCAATGAGGGCCCTAAATGCAAAGGCAACAGGCCTAGCTTTCTATAAGCGCACAGCACCAAGTCCACCACTGTAGTACCGGCGGACTGGTTACAAGCTCCTTCAGCTTAGTAAACGCAGCAGTGTGATATTCAAGCCAACACAATTACACACAGAAGGTTACACAAGGGACAGGTACCTCCCTGTATCTTTGGATAAATTTGGACAGGTAGTTTGTCATTGAGGATCCGAGCCCAAGTTTGTTCTCTGGGGTTGGCATCAGGCGGACTGCCTCTGTCTTGCCAGGATCAGGCTTGACACCCATGTCTGTGAGTAGATGGCCTACATACTGGACCTCTGAGACCCTGAAGCGACATTTGTCTGGATTTGGTTTGAGATTAAGAGCTCTTATCCTGTCCATGACCTGGCGGAGGCGTTAGTCGTGTTCACAAACTATCCATCCCCAGAACTGCAAGTCATCCACAATGATTTGACAGGGTTGTCCTGCGAAGAGCTGTTCCATACACATCTGAAACACTGCACTTCCTGTGGAGATTCTGTAGGGAATACGTGGGAAGCGATATCTTCCCATTGGGGTCATAAAGGTTATCTGCCAGAACCCACACTTGGCATCAAATAACGGGATCACCTGCTCCACTGTTCTCATGGGATGATGTGGCCTGAGGAGCGTTTTGTTGAGATGGACTGGATCAACACTTATTCTTACTGTTCCATCCTTTTTCATTCATCCCACC
This sequence comes from Oncorhynchus keta, assembly GCF_023373465.1. Classification (NCBI taxonomy): domain Eukaryota; kingdom Metazoa; phylum Chordata; class Actinopteri; order Salmoniformes; family Salmonidae; genus Oncorhynchus; species Oncorhynchus keta. The sequence goes on along the minus strand of NC_068448.1, from coordinate 51,422,826 downwards.
ATGGTGTGATGACATGAAGTCCTTCCATTCGTTCCAACTCCTTGACCAATTTGTATTTTATGGTGAGTGGCAAGCTTCTGGGAGCTCACACTGTGGGGTGCACAGAGTCATCCAGCCACATGTGGTAAACTACTGGTAGCTTTCCCACTGTTCTGCAGTCAAACAGGTCTATGTCGTAAGTCTGCTCAGGGGCTCCACGCTGGACTGCATGCTCTTCAGGTCCGACACAAAATAAACCCTGTCTGAAACTGTCAGAGAGGCTTAGCAGTGGTTAGACATCACGATCCACCACATAGAATTGTATCTTTTCACATTCAAAGTTGAGTTAATTTGGCATTAGGCCACATCATGCAAAATATGAATAGTTGTTCAGTATTTAGTTTCTCTACTGTAGCCTACCCATATTGTGAAATATTTTACATAAGCTCCAAGTCTATTTAATGTGTTGGCAGAATGTTTTAATCTTAAACAGTAATTTAAGATGTATCTGGAAAAGGACTGTGTCAGTTTCTGAAGGACCTGACACTAGGATGTTTGAATTCTACAATGTTTTACATCGACTTTTCCCCCAAACTACAGTAATTATGAGAATTATATAATAATGATAATTATAGAGTACTTACGGTTCTATTTATTGTGTGATTTTGTTCTACTTTTTATAGTATAGTACTATTAATATTCATTACTGTGTGGTTGGGAAAGAGCAACAAAAATGCAATTTCACTGTACTTGTGCACATGACAAAAAAAAGTTAAACTTGGAACTTTATACAGGCCTACAGTCGTGGCCAAAAGTTTTGAGAATGACACAAACATTAATTTCCACAAAGTTTGCTGCTTCAGTGTCTTTGACAAAAATACAGTGCCTTGCGAAGGTATTCGGCCCCCTTGAACTTTGCGACCTTTTGCCACATTTCAGGCTTCAAACATAAACATATAAAACTGTATTTTTTTGTGAAGAATCAACAACAAGTGGGACACAATCATGAAGTGGAACGACATTTATTGGATATTTCAAACCTTTTTAACAAATCAAAAAACTGAAAAATTGGGACGGGGCTCCTCCAGAGCCGCCAGTCTGCCAGGATCCGCCAGAGCCGCCAGTCAGCCAGGATCCGCCAGTCAGCCAGGATCCACCAGAGCCGCCAGTCAGCCAGGATCCGCCAGAGCCGCCATTCAGCCAGGATCCGCCAGAGCCTCCATTCAGCCAGGATCCGCCAGAGCCGTCAACCTGCCTGAGCTACCTCTTAGTCCTGAGCTACCCCTCGGTCCTGAGCTACCCCTTGGTCCTGAGCTTCCTCAGTAATGAGGCACCCCTCAGTCCAGGTGGGCCCTTTGTTAGGGTTACTAGGCCAAGGTCGGCGACGAGGGTCGCCACACAAAGGAGGCTAAAAAAGCGGACTAAGACTATGGTGGAGTGGGGTCCACGTCCCACGCCAGATCCGCCACCGTGGACAGATGCCCGCCCACCCAAACCCTCCCCTATGGGTTTAGGTGTGCGGCCGGGAGTCCGCACCTTTGGGGGGGTACTGTCTGGCCTTAGTTATCTTTGTTTTCTTTATTATTTTGGCTAGGCCAGGGTGTTATATGGGTGATTTATGTGTTTTGAATTGTCTAGGGGGTTTTGTAGATTTATGGGGTTGTGTTCAGTTTAGGTGTCTAGGTAAGTCTATGGTTGCCTAGATTGGTTCTCAATCAGAGGCAGGTGTTTATTGTTGTCTCTGATTGGGAACCATATTTAGGCAGCCATATTCTTTGGGTATTTTGTGGGTTATTGTTTCCTGTGTCAGCGTTTGTGCCACACAGGACTATTTCAGGTTTTCACGTTTCTTGTTTTGTAGTTGTGTTTGAGTTTTCCTATTAAAACCATGGACACTTAGCACGCTGCGTCTTGGTCCGCCTCTCCTTCACAGGAAGAAAACCGTGACATAAAGGTGTTATTGCAAGCCTTAGCTTTCCACCAGCACTGTATCATCCTCCAGTCCAACCATCTGTGGGATGTTGACCCCTGTCACAGTGATGTCCTTCACAACACCAGCAATCTCAGACAGTGTTCACTCTGGTCTTTCGGAAGCACTGCTTGATGGGTTGGGTGCAAACATGGTGTGGAGTGTGATCAGGAAGTGAAGGTCCAGACAGTGGTGGAGCTTGTGCATGGGCCGCCAGGCACAATACCAGAGCACAAACTTGTTCTTGTTTTGGCCACTTAAATGATCACGATTCAGGTCCACATGTGTTTCCCCAACTCCGTAGTTAGTGAAGAAATTGTGCCTGTAGTTGACTGCGCTGCTGCCTTGGCTGGATGACATGCCTTCATCAATCAAGTAGTTGACTTGTGGTATTCCTTCACAGCAGACACCAAACAAGCCACACTTGTGAGGAGTTAAAAAGTAGATGGGACCTGGCTGCATAGGGTCAGAAGAATAGTGCACCTGCAAACAACAAAAGAACATTAAGATATATTACAATTAATTGTCTCACCACTGTCTGTCTTTACACAGTTCACTGAAAGGTATTTGCCTGCCTCCCACACACACACACACACACACACACATATACGTACGTGTGTGTGTGTGTGTGGCAGGCAAATACCTTTCAGTGAACTGTGTAAAGACATATCTATATCCCTGTCAGTCTATGTGTGTGTGTATACATTTGAGTGTTATCTATCTATGTCTTTAATCAGTATAAAGGAGGAAATGTTGCATACTTGTTGAGCAAAATCAAACCTGTAATGCATTCTGATGTCTTTGCTTGCTGGTTCTGTAGGGGCCCCCAGAGACAATTGCAGGTCTTGACAGGTGGTTTTGCAGTCAGCAACCATCTTCTGGTAGACAGACCACTCACTCTGAACAAGCAGGAGATGCTGCTCTTGCTTCTTCATGTCACGTTCGTCATAAGGATCGGGCCAAGGTGCCGCGTGGTGTGCGTACATTCTCTTTTAATGATTGAACAACAAACATCCAAACAAAACATGATGCTATACAAACTAACGCTGAAAGGCAACTAAACATAGACAAGATCACACAACTAACAATGGGGAAAATGGCTACCTAAATGTGATCCCCAATCAGAGACAATGATTAATGATGGATGATTTGTTGATTTCCATTTTTAAGTATATGTTTTTTCAAGAACCTGAGAAGAAATCCAAACAGGAAGTGGGAAATCTGAGGTTGGTCGATTTTCAACTCAGTCCCTATTGAATACACAGTGGGATATTGTTTATGTTGCACTTCCTAAGGCTTCCACTAGACTAGATGTCAACTCTCTTTAGAAACTTGTTTGAGGATTCTACTGTGAAGGGGGAGAGAATGAGAGAAGATTGAGTCAGAGGTATGCCAGCAGTCACGCACTGGTCGGGCGCTTTTCACATGAGAGGTAGCTCACGCTCCTTTGCTTTTCTGAAGACAAAGAAATTCTTGGGTTGGAATACTATTGAAGTTTTATGATTAAAACATCCTAAAGATTGACTCCATACATCGTTTGACATGTTTCTATGGACAGTAACGGAACTTTTCGACATTTCATCTGCAACTAGTGAACGCGCTTCGTGACTTTGGATTTGTTTAACAAGCACCCTAACAAAAGTAGCTATTTGGACATAAATGATGAACATTATCGAACAAATCAAACATTTAATGTGTTACTGGGATTCCTGGTAGTGCATTCTGATGAAGATCATCAAAGGTAAGTGAATATTCATAATGTTATTTCTGATTTCTGTTGACTCCAATATGGCGGATATATCTATTTGTTTTCTGAGCGCCATTCTCAGATGATTGCATGGTTTGCTTTTTCCGTAAAGCTTTTTTGAAATCTGACACAGCGGTTGCACTAAGGAGAAGTTTATCTATATTTCCATGTCTAACTCTTGTATTTTCATCAACATTTATAATGACTATTTCTGTAAACTAATGTGGCACTCTACAATATGACCGGATGTTTTTGGAACTAGTGAACATAACGCGCCAATGTATACTGAGATCTTTTTATATAAATATGCACTTTATCGAACAAAACATACATGTATTGTGTAAAATGAAGTCCTATGAGTGTCATCTGATGAAGATCATCAAAGGTTAGTGATTCATTTGATCTCTATTTGTGCTTTTTGTGACTCCTCTCTAGACACAAACTGCTACAGACCTATATCTCTCCTACCCTGCATTTCTAAGGTCTCTGAAAGCCAAGTTAACAAAGATTACTGACCATTTCGAATCCCACTGTACCTTCTCTGCTATGCAATCTGGTTTCAGAGTTGGTCATGGGTGCACCTCAGCCGCACTCAATGTCCTCAACAATACATAATGTTATGCTATGCTATCGATAAATTTACACAAACGCTTGGATTGCTTTCGCTGAAATGCATCATTTCAAAATCTGTCACGACAGGTGGATTAACAAAAGGCTAAACTGTGTTTTCTTATATTGCACTTGTGATTTCATGAATATAATATTTGTAGTAATATGTATTGTATGTAGAGATATGCTATTCAGCGGTAGTTGATGACACTTATCCCGATAGGGGGATTGCAGCCATAACAGGTCCTTCCGAGGCCTCCAACTGCTCTTCGATGCAAGTAAAACTAAATGCATGCTCTTCAACCGATCACTGCCCGCACCTGCCGCCCGTCCAAAATCACTACTCTGGACGGTTCTGACTTAGAATATGTGGACAACTACAAATACCTTGGTGTCTGGTTAGACTGTGAACTCTCCTTCCAGACTCACAAAACCTGTATTAGGGGGCGCTATTAAACATTTTGGATGAAAAACGTTACCGTTTTAAACAAGATATTTTGTCACGAAAAGATGCTCGACTATGCATATAATTGACAGCTTTGGAAAGAAAACACTCTGACGTTTCCATAACTGCAAAGATATTGTCTGTGAGTGCCACAGAACTGATGTTACAGGCGAAACCCAGATAAAAATCCAATCAGGAAGTGCCGCATTATTTTAAACTGCCTTATGCCAATGATTCCTTATATGGCTGTGAATGAGCTACGAATGAGCTTACATTTTCCACGCATTCCCCAAGGTGTCTACAGCATTGTGACATATTTTTAGGCATTTCCATTGGAGAATGGCTGTACGGGACCATATATAGCGAGTGGTCACAAATCTTGCGTAAAACACTGAGATTTTTTAAATCGCTTCTTATGAGAAACCAATTGCCTCGACGGATATATTATCGAATACATATGTTAAGAACACCTTGAGGATGGATCCTAAACAACGTTTGCCGTTTTTCTGTTGATATTATGGAGCAAATTTTGAAAAAAGTTTGGCTTTATAGTTTAGGTATTTTTCGGTCGATTTCTCAGCCAAGCAGGATGAACAAACGGAAGCTTTTTCGCCTACAAAAATATTTTTTTGGGAAAAAAGGAACATTTGCTATCTAACTGGGAGTCTCCTAAGTGAAAGCATCTGAAGTTCTTCAAAAGGTAAATGCTTTAATTTGGTTGGTTTTCTTATTTTCGTGAAAATGTTGCCTGCTGCCAGCGTAGCCTAGCATAGCATTATGCCATGATAAACTTACACAAATGCTTGTCTAGCATTGGCTGTAACGCATATTTAGAAAATCTGAGATGACAGTGTTGTCAACAAAAGGCTAAGCTTGTGTTTGAATATATTTATTTCATTTCATTTGCGATTTTCATGAATAGGAAAAGTTGCGTTATGCTAATGCATTTGAGGCTATGATTACGCTCCCGGATACGGGTTTGCTAGTCGCAAGAAGTTAAATGCCATTACAGTATCCATTGACTTAGGACTCCATTTGCAGTTCCTATGCATTTCACTATATGTCAACGGTCTTTAGAAATCGTTTCAGGCTTGTATTCTTATAAATGAGGGAGTAAGACCAGTCTGAACTAGTGGACCCTAACGTGACGCGTTTTATCAGGCACATGTGCATTTCTTGTTAACCTTTTATATTGAAGACGTTATTGTCCGGTTGATAGATCATTTAGACAAAAAAAACTGAGGATTGAATATAAACATCGTTTGACATGTTTCTATGAACTTTACAGATACAATTTGGATTTTTTTGTCTGATTGTTTTGACTGAGTTTGAGCCTGTGGATTACTGAAGAAAACGCGCTAACAAAACGGAGGTTTTTGGATATAAAAAGACTTCATCGAACAAAAGGAACATTTATTGAGTAACTGAATGTCTTCTGATTGCCACCATATGAAGATCATCAAAGGTAAGGGATTAATTGTATCTCTATTTCTGAGTTTTGTAACGCTTCTGCTTGGCTGGTTACTGTTTGTAATAATTTGTCAACTGGGCTATGTTCAGGGCTAGTTATGTTCAGGGCTAGGTATGCTTTCGCTGAAAAGCATTTCATAAATATGACACTGTGGTTGGTTTGACAAGAAGTTAATCTTAAAAACCTATGTAAAGTATGTTTTGTTTTCGGAATTTTTACAATGAGCATTTCTGTAATTGAATTTGGCGCTCTGCAACCTCACTGGATGTTGGCCAGACAGACCCTAGAGAGGTTAAGGACCCTGGCACTGAACACCTCTGTCTGCAACTGGATCCAGGACATCCTGACAGGCTGCCACCAGGTGGTGAGGGTAGGCAACAACACATCAACAACACAACCTCAGGGGTGAATGCTTAGTCCCCTCCTGTACTCCCTGTTTACCGACGACTGCGTAACCATGCATAACTTCATTAAGACAACGGAAAAATCACATGCCTCATTATTACATTTTGAAAAAGCATAGGTGACAGAGAGGAACAAAATTGTGAAATTTGAGAACATGTGGTGTAGAGCAGTGCAGGCACTGGAGATAGGGGTGAGAAAAAGTAGGTCTGGGCAGGTGTGATGTCGTTGATATTTGTGTGAGTCTGAATATTGTCTTTTGTATGTTTATATTTTGTATTGAAAAATAATAATACCAAAAATGTTATAATGTCAAGAAAACTGTGGGTTATTACACCATTTTTTATCATTACAAAAAATAACTATTTGGATTAACCGAAAAAATTAAATGTTTCAACTGGTTACAAGTACATTTGTTTTCTAAGTTGAAAAACTCTACATTTGTTAAAACGAAATATACACAGCAAATTCTCCAGTGTTAAAATAATAAATTACACTGAGTGTTAAATTAACACTGAAAGTGTTGAGACTGTGGACACCGGAACAGTAATAAATTAGCACACCGCTTAGTAAAGCTTTATTTCAATATTTCCCAGAGTGCCTTGCCTTTTGAGTAAATTGTAGAGTTACTACCTACGACTGTATTTGTTAGTGACAGAGAGATGGTTGTTGCATTTTTCCATTTTTGGTTTTAAGGAATTCACCAAATTAGAACTTAAGTGAATATGGTATTATACGTTTTTTTCATCTAACACAATAGTATATGTATTTCATAAATAATTATTTTTAGTGCCTAGTTTTATCCTAATACAGGGGCCTGAAACTATTTCTCAGCATGCTCTATTGTAAGTTGATTTTTAGATTTGTTATTTGTCAACATGTGCATTGATTGATTAATTAATTAATCGTATGCTACTTATATGTAACAACTAACCAAATTCACATGGAAATGTATGTTATAGATCTGTCATTTTCATTGAAAGCAAGTCTAAAAAGCAGTAGATATGTTCTTTGCGCACCATTTCTATGCTTCCTGTTAAGTTTTGTTGTTGCGTCTTTTACTTTTGGTTTAGTACACAAACAGCTGAAAATACAATATTTTTGATTATGGAAAAGATATTTCACAGTGGTTAGATGGTACAAGGAATTTTTACACTATACTTGCTTGTTTTGTCACAAACTGAAATTAGGCAAACAAATAGAATTTTAGCAACCAGGAAAGGGCGGCGAGATAGTTCATCTTTAAATAAAAATTACAAATATTCTCTAAACTAATCCAATATGTTACTTGAATTTACTGTGCCCATTTCTGAAATGGTTGTTCCAGATTAGATGCTTTAGGGAGTCTCATAGCTTAGTCTACCCAACCCAGGCAGTCATTCTGAATACAAGTTGCAAGTGATAAAAAATTCTAAATGTTGGACATCCTGATGCTGGCTGGATTCCAATAGGAATTACACATCAATGAACTGTATTGTATTATACTGTATTATATGGACTAGAATTACACAACTCTTTCAAAAAATGAAGTTGTTTTAAAACTCTGCAGCTGCAAAAAAAATAAAAAAATGTACAATAAAATAATAAGGTGACCCCTAAAAGACAGATAGAGATGATGAAATTAGATGCGCATTCAGTCCTTATATTACTGTAGCATAGGCTATTCTGCAGCAAATGGGGCGGCAGGGTAGCCTAGTGGTTAGAGCATTGGACTAGTAACCGGAAGGTTGCAAGTTCAAACCCCCGAGCTGACAAGGTACAAATCTGTCCTTCTGCCCCTGAACAGGCAGTTAACTAACCCACTGACCACTGACTGTTAACTGACTTGCCTGGTTAAATAAAGGTAAAATAAAAATTAATAAAAAATATAAAAAAATGTAGGCCTGTCGCAAGAAAAAGTTACCATGATGAGATGATACATGCATTGAGAACTGCACTCCATGCTGAAATGTGCTGTCATCCCCACCCTGAGCGTTGATGATTGATAATGCAGATAGCAGAGAGAAGGTTGTAGATTTAGATATTGCATATCACGTCATGCTGTTCATATAAATCATTTATTATAATTGACCAGTGTCCTTCATGAATTTATCCCTGTAAAAAGGGGGGGGGGCTCAGTAAATCTTGGTAACCCGGTATAACCCTACTGTGCACCCACTCTTCACCCCCTTCCCACCCACTCAAAGTCAGATGTTTTATTGAGCAGAAACGATTCTCCAAGAACATGAGCTGGTCCCAAATGTCACCCCATTCCCTAAATAGTGCATATATGGCCCTGGTCAAAAGTAGCGCACTATAAAGGAAATAGGGTGCCATTTGAAAATGACACATAGACTGCCATTTCTTCAAGTAGAGATTGAGAAACAGCTGGGTCTCCTGGACCGCATTAGCCTAAAGGTCATTGAAGGGGAAAATGTTCCTGGTTCCACCCTCTCTTCCTCCCTACTCTCTCTCCTGCTGTCCCCCTTCCCCTATTTTCCCTCTGTAATTGAGTGTGGTGTTTAGCCAGGGAGCCTGTGCTCATCGGAGGTTCCGAACATGGTAGTTATTTACACACGTTTTCACTGTAATTACCAGGCTTATTCTCTCTGTTCTCTGTATACGGATCTTCTTTCTTCAAGGTTGTATCAATTTCACAGTTATTCCATGCAGCCCCACTGTCCATACCTCCCTCGCCCAACTCTCCTCTCCTATCTGCACTTGTGGGTGTCATTACCGGCTCACAGACATTTACAGATTTTTTACTTCCTCCTTCTCTTCTCCTTAAATCATATCAAAATCAATTGGTAATTATTATTTCATCATCAAATCTTGGAGCCGGCAACCATTGCCAAAGCAGCAGGAGTGCTGGCCTTAAACGATGCATATTCAATGTCATGCAGATTTAAAGCTGGTGTCACTGCTCTTAAACTTTAGCTGGAATCCCCTCTGAAAAGAGAGGAAACAGGCATTTAGAAACAGGCACCCAAACATTTCACTGGCCTTTCACTTTTTCTTCTAGGCTAGACGCACTGACATAAGCAGTTCTGGGAAGGAAGTGTAGGCCAGAAAGCTATACAATTCGGTGCACGTTTCTTCCCCTGTACTAACATGTCTCGGATCAGCCTTGCTGCATTGCTTATACAAAAGGATGTATGTACCTCCGTCTCACACCCTCTACTGGCTCCCCTTCTCATTTGTTTGAAATCCTTGTCAAACCATACCCAGTAGGGCAGAGTCAGTACTTACTGGGTTCACAAGCTCTGTCAAGTCCTCCAGCAGGCCCGACCTGTCAACCACACTGGAGACAGAGACCCAAATGGCATCCTATTCTTTATTTTGTGCACTACTTTTGGCCAGAGCTCTAGGAGCCCTGATCAAATTTAGAGCACTACATAGGGAATAGGGTGCTATTTGGGATGCAAACAGGGTATACTTCAGTGGACCTTAAAGCAAGAGGCACTCAAATCAACACACAGTGGCGGCATCTGTTGCTGCGTTTTATTTCATTAGGTGCTGAGTGTATTGGCAAGGCGCCGGTAGACGGAAGAGCCACCTGTTTGCCGGTGAGTGTGCCGTAACCAAATCCCCCAAATGGCCACAGTCTAACTGCGTGTTACTAAAATGATTTCTACACTAAGTGGTTGTGATTTGTTTATGTTTCCGATTAAACTAATAAGTCCACATATTGTTGTCAGGGTTTTGACGTGAGGAGGGAGGCAGAGGAGGCGGAGGATGATATTTGCTCTGATTGTGTGGTGAAGTGATCGTAGAAGATTAGCAGGTTGCAGCACTTTACTGACGCTCTTCCTATGAGACTCTGAGAGAATGGGCCCACTCTCACTGCGTCTGCGTTGATAATTTGATTGAGTTGAGATGTGTCAGCATATCAGGAATATCGGCCCTCGCCATCTGTGCACGTGTCTTGCATCCTTAGAGGAGAAATGATTGAGATTTATTGTTAAGGTTGATTAAGGCAGGAGGGGTATGTATGGTCGATCAAGGGAAGAGTGAGACATGCAGTGCTACTGTGCTACGCAGATGTGTGCATCCCAAATGGTACTCTATTCTCTTTATAGTGCACTACTTTTGACCAAAAGCCATTGAGCACTATAGGGAATAGAGTGCCATTTGGAACTCATCTATCATCTTCCCTCCTGATGACAGAGAAGGGTGACCAGGACCAAGCAGCTTCAATTGCTCACAGTGACACTGAATCGTTACCTTTACACAGAACCCCCCTTGGCATCAGTGTCCTGAAATAGAATCAGGTGAAAATACAGTATGGCGAGGGATACACATGGTTAAGCAGTGATGTGTATCCCTCTGGACTTGCTGTATGTACCTCGGGACTGTCAGCAGCACCCGGCCTAATGCATTTCAGAACTGTCCTTGAGTGGGTACAGTATCCGTCATGCCAATACCAGCATGATTAATTGCTCCGGTGGTCTCTTCTCTTTCAGTCCAAGAAAAGGCCATGGGCCCTCGAAGGAACAAACAAGCCTACTTAAAGGTCTGGGACGGTCGAAATCATGTTTTTCATTAAATGTGATGATATTTAGATGAAATCAGATCAGTAGGACTATCAAAGTATGAACATTGTCAAACAATTGGATTCAAGAAGCGGAATGGAGTAGGGATTATTAAGGCTTTTTGTGACATCACAAAATCCACATTTTAATACACTTATCGTAATGTCTTATTATCTTACCTAATTGAAATAAGTTCTGCCTTGTAACCAATATCACAGAAGTCGTATTTGCAGACAGGCATTGTTTACATAGCTAGGTACAGCAGCTAATCTACTGGTGCCAAAATTTTACTGCAGCGTGTCAGCAAATATACAGTGCCTTCAGAACGTATTGATATCCCTTGACTTGTTCCATATTCTGTTCTGTAACAGACAGAATTCAACATTTTTTAAATAAAAAAAATGCTCACCCATCTACACGAAATACCTCATAATGACCAAGTGAAAACATGTTTTTTGAATTTTTTGCTAATAAATTGAAAGTGAAATACACGGATATCGAATTTACATAAGTATTCACACACCTTTGCTATGAAACTGACAAATTGAGCTCAGGTGCATCCAATTTCCTTGGATCTTCCTAGAGATGTCACTCCAACTTAATTTTTGTCAACCTGTGGTCAATTCAAGTGTTTGGACATGATTTAGAAAGAAATACACCTGTCTATTTAAAGTCCCACTGCTGACGGTGCATGTTAGAGTAGAAACTATACCACGAAGTCCAAATAACTGTATTTGGGGAAGGGTATAAAACAGTGTCGAGAGTGTTGAAAGTTTCGAAGAGCACAGTGGTCTCCATCATTGGGAAATTGAACAAATTTGGTAGTACCCAAACTCTGCCTAAAGCTGTCCATCTGACCAAACTGAGCCACGGGGAAAGAAGAACCTGGTGCCGCGTTCAAAACAACTGGTAACTGGCTGGGAACTCGGAAATCTCTGAATTCCAACTCTGGAAATCTGGCCTCTTTCTAGAGCTCCGACTTAACAACCTGACGATTACTGTTTTGAATTAGGCTTTAGTCAGGGAGGTGACCAAAAACCTACTGACCATTCTGACAGAACTACAGAGTTCCTTCGCTGATATGGGAGAACCTGCCAGAAGGACAAGAGTCTCGAGAGCACTTCACCAATCTGGGCTTTAAGGGAGAGTGGCTAAATGGAAGCAACTCCTGAAAAAAAAAGCATATGACAGCACGCCTGGTGCTTGCAATTAGGCATGTGAAAGACTCTGAAATCATAATGCAAAACATTATGTGGGCTGATGAAACAAAAATGTAACTATTTGGCCTGAATGCAAAGTGCCAAGTCTGGAGAACCAGGCACAACTCATCACCCATCTAGCACCATCCCTACTGTGAAGCATGGTGATGCTTTTTAGCAGCAGGGACCAAGAGACTTGCAAGGATAGAGGGAAAATGAATGGAGCCAAATACAGGCAAATCCTTGATAAGAATCTGCTTTGGAGTACAAAGTACCTTAAACTGGGGTGAAGATTTACGTTCCAACAGGACAATGACCCCAAGCCAACGTAAATCTGGAATGCTGTATACTCATTACAATTTGTGAAGGGGGTGGGGCTATCTGTGTATTTCTACAGTACACAGAGAAATTAACACTGAGTGATAAATCAAAACTAAAAGTGTTGTCTGTGGACCGATATAGACACCGGAATATAGTGTTAAAATAACATAAAATAACATAATGCTTAGTTTAAAGCCTTATTTAAATACTTCCCAGGGTGCCTTGCCTTTTGAGTAAATTGTAGTTTCTACCCATGACTATCTCTGTTAGTGACAGAGACATGATTGTTGCATTCTACAATTGCCATTACACAATAGTAGAAGGCTGAGCACATGTAATGGTTGATGTTTAATCTGTTTTTTTGTGGTTGATAAGGTTGAGATTTTATTGAATATAAAGTTAATTTGGAAAGTATTCAGATTCCTTGATTTTTCCACATTTTGTTAGGTTAAAGCCTTGAAAAAGTGTGTCCTGAATTAATCTACACACAATACCCCATACTGACAGAGCAAAAACAGGTTTGTAGAAATTTTTGCAAATTGATTAAAAAATATTTAAAAAACAGAAATATTACATTTATGTAAGTATTCAGACCCTTTACTTAGTACTTTGTTGAAGTATCTTTGGCTGCGATTACAAACCTCACTTCTTCTTGGGTATAATGCTACAAGCTTGGCACACCTTTTCCCCCTCAGGAGACTGAAAAGATTTGGCATGTGTCCCCAGATCCTCAAAAAGTTATACAGCTGCTCCATCGAAAGCATCCTGGCCGGTTGCATCACCGCCTGGTATGGCAACTGCTCTGCATCTGACCATAAGGTGCTACAGAGGGTAATGCATACGGCCCATAATATCACTGGGGCAAAGCTTCCTGCGAATCCAGGATCTATAAATTAGGCGGTGTCAGAGGAAAGCCCATAAAATTGTCAGAGACTCCAGTCACCCGTCATAGACTGTTTTCTCTGCTAACGCACGGGAAGCGATACTGGAGCTCCGAGTCTAGGACCAAAAGGCTTTTTACCAGCTTCTTCCCCCAAGCCATACAGTGAGGGAAAAAGGTATTTGATCCCCTGCTGATTTTGTACGTTTGCCCACTTACAAAGAAATGATCTGTCTATAATTTGAATGGTAGGTTTATTTGAACAGTGAGAAACAGAATAACAACAAAAAAAATCCAAAAACAGCACGTCAAAAATTTTATAAATTGATTTGTATTTTAATGTGGGAAATAAGTATTTGACTCCCTCTCAATCAGAAAGATTTCTGGCTCCCAGGTGTCTTTTATACAGATAACGAGCTGAGATTAGGAGCACTCCTAATCTCATTTTGTTACCTGTCCACAGAAGCAATCAATCAAACAGATTCCAAACTCTCCACCATGGCCAAGACCAAAGAGCTCTCCAAGGATGTCAGGGACAAGATTGTAGACCTACACAAGGCTGTAATGGGCTACAAGACCATCGCCAAGCAGCTTGGTGAGAAGGTGACAACAGTTGGTACGATTATTCGCAAATGGAAGAAACACAAAATAACTGTCAATCTCCCTCAGCCTGGGGCTCCATGCAAGATCTCACCTTGTGGAGTTGCAATGATCATGAGAACGGTGAGGAATCAGCCCAGAACTACACGGGAGGATCTTGTCAATGATCTCAAGGCAGCTGGGACCATAGTCACCAAGAAAACAATTGGTAACGCACTACGCCGTGAAGGACTGAAATCCTGCAGTGCCCGCAAGATCCCCTTGCTCAAGAAAGCACATATATATGCCCTTCTGAAGTTTGCCAAAATGATGTGTGCAAACCTGGTGGCCAACTACAACATTTAACATTTAACAACTACAAGAAACCGTCTGACCTCTGTGATTGCCAACAAGGGTTTTACCACCAAGTACTAAGTAATGTTTTGCAGAGGGGTCAAATACTTATTTCCCTCATTAAAATGCAAATCAATTTATAAAATTTTTGACATGCGTTTTTCTGGATTTATTTGTTGTTATTCTGTCTCTCACTGTTCAAATAAACCTACCATTAAAATTATAGACTGATAATTTATTTGTCAGTGGGCAAACGTACAAAATCAGCAGGGGATCAATTACTTTTTTCCCTCACTGTATGGCTGCTGAACAATTAATCAAATTGCCACCAGACTACTACATTGACCCCCCTCCCTCCATTTGTTTTGAACACTGCTGGTACTAGCTGTTTATTATCACTTCACCCTTACATACATGTACAAATGACCTCAACTAACCTGTACCACCGCAAACTGAATCGGTACCAGTACCCCCTTGTATATAGCCTCATTATTGTTCTGTTATTGTGTTACTTTTTATTATATTTTACTTTAGTTTATTTGGTAAATATTTTCTTAACTCTTCTTGAACTGCACTATTGGTTAAGGGATTGTAAGTAATCATTTGACGGTAAGGTCTACACTTGTTGTAAATAAAGTGTGATCCTCTCAAGCTCTGTCAGGTTGGATGGGGAGCGTCACTGAACAGCTATTTTCAGGTTTTCCCAGAGATGATAGATGGGGTTCAAGTCTGGGTTCTGGCTGGGCTGCTCAAGGACATTCAGAGACTTGTCCCAAAGCCACTCCTGCGTTGTCTTGGCTGTGTGCTTAGGGTCATTGTCCTGTTGGAAGGTGAACCTTCGTCCCGTCCCAGTCTGAGTTCCTGAGCACTCTGGAGCAGGTTTTCATCAAATATCTCATTGTACTTTGCTCCGTTCATCTTTCCCTCGATCCTGACTGGTCTGCCAGTACCTGCCACTGAAAAACATCCCCACAGCATGATGCTGCCACCATGTTTCACCGTAGGGATTGCATTGGCCAGGTGATGAACAGTGCCTGGATTCCTCCAAACGTGAACCTTGGCATTCAAGCCATAGAGGTCAATCTTGGTTTCATCAGACAAAAGCATCTTGTTTCTCACCATCTGAGAGTCCTTTAGGTCACTTTTAGCAAACTCCAAGCAGGCTGCATGTGCCTTTTACTAAGGAGTGGCTTCCGTCTGGCCACTCTACCATAAAGACCTGATTGGTGGAGTGCTGCAGAGATGTTTGTCCTTCTGGAAGGTTCTCCCTTCTCCACAGAAGAACTCTGGAGCTCTGTCAGAGTGACGTACAGGTTATTGGTCACCTCAGTAACCAAGACCCTTCTCCCCCGATTGCTCAGTTTGGCTGGGCGGCCAGCTCTAGGAAGAGTCTTGGTGGTTCCAAACTTTTTCCATTTAAGAAGTATAGAAGCCACTGTGTTCTTGGGGACCTTTAATGCTGCACACATTTTTTGTTACCCTTCCTCAGACCTGTGCCTCGACACCATCCTGGCACACAGCTCTATGGACAATACCTTCGAATTCATGGCTTGGTTTTTGCTCTGACATGCACTGTCAAATATTGGACCTTATATAGACAGGTTTGTGCCTTTCCAAATCATGTCAGGTCAATAGAATTTACCACAGATGGACTCCAGCCAAGCAGGCTGCATGTGCCTTTTACTAAGGAGTGGCTTCCGTCTGGCCACTCTACCATAAAGGCCTGAATGGTGGAGTGCTGCAGAGATGGTTGTCCTCTGGAAGGTTCTCCCTTCTCCACAGAAGAACTCTGGAGATCTGTCAGAGTGACCTACAGGTTCTTGGTCACCTCAGTAACCATGGCCCTTCTCTCCATATTGCTCAGTTTGGCTGGGCGGCCAGCTTTAGGAAGAGTCTTGTTGGTTCCAAACTTTTTCCATTTAAGAATGATGGAGCCCACTCCGTCTTGGGGACCTTCAATGCTGCAGACATTTTTTGGTCCCCTTCCCCAGATCTGTGCCTCGACGCTATCCTGTCTCTGAGCTCTACGGACCATTCCTTCGATCTAAAGGTTTGGTTTTTGCTCTGAAATGCACTGTCAACTCTGGGACCTTAGACGGGTTTATGTTTTTTCAAATCATGTCCAATCAATTGAATTTACCATAGGACTCCAATCAAGTTGGAGAAATATCTCAAGGATGATCAATGGAAACAGGATGCACCTGAGCTCAATTTCAAGTCTCAAAGCAGAGTCTGAATACTTATGTAAATTAGGTATTTGTGGGGGGTTTTATTTATAAATTAGCAAAATGTATAACCTGTTTTCACTTTGGCATTTTGGGTTATTGTGTGTAGATTGCTGACTTTAAAAAAATGTAATCCATTTTAAAACAATACTGTAATATACCAAAATGTGGAAAACGGAATACTTTCCGAATGCTCTGTAAGAACTAGCCCATTTCACTGTTGCGGACAATTTATGTCTGAGGCTTAACTGCACTGGACAAACGTGTCCTCTCTTCAATGAGAGCCCAAGCACTTCACCAGTGTTTCCCTAGATCAAGTATAAAGACATTGCACATCTCTAGTCAGAACAGGCTTTTCCCCCCAGCACATTTTATGGCTGGTGTCTGCATTTCATTGCTTTCATTGTTGTTTTCCTTACAAATTGGACATGTGTGCGTTCCTATCAATGTAAGCGCTGTATTTTCTGTATATCATGTTGTCGTTGTATCATAATGTATTTGCTGTTTTATTAACATGTTTTCAAGTACTGGTGACAAATCCTGCATTCCAATTCTTGCATAGATTGTAATGAACACCTATGATGCATGTACATTTTGATGAGCTAATGCTAAACTATTTGCCAGTTATGTGTGATTCCATGTTTGTTGACAAGATTCTGAGTTGGATGACGGCTCAAACTATTTTTTTTCCCAGTCGGAGCTCCTATTTTTTTTCAGAATTCCCAGTTGTCTTGAACTGACTAAAATCGGAAGTCGGAGAGTTCCCAGTTGTTTTAAACGTGCCACCGGATTGTAACTGGTACCTCAGGGCTGACAGCTTAGCTTTTGTGTTCGGCAAGAGGCTAGGCAAGAGGCTTGTATTTGGGGTGATAACATTGTATTTGCTTTGTGATTTGTCAAAAATGGTAAACGACCTGACAAGTCATGTGCTCTGTTTGTTGTGTACACTGTAACATCGAATAGTTGCAATATCCTGAAAAGTGGACAAAAGACGTGTTTCAGGCAATGGGTGCAGCCATCTTTGATTTGACTTTGTTTATTTACGTCTTAGTGAATGGTATTCTGGGATTTGGTAGATTTCGCTTGTGAAACATAAACAAACATGGCTGCCATCATTTCTCCCAGAGATGTGGTACATTGTAAACAAGTCTAGACGTTAGGTCGCTAACTTACTTTTTGTTTTTTTTGTCAGTGCAACCTGTTATTTATTGTTGGTTTATGGAATTAGATTGGCTGGATGTCTTCCGTTTTATCTTTTACAATAAAAGGTGAAAATAAAGAATACAGTTGTGAAGACCTTTATTTCCAAGAAGTACAAAACATTGTTTGGATGGTTAATGATAATGTAGTTGGGGCCTCCTGAGTGGCGCAGTCGTCTAAGGCACTGCATCGCAGTGCTAGCTGGGCCAAATGAGATCCTAATTCAAGTTCAGGCTCTGTCATAGCCGGCCGTGCCCGGGAGACCCATGGGGCAGTGTACAATTGGCCCAGCTTTGTCCGGGTTAGGGGAGGGCTTGGCCAGCCATGATGTTCTTGTCCCATCGCAGTCTAGTGACTCCTGTGGCAGGTGTACAGTGTGTTCTCCGACACATTGGTGTGGTTGGCTTCCGGGTTAAGCAGGCAGGGTGTCAAGAAGCAGTGCGGCTTGGCTGGGTTGTGTTTTGACGATGCATGACTCTCGACCTTTGCCTCTCCCAAGTCCGTACGGGAGTTGCAGCAATGGGACAAGACTGTAGCTACCAATTGCATACCATGAAATTGGAGAGAAAAAGGGGGTATAAAATAAAAAAGGATAAGAAAAAAAGTACAAATATATAATGATAAAAGAAACAGTTTATTAGGAGTTCACTTGGTGATGTCTGATGGACTGATAATGGATGAAAGCAACAACTATTCCTCTGTCACTAACACAGAGTCGTGGCCAAAAGTTTTGAGAATGACACAAATATTAATTTCCACAGTTTGCTGCTTCAGTGTATTTAGATATTTTTGTCAGATGTTACTAAAGAATACTGAAGTATAATTACAAGCATTTCATAAGTCTTTTATTGACAATTACATGAAGTTGATGCAAAGAGTTAATATTTGCAGTTTTGACCTTTCCTTTTCAAGACCTCTGAAATCCGCCCTGGCATGTTGTCAATTAACTTCTGGGCCCCATCCTGACTGATGGCAGCCCATTCTTGCATAATCAATGCTTGGAGTGTGTCAGAATTTGTGGGTTTTTGTTTGTCCACCTGCCTCTTGAGGATTGACCACAAGTTCTCAATTGGATTAAGGTCTGGGGAGTTTCCTGGCCATGGAACCAAAATATCAATGTTCTGTTTCCCAAGCCACTTAGTTATCACTTTTGCGAGTGAGCCCACTCCCTTGGCTGAGAAGCAACCCCACAAAGGAGCGGTCTCAGGATGCTTTACTGTTGGCATGACACAGGACTGATGGTAGCGCTCACCTAGTCTTCTCTGGACAAGCTTTTTTCCGGATGCCCCAAACAATCGGAAAGGGGATTAATCTGAGAAAACAACTTTACCCCAGTCCTCAGCATTCCAATCCCTGTACCTATTGCAGCATTTCAGTCTGTCCCTGATGTTTTTCCTGGAGAGAAGTGGCTTCTTTGCTGCCATTCTTGACACCAGGCCATCCTCCAAAAGTCTTCACCTCACTGTGCATGCAGAATGCACTCACACCTGCCTGCTGCCATTCCTGAGCAAGCTCTGTACTGGTGGTGCCCCGATCATGCAGCTGAATCAACTTTAGGTGACAGTCCTGGTGCTTGCTGGACTTTCTTGGGCACACTGAAGCCTTCTTCACAACAATTGAACCGCTCTCCTTGAAGTTCTTGATGATCTGATAAATGGTTGATTTAGGTGCAATCTTACTGGCAGCAATATCATTGCCTGTGAAGACCTTTTTGTGCAAAGCAATGATGATGGCATGTGTGTCCTTACAGGTAACCATGTTTGGCAGAGGAAGAACAATGATTCCAAGCACCATCCTCATTTTGAAGCTTCCAGTCTGTTATTCAAACTCAATTAGCATGACAGAGTGATCTCCAGCCTTGTCCTCGTCAACACTCACACCTGTGCTAACCTCTGGAGACTAGGGGGCAGTATTTGGATGAAAAACGTACCCAAATGAAACTGCCTAGTTCTCAGGCCCAGAAGCTAGAATATGCATATAATTGGCAGAGTATGATAGAAAACCCTCTAGTTTCCAAAACTGTCGAAATATTGTCTGTCAGTATAACAGAACTGATATTGCAGGCGAAAACCTGAGGAAGTGCTGTTTTTCTGAAACCTCTGTTCCATTGCGTGCCTTCCCTCAATTTAAAGGGATATCAACCAGATTCCTTTCCCTATGGCTTCCACATGGTGTGAACAGTCTTTAGACGTAGAGTCAGGTTTTATTCTGAAAAATGAGAGAGAATGATCACATCGCGTCAGTGGATAGCTGGGTGTCCTTAGATTTTTGCATGTGCGAGCAGCTTGGAGCAGAACTTTCCCTCTCTCTCTCCTATTGAAAAAGCTACCATCCGGTTGAAATATTATTGATCATTTATTGTAAAAACAACCTGAGGATTGATTACAAAAAACGTTTGACATGTTTCTACGAACTTTACGGATACTATTTGGAATTTTCGTCTGCCCGACGTGACATGCACGAGCCTGTGGATTACTCAACAAAACGCATAAACCAAATGGAGGCTTTTGGATATAAAAATTATTTTTATCGAACAAAACAAAAATTTATTGTGTAACTGGGAGTCTCATGAGTGCAAACATCCGCAGATCATCATAGGTGAGCAATTCATTTTAGTGCTTTTCTGACTTTCGTGACCAATCTACTTTGCTGCTAGCTGGTTGTAATGTTTTGTCTCCTGAGAGAGCTGTCCTAACATAAACGCTTGGTTTGCTTTTGCTTTAAAGCTTAATTGAAATCTGACACACCAGGTGGATTAACAAAAAGCTAAGATATGTTTTAGTATATTGCACTTGTGATTTCATGAAAATGTAATATTTGTAGTAATTTAATATGAATTTGGCGCTCTGCATTTCAGCGGATGTTGATGAAAATGATCCCACTAAAGGGATCGGTGCGCCAAGAAGTTAACGAGAATCACTGACATGATGTCAGCTGATCCTGAGTCGCTTTGGATAAAAGCGTCTGCTAAATGGCATATATTATTATTATATTATTATTATCCTTTTGTGGCAGGGCTGAAATGCAGTGGAAATGTTTTTTTGGCGATTCAGTTAATTTGCATGGCAAAGAGGGACTTTGCAGTTAATTGAAATTCATATGATCACTCTTCATAACATTCTGGAGTATATGCAAACTGAGGCAGCAGACTTTGTGAAAATTAATATTTGTGTCATTCTCAAAACTTTTGGCCATGACTGTACAGTCATGGGAGGTAACTCTACAATTTAGTCAAAAGGCAAGGCACTCTGGGGAAGGTAGTGTCAGTATTAATATCTCATTTTTAACACTGGAGAATTTGCTGTTTAAATCAAGACCTTTTCTTTGTTTGTGGTTATTCATTGATACATTAGTGTGTGTGTGGAGTGTGTGAGGTAGGTGGAATTAGAGAAGAGGTCACCTCAACGCCCTCCAGAGCAGGGTTTCCCCGAACTCGCAAGCTTTGATAATTTGAATCAGCTGTGTAGTGTGAGGGCTGAGTTTGGAAACCGCTGCTCTAAGACAGTGTTTCCCAACCCTGGTCCTCGAGTACATGTTTATTGTAACCCTGGACAGGGACACCTGATTCAACTTGTGAACTAATCATCAGGACCTCAGTGAATTGAATGAGGTGTATTTGTCGCGGGCTACAATGGAAATGTGTACTGTTTGGGGTACTCGAGGAACAGGGTTGTATTTGTATTTTTTATTTATTATGGATCCCATAATAAATTCCTGCAGTCCAGCAAAATTAAGTCCGCTATTCAATTTAAAAACATTACAATACATTCACAACAGATTTCACAATGTATTAAGTGTGTGACCTCAGGCCTCTACTTTACTATTAGATATTTATAGTTGAACACAAAATCAATGTGTAAATGTGTGTATAGTATATATGTTATTGTGTGTTTGTATGCATTTGTCTGTGCCTATTTTGTGTTGCTTCACAGTCACCGCTGTTCCATAAGGGGTATTTTTGGGAAACACTGCCCTATTACACAGACCGAGGCTGCTTCCCAAATGACTCCCTATTCCCTATATCAGGGCTCTCCAACCCTGTTTTTAGAGAGCTACCCTGCTGAAGGTTTTTGCTCCAACCAAAGTTGTAACTAACCTGAATCTGCTACTTATTAGAAACGGGAGAGCTCGATTAGGGTTGGAGCAAAAACCTATAGGACGGTAGCTCTCCAAGAACAGGGTTGAAGAACTCTGCCCTTTATAGTGCGCTACTTTTCGCCAGGGCCCGTGACACCCTATTCCCTATATAGTGCACAACTTCTAACCAGAGCCCCTTGGTCAAAACTAGTGCACTATAAAGGGAATAGGGTGCCATTTGGGATGCAAAAAGAGAGAAAGCAGCAACGACCCCAGCTAGCTTCACCAGACTCTATGGGTCTCGTCAGTGACCCGCCCCTGAAATCCACCTGAACTGACCCAGATATCCAAACGTCTAAAAAATAGCCCTGGAGGAGCTGGGAGCAGATGGCCGTCATATATCAAACGGAGTAGATAATGGCCATTTATCAAAGCATTAGAGGACTGCCACGAAATATGGCCACCGGACATGCATCACATACTCTCACCAACATCCATCCACAAAATATTGTCCCTAAATAATTTAGTATCCTTTATATGGCTACAACCAGGCGCCTCAAGACATATGGGATCTTTCATGAAAAAAAACTGTTTATTGCCAATGAAGTCACCCCTTTTTCTATCCCCCTCTCTTCCTATCTCTCTCTCTCATGTTTATTACCTGCACAATCAAGTAAATAGCCTAAACATACCATGCTGCTTCCTCATCATTGGGTTATAACCTCATGTCCCAGACATAATAGTTTGAATCTTAATAGGCCTATCTTAAACAGAACTGGTGTTACAGACAGTTTTAGGGGGACATGTATGGTTTTCCCCTGCTGCTCCCCTCCCAACTGTAGGGCCTGTTCACTTCCTTCTCCCGACAGTTGAAGGTGCCCTGCCCAGTTGATAATTACCGTGATAATTGCCTCTAAACTAAATGTACACTGCAATTACTCAAGAAAACATCAAAATGATCTTTAATTAAAAATCCCTAAAGTCGATGTCTGTGCCCCCTCTGAAAACGAATTAGCATTACAAAAAAATCCCCATAACAATCTGTCAGTTTAAGATAGAGATATTCGCCGATGTTGCACTTTCGCATTTCCGGTGAAAGGTGAAAGAGCAAGAGAGGTGTTTGTAAGACCATGAGACATCCTGAAAATCGGTCTTCTCACAAAATCTTCTGTAGCGTCTCAACAGTTTGGGATACACACTAATAGTTGTTTTGCTCACGGACGCCCATAGAACTCACAAGAATGACTGTTTCACGATCGTCGTCAAGGAAATGACCGGACCAAGGTGCAGCGTGGTGAGGATACAGTTTCTTTATTATCAATGTCGCCAAAAAAACAAGAAACAACAAAAGTGAACGTGAAGCTTACTAGGGCTATACAGGCCACTAACAAAGACAACTACCCACAAATAAACAAAGGGAAAAAGGCTGCCTAAGTATGATTCCCAATCAGAGACAACACTAGACAGCTGTCCCTGATTGAGAACCCTACCCGGGCCAAAACAAGGAAACAAAGAGCATAGAGTTTCCCGCCCGAGTCACACTCTGACCAAACAAACAGATTATAAGAGGATCTCTACAGTCAGGGCGTGACAGTACCCCCTCAGAGATGCGGACTCCGCTCCGGGCGCAAACCTGATACTATAGGGGAGGGTCCGGGTGGGCATACATCTCGGTGGTGGCTCCGGTACGTGACGCCGACCCTGCTCCAGGGGACCCTCGCAAGGAGGCCCCGGACCGGGGATCGTCGCTGGTGGCCCTGGACCGGGGACCCTCGCCGCAGGCCCCGGAATGGGGACCCTCGCCGCAGGCCCGGACTGGGGACCACCGTTGCAGGACCGTGCCATGGATCCTCACTGCAGGCTCCAGGCCATGGATCATCACTGGAGGCTCCGTGCCATGGATCATCACTGGAGGCTTCGGGTAATGGATCATCACTGGAGGCTTCCTACGTGTGGAGCAGGATCAGGTCTCACCGGACTGAGGAGATGTACTGGAAGCCTGGTGCGTGGAGTTGCCACAGGGCTCACCAGGCTGGGGAGACATACTGCAGGCCTGGGATGTGGAACCGGAACAGGCCTCACCGGACTGGGGAGATGCACTGGAAGCCTGGTGCGTGGAGCCGGCACCAGATACACTGGGCCGTGGAGGCGCACTGGAGGTCTCAAGCGCAGTGCCGGCACAACCCGTCCTGGCAGGATGGTTACTTTCGCCCGGCAAATGAGGGGCGCTGGCACATGACGCACTGGGCTGTGCAGACGCACCGGAGAGACAGTGCGCAGAGCTGGCGCAGGATATCCTGGGCCGAAGAGACGCACTGGAGGCCAGGCGCGCTGAGCCGGCATCATCCGTCCTGGCTGGATGTCCACTCTAGCCCGTCCAATGCGGGGAGCTGGAATGTAGCGCACCGGGCTGTGCACCCGCACTGGAGACACTGTGCGTTTTATCACATAACACGGTGCCTGACCAGTACCACGCTCCTTGCCGTGAGCAAAAATTTTAAGAAAAAATCATACCATGCAATATTCTGAGACGGCGCTCAGACGTAAATATATTTCTCCACCATGTTGGAGTCAACAGAAATACAAAATATTCCCTTACCTTTGATGATCTTTCATCAGAATGCAGTGCAAGGAATCCTCGTTCTGCAATAAATCATTGTTTTGTATGATAATGTCCATTACTAGTGTCCAATTAGCTACTTTTGCTAGTATGTTTAGCTCACATATCCAAAAGCTGCCGCCGGTCCAGGCGAACTCGGACGAGAACTTGAAAAAGTTATATTCTAGGTCGAATAAACTAGACAAACTAATCAATCTTCAGGATGTTATTATCATATATATCCAATAACGTTCCAACCGGAGCATTAGTTTTTGTCTACAGAGTAATGGAACGCATGACGATATAATGACTACTGCGCGTAACCAGGAACTGGCATTCTGCCAGACCAGTGACTCATTCCCCTCCCATCCAGCCCCAAATCACACTAGTGGCTTCATTCCACGTTCTACTGACTGTTGACATCTAGGAGGTGCGAACAGATCCATATCTTATTGGGATGTGAATAGGCGATGAGTTGAAAATCAACCAGCCCCAGAATTTCCACTTCCTGTTTGGAAGTTTGCCTGCCCTATGAGTTCTGTTATACTCACAGACATAATTCAAACAGTTTTAGAAAGTTTAGAATGTTTTCTATCCAATAGTAATAATACTATGCATATAATAGCATCTGGGACAGATTAAGAGGCAGTTCACTAATGGGCACGCAATTCATCCAAAGTGAAAATGCTGCCCTCTATCCCTAAATGCATGTTAAAAATAAACATTTCCTGATCTTTCTAATATCGCTCAGACTTCAGAACACACTTCCATTAGATTTGTTGGGGAGACTATCTGTTGTACCATGTAATGAGTCTGTTATTCAATGCGTTAATGCCCCCCCCAAAATTATCAAATATTTTTGTATACTTTAAGGGATCTTAAAATTCTAAATCAAATAGGGAAATGATCCTTGGTATGACCTTCTTAAAACAATTCCAAATAGATTAGTAGAACCCCCCGGCTGAGACAGGGCTTAGACTGTAATGGGATAAAAAAATAAAAAATAAAAAATAAACATTTAATGGAATGGCGGGGACTGTGAGGGGACACACACAAACACATACACACACTCTTAGTTAGATTGTTTCTACAATTTCTTTGCTGTTGTTGTACTGTTTGTAGTTCATTGTATTTTGAGACTGTCTTTCTCTATCAGTGTTTTGTTACTTGCTATGATTTGTGTTGTTTTGTTGACCCCAGGAAGAATAGCTGCTGCTTTGGTAAAAGCTAATAGGGATCTGAATAAACCAATAATACCAAATCAATGTTCATAAAATATGACAATACATTGAATAAATCAAGTACTCTATGATGTGGGAGAAGGGGAGAATGGGTGAGTTGATGAGCGTGTGGAAGCGAACGATGCATAATTCTGTAATCACAGATTTTGAATGAAGAACAGGGCGGGCCATTCCATTGTATTTATCTAATTATAATCTTAACGTGTGTCTGAGAATGTGCCAATGAGGCTTGTGGACCCTTACGTGGACGAGGTGAGAAATGTCACCATGTATAATTTCTTCACTTCGCTGTTATTGGCAACATGTTGCTTGCAAAGAAAACAACCTGGTCGGTACCATGAACAAAGTTAGACAGAAGCTCCCTCACTCTGTGCAAAATAAGACAACTGAACAGCAGCTGTTCTCCACAACGGTGCTGAAGAATGAGAATACAACACTCACACTATACCAATGTAAGCCAAGAAAGTATGAGTGTTTGTGTCATGAGCACCATGGCAGCAGCAAAGATTCAACATGAGCCAAATTGCACTCAGCTCCCAGTGAGGAGAAACTGCCAGGTGGGCAGATGAACTGAGAACAGATCACATGACACCTGTGCCACCAACCTGGTCTCGGAGCATTTCGTATTATTCTGCATGTAAATCTCAGGCACACCATTTAGTATGATATGTTATGTTTCGTATAGTATGTATTCATTTGTGGATGTCCTTCACCCAAATCACATGATATGTTATGATTTACAGTTAGTATTATATTTGACGATTTAGCAAAAAGTACAGTATGCTAAGAATTGGCAAAATGTATGATGTGTTACAAATTCTAGCTACGTGGCTAGGTGGCCAACGTTAGGAAGGCTAGGGGTGTGGGTTAAAGTTAGGGCTAAGTTTAGGAGTTAGGTTAAAGGCTTAAGGTTGGGGTTAGGGGAAGGGATGGCTAACATGCTAAGCAGTCACAAAGTAGAAAAAAATATTAAAGTAGTTGAAAAGGTACTATTTAGCTAAAATGCTAAAGTTGTCCCTGATGAGATTTAACCGTTAGGTTATTAGACATCCACGTTATACTATCCAGCCATCCATCTATTTATGGATGGATGGATGGCATTCAGAAAGTATTCAAAACCTTGACTTTGTCCGCAATATGTTACATTACAGCCTTATTCTAAAATTGATTTAAAAAAATAATTTTTCAACATCAATCTACACACCCCATAATGTTGAAGAGAAAACCGTTTTTTTTTTTTTAATTTTGGAAATGTATTACAGATAAAAAAACAGAAATACCTTACATAAGTATTCAGACCCTTTGCTATGAGACTCGAAAATTGAGCTCAGGTGGATCCTATTTCACTAGTTCCTCCTTGAGATGTTTCTAAAACTTCATTGGAATACACCTGTGGTAAACTCAATTGACTACAAATTATTTGGAAAGGTCCAACTGTTGACAGTGCATGTCAGAGCGAAAACCAAGTCATGAGTTCAGATCTGGGGAAGCGTACCAAAAAAGGTCTGCAGCATTAAAGGTCCCCAAAAACACAGTAGCCTCAATCATTCTTAAATGGGAGAAGTTTGGAACCACTGAGACTCTTCCTAGAGCTGGCTGCACAGCCAAACTGAGCAATCGGGGGAGAAGGGCCTTGGTCAGGGAGGTGACCAAGAACCCGATGGTCACTCTGACAGAGCCGCAGAGTTCCTCTGTGGCGATGGGAGAACCTTCAGAAGGACAACCATCTCTGCACCATTCCACCATTTAGGCCTTTATGGTAGAGTGGCCAGACGAAATCCACTCCTCAGTAAAAGGGAAATGACAGACCGCTTGGAGTTTGCCAAATGGCACTTAATTGACTGTCCGACCATGACAAACAATAGTCTGCTCTGATGAAACCGAGATTGAACTCTTTGTCCTGAATGCCTACTGTCACTTCTGGAAGAAACTTGGCACCATGCCCATGGTGATGGCAGTATCATGCTGTGAGGATGTTTTTCAGCGGCAGGGACTGGGATCGAGGGAAAGATGAACGAAGCAAAGTACAGAGAGATTCTTGATGAAAACCTGATCCAGAGCACTCTGGAACTCAGACTGGGAAGAAGATTCACCGTCAAATAGGACAACAACCCTAAGCACACAGCCAAGACAACGCAGGAGTGGCTTCGAGACAAGTCTCTGAATGTCCTTGAGTGGCCCAGCCAGAGCCCAGACTTGAACCCAATTGAACAACTGAAGAGACCTGAAAATATCTGTGCATCCAACCTTGAGAGGATCTGCAGAGAAGAATGGGAGAATCTGCCCAAATACAGTAGTGCCAAGTTTGTAGCGTCATACCCAAGAAGACTCAAGGCTGTAATCTCTGCCAAAGGTGCTTCAACAAAGTACTGAGTAAAGGGTCTGAGTACTTTTATAAATGTAATATTTCAGGTTTTTTGTTTTTAATACATTTGCAATTTGCAATACAATTTTTGCTTTGTCATTATGCGGTATTATGTGTAGGGTTATTAATGAGGGTTATTATTTTTTCATCCATTTTAGAATAAGGCTGTAAAGTAACAAAATGTGGAAAAAGTCAAAGGTTCTGAATACTTTCCCGAAAGCACTATCTATCCCTCCATCCACTGACCCAACTTTCTTTTTTGCATTAAGTACCCATCTATCTTTTGCAAGTGTGCCAAACACAACATATCTTACTTACTTTAGTTAACTGTGTTACGTCTAGTCTATGAGACCAGGCTGGTGCCACCTGCAAGCGACTTGTTAGTGGGAAGTGTTGCAAGCAAGTGAAAGTGACAAAGATTTGTGTCGACTGTTAGGACAAGGATAAGAGCTAAATGAGATCCAAAAGATACCATTGCATGAATATGCATACCATACTGTTACCACGAGCGAGGCCACAAATAATGTGTTCAGTAACTGACAATAATGGTATAATTTTGACTGCAGTCATATCTACACTTGCATTCACTATAACGACATTATTGCCTTTGGGCTAATTTTCACTATTTAACAAGCACACTTGGTGCTAATACAGATATATTTAAGTGACCATCTGAGTGGCCATGCATCTTCGTGGTTTGGGTATTTGTATTTGTTTTGTTCCTATGAAAAGAAACTGTCACTGTCTTCCAATGCACATGCTTTTTGTTTCAAGAAAGGCACTCCACTAATCAAATGTATTGTATTACACATTTACAGTGCCTTGAGAAAGTATTCATCCCCTTTGGCAATTTTCCTAGTTTGTTGCATTACAACCTGTAATTTAAATGGATTTTTATTTGGATTTCACACAAAATACACAAAATAGTCCAAATTTGTGAAGTGAAATGAAATAAATAACTTGTTTCAGAAAAATACAAAAATTACAAAATGGAAAAGTGGTGTGTGCATATGTTTTCATCCCCTTTGCTATTAAGCCCCTAATAAGATCTGGTGCAACCAATTACCTTCAGAAGTCACATAATTAGTTAAATAAAGTCCATCTATGTGAATTCTAAGTGTCACATGATCTGTCACATGATCTCAGTATATATACACCTGTTCTGAAAGGCCCCAGAGTCTGCAACACCACAAAGCAAGGGGCACCACCAAGCAAGTTGTCACGGTCATCATATGGAGGAGACCAAGGTGCAGCGTACATACTTCTTTAATTAAAGAAAGAACACTGAACAAACTATACGAAACAACAAAACGAACCGTGAAGCTAATATGCGTAGTGCAGACTGGCAACTAAACATAGACCAAGAACCCACAAACTACCCAAGGCATATGGCTCCCTAAATATGATCCCCAATCAGAGACAACGATAAACAGCTGCCTCTGATTGAGAACCATTCTAGGCAACCACAGACACATAAACACCTAGACTTACAAAAAACCCTAAACAATTTACAAACCACCCTCGTCACACCATGAGCTAACCAAAAACAATAAAGAAAACAAAGACAACTAAGGTCAGGGCGTTCACTCAAATCTTCGGCTCTGGACGCTATCCCCCTTCTTCACACTGAGCCCTCCCCCTTGTAGCACTGACCCGTGGATCATCGCCGTAGGCTCTGTACTGCGGATCCTCGCCGTAGGCCACGGGCTGGGGACCCTCGCTGCGTGGATCATCGCCGGCGATCCCAGACTGGGGACTGTCACTGGAGACACTGAACTGGGGACCATCGCTGGAGACCCCGGGCTGGGGACCGTCGCTGGAGGCCCCGGGCTGGGGACCGTCGCTGGAGGCCCCGGGCTGGGGATCATCGCTGGAAGCTACCTAAATATGTTCTCCAATCAGAGACAACGATACACAGCTGCCTCTGATTGAGAACCAATCTAGGCAACCACAGACGTATAAAACACCTAGACATACAAAAACCCTGAGACAATAAAAAAACTAAACAAACCACCCTCATCACACCCTGACCTAACCAAAATAATAAATATAACTAAGGTCAGGGCGTGACACAAGTGGCACGATGAAAAGCAAGGAGCTTTCCAAACAGGTCAGGGACAAAGTTGTGGAAAAGTACAGATCAGGATTGGGTTTTAAAAAATATCAGAAACTTTGAACATCCCACAGAGCACCATTAAAGCACCATTAGAAAATTGAAAGAATATGGCACCACAACAAACCTTCCAAGAGAGGGCTGCCCACCAAACTCACGGAACAGGCAAGGAGGGCATTAATCAGAGAGGCAACAAAGAGACCAAAGATAACCCTGAAGGAGCTGCAAAGCTCCACAGCGGAGATTGGAGTGTCTGTCTATAGGACCAATTTAAGCCGTACACTCCACAGAGCTGGGCTTTACAGAAGAGTGTCCAGAAAAAAAGCCATTGCTTTTAATGACTCCCCATCCCGCATGAGGGAGCGTAATCATCGACTGACACTAATTAGCATAACGCAACGGACATAATATTCCTAGAAAATATTCCTATTCATGAAAATCACAAGTGAAATATATTGAGACACAGCTTAGCCTTTTGTTAATCACCCTGTCATCTCAGATTTTCAAAATATGCTTTACAGCCAAAGCTAGACAAGCATTTGTGTAAGTTTATCGATAGCCTAGCATAGCATTTTGTCCAGCTAGCAGCAGGCAAACTTGGTCACGGAAATCAGAAAAGCAATCAAATTAAATAATTTACCTTTGATGAGCTTTGGATGTTTTCACTCACGAGACTCCCAGTTAGATAGCCAATGTTCCTTTTTTCCAAAAATATTATTTTTTTAGGCGAAATAGCTACATTAGTTCTTCACGTTTGGCTGAGAAATCACCCAGAAATTGCAGTCACGAAACACCAAAAAATATTCCAAATTAGCTCCATAATATCGACATAAAGATGGCAAACGTTGCTTACAATCAATCCTCAAGGTGTTTTTCAAATATCTATTCGATAATATATCCACCGGGACAATTGGTTTATTCAGTAGGACCGATTTAAATAATGGCTACCTCTGTATTTTACGCGAGAATCACTCTGGGAGCCATCAGGTGACCAGTTGTGCAATGTAGCCGCTTACTGCTATTCTTCAACATAAATGCGTAAAACTACGTCACAATGCTGTAGACACCTTGGGGAATACGGAGAAAAAGTAAACTGGTTGATTGCCCATTCACTGCTCAATAGGGAAGCATTGGAACGCAGCCCTTTCAAACATGAGGCACTTCCGGATTGGATTTTTCTCAGGCTTTCACCTGCAATATCAGAAACTGGTAAGAATTGAAGGAATGATGGATGGAGCTAAATACATTCTTGAGGGAAACCTGTTTCAGTCTTCCAGAGATTTGAGACTGGGACTGAGGTTCACCTTCCAGCAGGACAATGACCCTAAGCATACTGCTAAAGCAACACACAAGGGTTTAAGGGGAAACATTTAAATGTCTTGGAATGGGCTAGTCAAAGCCCAGACCTCAATTAAATTGAGAATCTGCGGTATGACTTCAAGATTGCTGTACACCAGCGGAACCCATCCAATTTAAAGGAGCTGGAGCAGTTTTGCCTTGAAGAATGGGCAAAAATCCCAGTGGCTAGATGTGCCAAGCTTATAGAGACATACCCCAAGAGATGTGCAGCTGTAATTGCTGCAAAAGGTGGCACTACAAAGTATTGATTTGGGGGTGAATCGTTATGCACGCTCAACTTTTGTTTGTTTGTTAAACAAGAACAAATATTTTGCATCTTCATAGTGGTAGGCATGGTGTGTAAATCCAATGTTACAAACCCCCAAAAGATCAATGTTAATTCCAGGTTGTTAGGCAACAAAATAGGAAAAATGGCAAGGGGGTGAATACTTTCTCAAGCCACTGTAAAATGATGTATTTTTTGTAGTTTTTCCATTTTCTCATACAGTATACTGTAGCCTACAGGGACATAATGCAAGTGCTGTTATGTTTTTTGAAATTATTGTTTTTCCGTATTCTGATTTTAGCTAAGAACTTCATAAACACAAGCAAATCATTATTCTTCCAATAGCATATATGCAATGTATTAGACTTTTAAAATGTTCAAATCAAAAGATAAGACATTGGCTCAAATACCAGGATTTTCTTGTGTTATACGGAAACAAAAATTAAGTTCAGCAGACATTTGGACCGATTCTACTCAGATGGAATGATTTGTCACTTATCATGTCAGTACTGTGAGAGCCGTGTATTTTGTTTGTTGCACTGGACTAAACAATGACACCTGGTTGATGATCATTCGAGCAAATTGTCTCCAATGACCTTTGCAGTGACACACCTGCATATCTGGGACTTTTTTGATTAATGAATAAAACAACGCAGGATTTTATTACAACATATTGCCTCACTCATTACAAGTATATTACAGTCCTGTGAAGTTGGCAAAATTGACTTATGTCCTTACATAGCCATTTCTTACAACCAGAACATGTGAAACCTGCTTAAATTATTAACAGTTATGTGGATATTTTTTTCTCATACAAATGTTTGTAATGAATGGGATTGATTGGTGTCTCTTTAAGTTCACATTGTTCATCAGTATCAAAAACATATATTTATTGTCACATACACCAGATAGGTGCAGTCAAATGTGTTGTTTTACAGGGTCAACCACAGTAGTACAGTGCCCCTGGAGCAAATTAGCATTAAGTGCCTTGCTCAAGGGCATATCCACTGATTTTTCACCTTGTCAGCTCAGGTCTTTGAACCAGCAACCTGATGATTACTGGCCCATTGCTCTAACCGCTAGGTTACCTGCCACGATCACTGAGTAATGATGTTATTGTTCTCCAACCCTGCCATACAAGTGTTATGGTCATCCCTCAACTGAGTTATAATTTGTAGTTTGAGGCAATCAGTGACTTGATTTGCACTCCTTACTTTTTAGGGATTTTGTTTTCAGAGTTTTGATTGGATATTTGTCATTCTGTAATTTCTAAATATGAGACATAAGCTGAAATAGGTCAGTACCCAGTGATTACCACACTAAGACTCTGGCTGTCATTGACCATAGTTCAGATAGACATATTTCTTAATTAGCCGCACACTGTCTGCTCCTGTTCTCCTCAAAGTAATTAACTTGATCAGAAAGGACCTTGCCTTGAGTCACAGAATTAAAGAAAAGAAAAACTAGTATGCTAATAAATCAAACTGTATTGAATATTCTAAAATGATATGTTTATCCTAAACTAATTAGCATGCATAGAGAGTGGTTTAATTTAAATCCCTAAGAGATTAGACTGGGGAAGTGAGCTGGGGAACGTGGTGGAGGGATATACTCATTTATCTGGTTCAAGGTGTTTCAGCTTTACCCGCAACAGCACGGTGTGGAACAGGAATATTTGTGATCTACATTAATAATGGGTTTAAATCGAACATGACATGACACATTGGATAATTACTGTTTTTGTTTGTGGGATTGTTGGATATTCCCTCAAAGTCACAGAGAATCTGGGATTACGTGTGTGCGTGTGCGTGTGCATGTGCGTGTGTGTGCGTGTGCGTGTGCGTGTGCGTGTGCGTGTGTGTGTGTGTGTGTGTGTGTGTGTGTGTGTGTGTGTGTGTGTGTGTGTGTGTGTGTGTGTGTGTGTGTGTGTGTGTGTGTGTGTGTGTGTGTGTGTGTGTGTGTGTGTGTGTGTGTGTGAGAGAATGAGAGTAAGAGAGAAGGAAGGAAAGAAAGAGACTGACAGACAGAGAGACAGACAGACAGTGAGAAAGAAAGAGAGACAAAGAGAGCGAGCGAGAGACTGACAGAGAGAGGCCAGGGGATGATGGAGCGTTTCATGATGGCCACTCTAATTTGTCCCAGAGAATGAAGTACAGTAGAAAGCTTCCCCTCTCACAGGTGCTTTATAGGCTCACCCTATCCCCTTGATGGAATTACTATTCATTTTTTTCTGAGGAGAAGGATGCTGGGGGCTGCACCCTATTCTCGTATATACACACACACTCAAGTGCACATGTTGAGTATAGAGTGTTAAAGCAGCTCTATTCAATCCCAGACAGAATAGGGAATTTGGTCCCATTTGGGACACATTCTCAGAGACAGCAGCAGATCAGAGAATGTACGTGCATGTATGTTCCTCAGGTGTACAGATGTTTTGCTCTGACAACATTCATAGTGATATTGGTTGTACTTTATTGTATATTACAACAAACTATTACAATGTAAAATTAGTATTACCTTATTATAACCTATCGTTTACTTACATCATAGTGATGTCAATAGTGAGAGTGGTTTAAATACATAAAACGTGTCTTTATTAGCTGTTTACCGAAAAGGTGGCGGGTTGCCCACTTTGCTGTTGAAATGAATCCCAGACTTACCCTTCAAATGCAAAAAAATATGATTTATTCATGAGCTATGAATCATGAATCTGTCAGTGGTCTGGCTGTGGCATTCTGAAGTCAAAAATATTATAATGTTACTGTACCTGCTGCATGTTCCCATTAAAACCGTTTAAAACTGTTGTCTCTGTCACACACTTCCATTCATGTGTTTTTGTGTCAGAGAAAAAAAAGGATAAATCCTGTTTATATTAC
Source organism: Oncorhynchus keta (assembly GCF_023373465.1). Lineage (NCBI taxonomy): Eukaryota > Metazoa > Chordata > Actinopteri > Salmoniformes > Salmonidae > Oncorhynchus > Oncorhynchus keta. The sequence goes on along the minus strand of NC_068448.1, from coordinate 51,388,040 downwards.
ACTCTGACTTATAAATTTGACCCTGAAGCTTTTATTTCCCCTTTTTGAATCAATATCAAATGGGCTATATTTATATTATGTATATGTCTTTAGGCATACCGTCTGGCTGCTCTATTTTTAATATGATCTATTTAGGGAAATTGGAAAATCTGTCTCATTTAGTTGTGAAAAGTTTGAGAGACGACACATGAGGTACTCAAAGATCAATAATCTCATCAGAGAATGAAGACATGATGTATGCTGTCTGGGTAGCCACTCCATTGGAAATTTTAGAAAACATGGTATTGCTTACATTGAATAAATTACTAAAAACAGCATACTTTTTGTATATCAAAACAAACTTTGGTAGCACTTTACACTTGACATTAAGTTGATATTATTGTACACCTGTATTTCTGAAAGTAACATTTGGTTACCTAGCAACTTTGTACAGGAGTTGTTAGACAAGCACAATTGAGTTGAACAAAACAAAGTAGACCTTCAACAACATAAAAAGTTTAACCAACTAGTTTTTAGATTTAATGCACTTAAATATAGACATTGTAATTTACAGTGCATTTAGAAAGTATTCAGACCCCTTGACAGTTTCCACATTTTGTTACGTTACAGCATTATTCTAAAATGTATTATTTTTTAAATCCCTCATCAATCTATACACAATACCCATATTGACAAAGGTTTTCGGGGACATTCAGAGACTTGTCCGGAAGCCACTCCTGCGTTGTCTTGGCTTTTTGCTTAGGGTTGTTGTCCTGTTAGAAGGTGAATTTTCGCCACAGTCTGAGCTCCTGAGCGCTCTGGAGCAGTTTTTCATTAAGGAATTCTCTGTACTTTGCTCTGATCATTTTTACTTCGATCCTGTAGTCTCCCAGTCCATGCCGCTGAAAAACATCCCCACAGCATGATGCTGCCACCACCTTGCTTCACAGTAGGCATGGTGCCTGGTTTCCTCCAGATGTGACACTTGGCATTCATGCCAAAGAGTTCAATCTAGTTTCTCATGGTCTGAGAGTCCTTTAAGTGCCTTTTGGCAAACTCCAAGCAGGCTGTCATGTGCCTTTTTACTGAGGACTGGCTTCCATCTGGCCAATCTACCAAAATCTCCTGGTTGGTGGAGTGCTGCAGAGATGACTGTCCTTCTGGAAGGTTCTCCCATCTCCACAGAGGAACTCTGCAGCTCTGTCAGAGTGACCATCGGGTTCTTGGTCACCGCGATTCTCCCCCAATTGCTCAGTTTGGCTGGGCAGCCAGCTCTAAGAAGAGTATTGGTGGTTCCAAACTTCTTCCATTTAAGAATGATGGAGGCCACTGTGTTCTTGGCGACATTCAATGATGCAAAAAAAATGTTGGTTCCATTCCCCAGATCTTTGCCACAACACAATCCTGTCTCCGAGCTCTACGGACAATTCCTTCGATCTCATGGCTTGGTATTTTCTCTGATATGCACTGTCAACTGTGGGACCTGATATAGATGCAGTGGGGCAAAAAAGTATTTAGTCAGCCACCAATTGTGCAAGTTCTCCCACTTAAAAAGATGAGAGAGGCCTGTAATTTTCATCATAGGTACACTTCAAATATGACAGACAAATTGAGAAGAAAAAAAATCCAGCAAATCACATTGTAGGATTTTTAATTAATTAATTTGCCAATTATGGTGTGTGCCTTTCCAAATCATGTCCAATCAAATGAATTTACCACAGGTGGAATCCAATCAAGTTGTAGAAACATCTCAAGGATGATCAATGGAAACATAATGCACATGAGCTCAATTTTGAGTCTCATAGCAAAGGGTCTCAATACTTATGTAAATAAGGCATTTCTGTTTTTTGCAAATATTTTGAAAAACCTGTTTTCGCTTAAGGAGGCATTCTGTGTAGATTGATGAAAAAATATATTTAATCAACATTAGGCTGTGACGTAACAAAATGTGGAAAAAGGGATAGAGTCTGGATGCATTTGTAACGTTCGACGTATAGAGACCGAGACGCAGCGTGATTAGAATACATTCTTCTTTTATTAACGAAGAACATGAAGAACACTTAAACAAACTAGCCAAACACAACAAAATGAACGTGAAGCTAATAAACAATAAGTGCTGAAAACAGGCAACTACACATAGACAATAACCCACAAACTATCCAAGGCATATGGCTACCTAAATATGGTCAACATTCAGAGACAACGATAAACAGCTGCCTCTGATTGAGAAACAATCTAGGCAACCATAGACATAAAACCCCATAAACAGTAAAAAAAAAAAAAACATAGACAGGACAAAAACACACATCTCACCCTCGTAACACACTAACCTAACCAAAATAATAAAGAAAACAAAGATAACTAAGGTCAGGGTGTGACAGCACTGTAGACACAAAACTCCCCTTTGGCCCCTGTAAGCTGGATCCCCAACTGCTTACCAATTTACATGATCTAATCCTTCTTCGACTGTATATAGACTCGTTATTAGTCAGTTGTTAGTCAGTTAAACGCACTAAGTACGTTTTTAAATTTGATATAATTAAACCTAGACATTCTCATCTTTATACCAAGCTCCACCTCAGCCTCTTCAAGCTGAATCTGCTGACCAATTTCCGCTCCCGTATCATTTATACTGAATATATTGTACTTGTTATTCGAACAATCGTCAAACAATTTGGGAACATATTTTTTTATTGAGTTTATAGAGCCATGGTGGCATTGTCTGAGCATGCATGGTTAAATGTAGGAATCCATTTTGTTAATGAAAAATGCAACAGATGGTGGATTTAAATCCAGTCCCAGTCGACACCAACACATTTCCTGCCACAGAACGAAGGAGAGAGAGGATTAAGGTAATTCCTTTGTTGCTTTTTTTTTTCATTTATAAATTCATGACCAGTCAGAAAATGTAAAAAAAAAAAAATGTATAATTTAAATTCGAAAAAAAGGTTGACTGGTTGGTAACTTGCCGACTTATCAACAGTCCCAGGAATGTTCAAATGTCAACAGGCACAACGATTAAAATGTACAAATATTAGAATGGAAAACAGAGTTTGAGACATTATACAATTGCATAAAGGCCTCACATCATAGCAGTCATTCACTGGCCGGCACACAACACAAGCCATTGAAGGACGTCCAAAGAGCAAGCAGCCCAGAAGAAAAGAGAACACTGTTGTTTACTCACACAGTGGAGCAGCTGCTCAAAGATAATAAAATAACAAAGACATTAAGTCACCGTTTGCGGCTTAATTCACCTCATACCAAACCCTTGGTTTAGGAAATCATGTTTTATTCCAGCTTTAAATTAATGAATTAAAAAAGACTTATAGACAAGAATGGTCAATTGTAAATCCATTAAATTGACAATTGACTTCGTGGGATTAGTTTAATTAACCCCAAACCTGAAAATTGTCTCTGGTAATACTCCTTGTCTCCTTCACTTTACTATAAAAAAAAAAAGCACAATGAGCCTTTGCTACTTGCACACGCACGCACACACACACACACACAAACACAGTCTTGTATAACTAACACACATTTCAGTCCCATTCAAAATCCTATTTTCCCTAACACCTACCCTAGCCTTAACCCTAACCTTAACCCATAAAACCTAACCTTAACCGTAATCCTAAACCTAACTCTAGCTCCTAACCCTAAAACTGACCCCAAAACTAATTCTAACCTTAACCGTAAACCCTCTAGAAATAGCATTTGACCTTGTGGGGACTAACAATGTCCCCAGTTGGTTAGTTTACTATTCTTTTGGGGACTTCTGGTCCCCACGAGTATAGTTAAACACGTCCACACACACACACACACACACACACACACACACACACACACACACACACACACGTCATATGGCAAACGATCAAACTGCCAACATCCAGATATAGGAACAACAGCAGGTAACGATAAACCTGTGCTACTACTCGATGCAGTAACATGAAGAAGGAGGAGCCAAGGCTGACAGGTTGTGTGTGTGTGTGTGTGTGTGGGGTTGACAGGGTATCATTAAATAGGATGAAAGTGGAAGGCCTGCCCGCCTGCCTGCACATCGGTTTGTTCCAGAAGTGGGGACCCACATGGCGACTCCCCAGCGAGTACACAAGCCAGTGGCCATGGCAGATGCCTAGGACGCAGAGCATTAAGTGTCACATATTTGCATATGTTGTTCGGCTGCGCTCATAGCTGCAAGCACACTGAGAGCATATGTCTGATGAAGGTCAGTGATTTGAAAACAAGGCACTGCGGTGCAAATGCTCTGCTACTTTCCTCATTCTCCTTCATCCGAGATCCCAAAAATATGCACGGAGAGAATGAAAGCTTTTTTTGCGGGGGGCTATATTTAACCTCTTCTTTTTGTTCGCTCAAAACGACCTCAGTCATTTGTATGAGTTACCTTCAGACAAGACCCGTGACACTTGTGGTCGTCGTAGAGCCAAACGGAGAACACCATTGTGTTTGTGAGAGTCTCCCCTTTCCATGGAGTGAACATAACCATTTGGACGCGACAGACATTTTTTGTGAGAATACCAATTTTCGGGATGTCTCATGGTCTGACAGACACAGCTGTAGCTCGGCCGCCTTCCACCGCGGAACGTCGAAATAGATGGATGTGGTGGATTGAGACTCAGCCCATATCTCTAGCTTAACCTTTTACTGCAGTGGGCTAAATCAGGGTCACACAGAGTGATTCTTGGAAGATTTAAACAAATCTATTTTGAAACAAAGGTATACACTTCACACACATGATTGTGGACTTGAAAAAAGAAGACACCTGTACCATGTTACATGTAGTGTAGAGTTGAAATGTATACTTTTTTAAAGTTTGCATGCTAATATTATATTTTATATACATCCCAGAAGACTGAAATATGACAAAAGTATTTGGCATAGAAACACCGGATTTTCGTTATCAAATTATGACAAATATTTATAACATGCCACCCATGAGGCCAAAGAGGGCACTTTTGGTCATTGGCTGCAGGAAACTATACTGACGGATTTTGATGTGAATTATTTTATTATGTTACTTAGATTGGCGCACGGGTGCATCAATAGACTCTCAAGGATTAAGGACTCTCAAGGATTTAAACACATAAACATACTGCCAGAGGACAGTTATGTCTCAGGCAGCCGGGGATGTCGATTATAGGAAATATGAATTAGACAAGGGTTTGTGATTGTAATTATCTGGGGCAAAGGTCTGATGAAGTCCCTGTTTGTCTGATGGGGAAGACAAAGAACAAGACATGGCAAAACTGGGGAGGAGGGGACGGCGGTTTGAACTTTGTGGAATTAACTGGGTCTACAATGACAGAGAGAGAAAAGGAAAGAGGGAAAGAAGAAGTGATACTAGAGAAGTGAGGTGAAGGAAGATAGAGAGAGAGACAGGGAGAGGGAAAAGGGAAGAGAGAACGAGGCAGCCCCATTGGGATTCAGGACATGCACATCAGTGCAAAAAAGTGGAACAATCAGTGCGGCATCCTTCTTTTATTAGAGCCAGCTATGTCTAGAAATTTAAGACAGCCATATTTTTAGAACCCCATCAACCCGGCCTTGGTATAGCTCAATAAAATAGGCCTTCTTGTTTTGTTGTAGATTGAGCTTGACTTAATCTCCTTCTGTCTCTGATAGAATAGAGATGCTTTTGTTGAATACCTTTTACAGAGGAGGAGGAAGACAGTGAGCTGAAAATATATGTAACACATAACAGAACAATGTTGCTGTAATGTGGCTGCTCCACCTCCCAGCATTTAACACCCTTTACTCAACATGTGTACTTATGTGTGTACAAATAGGCATTGTTTTTAGAAATTGTTACATACTAAAACAGGACCTCACAATCTTGAGGAGAAACGGAGCAGCATAAAGAACTGTCATGAAATAGCTTAAGGGAGTTAGAGAGAGCGAGACAGAGAGAGGTGAAAAGGAGAGAGCATCCGTAGCAGCGCAGTGTGGTGGGAGGAGCTGTAGGAGGATGGGCTCATTGTAATGTCTGGAATGGAATAAATAGAATAGTACAAAACACATCAAGCACATGGAAACAATGTGTTTGACTCCATTCCATTGATTATATTGCAGCCATTACAATGAGCCCATCCTTCTATAGCTCCTCCCACCAGCCTCCTCTGTTGCAGAGAGCAAGGGAGAACGAGATCAAACAGAGAAAAAGAAATAGATCGCAAAAGGCAGACGAAAGAGAGAAGGAGAATAGCCTAGCCAGAGATATCAGGGGTTCCCAGAGTCCCCATAACCTTTCTCCCTAGAGAGTTTATTAATCACCCTTTTAGACCTGTCAGCCAGTGGGTGGACCCATTACACTCAGAGGCGCCCACCTTTGTGCCTGAGACAGTGGCTCCATTTAGGGATCTACCAAGGATGCCTCACGTTTGAAGCGTCGCACACAAGCCCCACCTTATTAGAGGAACATAAAAGACTATGAATAAATAAACAAAGTGAAGTGGGGCAGGCGACGTGACGAGCATACAGAAATGGATGCTGAGTGGAGGACTCATTAAGATAAGACACTGGTTGGGTTGCCTGGCTGGCTGTGTGGCTGGATGCTAGAGTAATGGACTGACTTCTTTATTTAGCCAAATACTGCTGTGCTGGAAAGTACAGCCTGTCTAACCGAAGCTGGTGACGAGCTTTTCCAGCTCGAGGTATGTTTTAATACATAAATAGCTGATGTGCTGGTATTTGGACCCAGAATGCATTATGTATTGAAAAGTATTGAAGATAATCAACCCATCTTAGGATCATTCTGTTGACAGGATATTTAAGTTGGTGTGGGAAACACCCAGGGTGGCCGGTTTTCTCAGTACTACATTACGCAGTGTGGTAGAGTGGGTTGATGCTCTGGCATGTAGACTACAGTAGAGGTGAGTCACCATTCCCTAAGTCTCAGTATGTGGTGGGTCCTCAGACGGCTGCAGGAGCCAGAAGTGCAGGCATCTTGTCAAGGGGGGAGAGAGAGAAAGAAAGCCATGTGGATCTGGGGTTCAAAGAGACTACCCTTGAGCTGTCAAGCTTGCCAGAGCTCTTTGCATGAGGCTGGTTGGTTCAACCTTGATGATGGTAATTTCAGACCAGGCACTCCTGTGCTGAAGCAATGTATGAATGTCGATCTTTGATGAGGGTGGGGGACACAAAAGCATGTGTACTCATTATGAGGGGCTGCAATGGTTTGCGGGACTGCGTGCCCACATTCATACCCACACATACAGTCAGAGCCAACACTAGCCCTTTGGGGGTGATAAACTGCATCTGGGTTGCTCCGTGTGACACCCCCCAAAAATTGTCAGTCATATTTAACACAACTGACTGTATGCAATGTCCAATCAGTGAGCAGAAAAAAATCATATTGTTCAATTCGGGACTCGGACCCAGTTATTATGTCAACACAGCTGTCAGTGCCGCTGCAAATTGCGACAAACGAGACATGCACAATGGAGAATGTATAAACAATTCTAGACACCATCACTAGTCATGGTTTATGTACATGATCTGGCAGCTAGCTCAATTGTACAGCCAGCATTTTATCCCTATCGATGCTATTACAATTACCAAACGTTTGGATAAACAAATCGTCTATGAAACCATGATGTGATGTGCTGACAGGATTAGATGTTGCATGCAATTTGGATTGCATTTGAACTGTTTCGTGTATCAGCAGAGTTGCATCTGCATCTGCAACAGAAATTGTATCCAAATTGCTTCGTTGTAACCCAAGCTTTTAGTGACTGACATAACAAGAGAAAAACTGCTGATGCAAAATGTTTTGTTTTTTACACGTTGTTTTGTGTTCCACTTAAACAATGCTGTAACTGACTGGGGAAGAAAAGGGTAACAATTTATTTCATTAGTACAGTGCTTCATATACATAATCTAACATGAAACAAATTCTGTACATGCTAAATAATCTCTTCATAAGCCTTCAGGTATGTTGGTGCTAGTTAGTTGTACCTGTACTGTAGATCAGTACAACACTTCCACTAATAGGTGGCAAAAGAAAATAATGAATTAAAAGCCATTAAGGCACGTCTTAGTTAAACTGTTAAACTGTTAAACTGATACAACACTTACACTTACGGGTGGCCAAAAATAACTACATGAAAATCACGCCCCCACTAAGCCATGCCTCCAATATAATTTCCTAGTGTTCCTTTTCGAGTGGATTATAGAGTTACCACACATGACTGTACTTATCAGTGACAGAGACATGGTTGTTGAATTCAGGTCAGCAGCTAATGAATGCCAAGTGAGATCCTGGGCAAATATGATTTTTTTTTAAATACTCTTTGTGACAACACAGGTCTTGTAAGGCCTTATTTTAAGACCTTGTACATTAGTGGACACTCGTGGTTTACAGGCCACAGCATGCCTACAAGTAAAGTTGCAAAATTCTAGTGAATTGTCAAAAATTCCAAGATATCATGGTTGAAAGATTCCAGATTTCATTCTTCCAGGACATTTCCAACTGGGACTTCTGGAAGTTTGCGAAATATACCAGAATTTTGCAACCCTCCCCGCAAGTCACATTATGTTGGCTTGCAAAGTGAAGTATAATTCCTGTTGGAATCCAGCAAGTGGCAAGAGCTCCAACAGTCGTAATTTTTGCATTCCAAATGACTACCAGGAATAAGAACATTATAAGAACACTACCTAAGCCATTATAACTGGAACAATCATTTTAGGACCGGGTGCAAAAAATCGTACTAACTGATTGGATTTGTGTAGATAAATGTATGTTATTTATCTTTGTGTAATATTAGATTAATCAATCAATCAGTGTGCATGCAAAAACACAGACTGATACAGTTAAAAACAGTTAAAAACAATTCACAAATTGTAGAGCGCGCTGGGAAATATGACAATGACAACGATTAGGGTAAAAATGCTTAAAACTAGCCTAACCTTTTGTCTGAGACACATGATGTTTTTATGAATCAGAGCTAAAATGTTTTCGTGCCCGTTCTGCATTAGCCACAAATGGTCACCTCATTCAGATAAATAATACATTTATACCTTGTTTCTTGTTTCATATTCCTCCTGCTGGCTCCTGCAGGTTGTCAGTCGTCACTTCACTTTTCCGAGCGTGAGGGCCAGGGTGTGGGGCGACGGCATAGAGCTGTGAAGACTTCAGATCCGCAAAGTGATTGGTCAATAATCAAACAACCCTCGGGTGTGTTTTATGTTTAGCAGTTTTTAACACATTAATTGCAGGAATTGACACTTTTTTTAACATTTATACAAATCATGTTGTGACAACACAGTGATTGTGTTAAAAATAACATATTTTCTAATAGTGTATTTACTCTCCATCATCGCAACCGTCCATATGATAGTTCGTTAAGATTAATTCAGGCTCATTTAGCAGGGCTCTGTTCCACATCACACTATTGCACAGCTTTTGACCAGGGCCTATGGGACATTAGTAAGAAGTAGTTCACTAAATGGGGCACCATTTGGGACCAATGTCAGGTGTTGTTCAGCATGAGGTAGAATCATTGCATTTTACATTAGTCAACAGCTAAGTTACCACATAAACCTCCAGGGGTTTATAATTGACCAATTGTCTAAATGATCAATAAATAAGGCATTAAGGGCCAATTAGGCTGGATCATGTTGCTTTGTTATAACAGAATACATCTGTTCTTCCTGCACTACACTATACCTTAAAAGATGTGTGACTTAGAAGGGGCAGAAACGAGAGATAAATTACTCAGGGCAACTATTCCATCTTCCAACTTCTGTATTTAGCATATGCTGGGGTCTGAGTGCAGGAGACCGAAATATGTAGCTAATGAGAGTTGTTAAGATTACCAACCCATCTCAGGATCATTCTTTTTACTGGATCTTCTTGGCCTTTTCCCAGTTAAAGGTAGTGTGGAGAGGAGACACCAATTAGAAGATGTCTGCTCTTCTTCATACAATCCCTCCATCCTTCACGGTTCACAACAACCGCAAACACCATTTCGCATTTCATTTTCCATTCATGATTTTGAAATTACTTTCTGGAGAGCTTGAACACACTTGATAAGTAAGTAATTGGCAAAAAAAGCAGCCCATCTTCATGGAAAGAGCATCGCCTCACTGCGTTCAGACTGAACCCTCCTGGCCTGTATACTCTAATAATGTGTAGTAGCTATTTACCAACTCCCAAAGACACTGCGGGAGAATGCAGAGCAGGCTCCCACTGATATCTCAGCAGCATTAAACGTGTCTTAAGTCATTTCAATAAAGTTCAGGAAATTGGTGATGATGCATCAACAAACGAGATGGATGGTAGCAAGTGAACGAAATAGAGGGAAAAGAGGTCATATTCACTGAAAAGATAATGAAAATAAAGTGGAATAAGTCACACACACACACACACACACACAGTACTGTATACCAGAGGAGGCTGGTGGGAGAAGCTGTAGGAGGACAGGCTCATTGTAATGGCTGGAATTGAATAAATGGAATAGTACCAAACACATCAAGCACATGGAAGCAACATATTTGACTCCATTCCAAGGATTATTTTCCAGCCATTACAATGAGCCAGTCCTCCCATAGCTCATCCCACCAGCCTCGTCTGCTGTATATACTCTCTCTCTCGCGAATAGTAAGCAAACATTCCTCTGCCCTATTCCTTGTATTCCTTTACACTGCTTTTACATTAAAACATTTAAAAAAACACATGATTTAAAGAAAGTGAGTTTTCCTATTCTCCGATACGGCTCTTTCCCTTAAAAGTATAACTCTAAAAGTATAACTCTATCCTACCATCATGTGCACTCTCTCCATAACTTCATCCATAGATCCATCCATACATTTGGCATCTTCAGAAGTACATTCTTAGAAGTAAAAGAGTCTGGAGCATTTCCAGTTCAAAAAGCTTACTCAATGATTAACTCTGAAAAGGGTCTTCAAGGAACCCCTGTGTAAAGGTTGGTAGGTGGTAATATATATATATATTTTTTTTTAAATAATATAGTGTAGCAGTGGAATTCTATCAAAAGATTGGAGATGTGGCTTATTGGAGGCGTGGCTTTCAATTAGTTACACTGCAAATGTTAAGTTCCCTGGAATGTTGATACATCCTTCATATTCTAATATAATATTAATAACATTAACATTGCCAATTACACATATCAATAAAGTGTTAATTATAGCAGTTGCCAGATTTGCATATGCTTCTGAGGAACTCATACACCTCTGTAAGCCTCATTGAAGCTACGCAACTGTCAGTATTTAACCACAAGGTCCTGAACAGTCATTCTTAATATCATGTAAAATAGTCTTTTGAGTGACTAAGATGTCACCCATATTATGTGTTTTGGATAGAAATGCTCAAAATATTTGAAGAAGTTATTTTTCTCTCATGGCTAACTACCAGAAACTTTGAAAAGACAGACTAAGTGGGCAGGGAGTTTATATTCAATGAGCTCGCCTTGACTGACAGCTCTTTGAAATGCCTATGTCAAGCAACTCGAATGCAGTGAGCAGTGTTGCAGTAAAATCATCTCAAACTAATTTGGTGATTATACAAAGCAAATCAAACAACGTTTGAAATTGCATCTGTAACCAGGTTTCCATCCAACCTTTTCATGCAAGTAAAGTAAATGTTGGACGGGCCTGATGGAAACAGAACATTTGTCAAAATGTGCTTGACAAGGTGGGATCTTTTTGTGTCTATAAAATGAATATGTGAGAAATAGCTGTGGAAACTCTTTTAAGCTCAAATATTGATATAATAACCATCATATCGAAGTAAACTTGGAGTCACAAGATGACATATTGTGGGGTTCTCCCTCTACAACTCAGGAAGGCATGCAGTTAGGCTACAGATGGAATACATTATGATGAACTTCACAGGGTGGTGAAAGTGCAATGTGACACATAAAAAGAATCACCTTCTTTTGTCCATAATAATCTCATAATGTAGGTTATACCCACACTGTATATGTAAGCTGTTGGTAAGAGCGTACGTGCCAGTACCAGAGTGGGGGAACATTCGCTATATAACAAAACCAAAATCAGTAGAGTTGAAAATGCGATGGAAACCCATTTAACTTGTATTTTGTATCCTGAACATAGGAATTTAAACGCAAAAGTAATGTTTATGTGCTCTTTGTCTTTCACAAACAGACTTTTACCCACAACGAGTCAATTTGATGATATCAAATCTTTGGTGGGGAAATGAGCATAGTGTTTTATTCAGATTTTAGAATAGTTTAATGAAAATCTGCCGCCAAATTGGATATAAACTAGCTCATGATGTCAAACATGTTTTATACGTCTCCCATTTGGCATTGTTATTGTGAACTTGTGGTTCAAAGCAGCACTAACGGATGTGATGACTTGACAACTGGAATTCTGTATGACCCTCCCCCCTTTTGACCAATGTTGGCTGAAAATCTAGCCAGTAACTAATACCAGACACAGATGAAGGGTGAAACATATAAATATATTTGCCATAGATGAATAGTGTAAACTTTTAATTATATTTGCTGACGCCCTACAGTCAAATTTTGGCACCAGTAAAGTAGCTATCTAGTTAAATTATATAAACCACACCCTCTCTGCAAACACAACTTTTCTGGTGTTGGTTATAAGCTGGTACTTTATTATATCAGGTAAGAGACTATCATGTTATCACTGGTGTATTAAAATGAGAGTTAGGGTCACACTATCCCCTTAATAACCCCACCTTCCAAGTGTTTGACAAAGGGGAGTGGACCAGTAACTTTATGATCAATCTTTATTAATGTAGAAGCATCACTGGTTTGTCATACTTTCATCTGGTTTCATCCAAATATCATTTAATTTAATTTAAAACATGATTTGAACTGTTTACAACCTGTAACATGTGAAGACAATAAAACCACGCATCTACTGAGTCATGTCTCCAGTCCAGGGTTCCTACATGGAAACATTTAGGGTTCTTGAAGAACCCCCTCAACTAAACAAAAGGTGCAAATATGAACCATTGACTAGCAATGGATTCTTAAGGAACTCCAGGGTTTATCGTCACCACTAATTCAAAGAGTGTATATTATCTATCAACTGTTGAAACATTTGAGAAATGTTATCAAAGTAAGGCTTCTTATTCCTCTCCACCACATAGACCCGTAGCTTGACAACACAGACATAATCACACACACACACCCACACGGCAATATACACAGCTAGTATGTGTACATTGCTGCTGATTTGTTGCCATGGTAATATGGGACAACAAAACTTTGCCAGGTAAAATCATCAGGGCCCCCAACAAAGACTTGCTCTGTGGTCACATGTTCGCTTCTTTGATGCAAACATTTGATGAAAACACTGCAGGACATTTCAACAGAAGAATCCCGGTAGATACAAAGGCAATGTTTGACTGAACTCGAACCGACAGTATATCATCATTATGTACTATATCAAATCAGCAGGAGCTACATGTATTTCTTTGAAGTACTTCGAGGTATATGCTAATATTGAATAATAATAATGTTTTTATGAACTGGAGATGTACCTTGAAATAAAAAAGGATCGAACACATGTGGGAGTACAGGTCAATGGTGAGAATATGATATAAAAATAAATACCTATATGTTGATAAACCCCTTTTTGAACATATGAACTTTCATGTGCCTTAATAATAAACTTGGGTAACACTTTACCTTAAGTGTACATTACTTAATATGTAACTAAATAGTAATACAGGTATTTATAACATAGTAGTTACATGTAATTACTATGTAATTACTCAATACCATGCAATTACACTGTAAAACGGGTTTAGCGATATGGGTTATTACACAAGTGGAGGTTATTCCAAATGTGTATTTACTCATGATTTATGGACAGTACATGTAATTACAAGACGTCTTGGTGTGTAGCACCATACTAACAATGCATCCTATTATGTAGCTTTGTTGCATATAATTACATAAGTCACTACCAGCAAAATAAACTAGGCTAGGACTGTCAGCTGTCGTAACAATGCACACCCCTTCGTTAACTGCAGCTTCAGTTATCTTATTTCCATATAATTTGGCTTAAAGGATGTACTGAATTAAATGTCAGAGCAATGTGTTTACAATGAATATGCATGTATCTATAATGTACCTACTCAAGAGCAAGCAGCTTAATGTAAAGCGAAACACATAATGGTATAACCTTTGTAAAAACTATGTACCTGCCTTGGAAAAGGGATTTAAGGGTTTATTGGCTCTGGCTCTGTAAGTGACATGTTGTTCAAAATAATATAATGTATAATGTTAATGTAGGTACTTCAAGTAAAGTGATGAAGAGTAGGGTAAACAGTTTTATTACAATCATTGGGAAAATACACTTCAACGTAGAATAACTTGTTACAGCACCTATAAGTGAAATTACAGTGTATGTTCAATGCAATGACATATTTCGCAGGATATATCAAAATGTTGTTGTTATAAAGAAAAGTTTCACAAAAACAATGTTTCTACTTAGGAACAAGCAACTTAATGTAGAGTCAAACACATTGTGAATTACTCAAATAATTACTATGTAGTTAATACAGTATGTTACAAAGATGTCAGACACGGACACCCAATGCATTACTTGTAGTTGTGGTCTATGGGAATCCATCTCAATCGAGGAAAAATGTTGTTACAGCACCTTAAAGTGTAAATACTATTTACTTTCCATATTATTAAATATTTGTCAGGGTATATCACAATTTCAGTTATTACAATGTCGTTTTAAAGAAAAACATTGTTTTTAAAATATTTCTACACAGGAACAAGCAACTTAATGTAAATTCTGTGATTATCTTTGGTGGAACGTGTACAGACTGCTCTGTCCACTGCACATCTGTAGCAAGCGTCAACCTTTTACAATACTGTCACTTCTGCCGAAGTCGTTGCCTCTCCTTGTTCGGGCGGTGCTCGGCGTTCGACGTCACCGGTCTTCTAGCCATCATTGATCCTTTTTTCATTTTCCATTGGTTTTGTCTTGTCTTCCCACACACCTGTTTTCATCCCATTCATTACCTGTTGTGTATTTAACCCTCTGTTTCCCCTCATGTCTTTGTCAGAGATTGTTTTATTGTCAGTGTAGTGTGATTGTTCTATGGAGCGTCTGGGGATCTCGGTTAGTCTTACCTCATGTTTTCACCCCGAGAGTAATGGGCAGGTGGAGAGAGTTAACCAGGATGTGGGTAGGTTTCTGCGGTCTTATTGCCAGGATCAGCCGGGGGAGTGGGCGAAGTTCGTGCCCTGGGCAGAGATGGCTCAGAACTCGCTATGTCACTCCTCCACTAACCTTACTTCCTTTCAATGTGTATTAGGGTATCAGCCGGTTCTGGTCCTTGGCATCAGAGCCAGACCGAGGCCCCTGCGGTGGACAATTGGTTTCGGCACGCTGAGGAGACCTGGGAGGCAGCCCACGTCCACCTTCAGCGTGCCATAAGGCGCCAGAAAATTGGCGCAGACCGTCGCCGCAGTGAGGCCCCAGTGTTCGCACCAGGGGACAGGGTCTGGCTCTCGACCCGAAACCTGCCCCTTTGCCTGCTCTGCCGGAAGCTGGGTCCGCGGTTTGTGGGGCCGTTTAAAGTCCTGAGGAGAGTGAACGAGGTATGTTATAGGTTATAACTACCCACTAATTACCGTATTAACCCCTCGTTCCATGTGTCTCTCCTCAGGCCGATGATGGCTGGCCCGCTCCAGGAGGCTGAAGTGTGTGATGTTCCTCCGCCTCCTCTAGACATCGAGGGGGTTCCGGCATACTCTGTTCGATCCATTTTGGATTCGAGAAGTCGGGCGAGGGGCCTTCAGTACCTCGTGGACTGGGAGGGGTACGGGCCGGAGGAGAGATGCTGGGTTCTGGTGGAGGACGTGTTAGATCCTTCCATGTTATCAGAATTCCACCGTCTCCGTCCGGATCACCCTGCACCTCGCCCTCCGGGTCGTCCCCGAGGCCGGTGTCGATGCGCAGCTGGAGCCGCGCGTCAGGGGGGGGGGGGGTAATGTCACGACTTCTGCCGAAGTCGTTGCCTCTCCTTGTTCGGTCGGTGCTCGGCGTTCGACGTCACCGGTCTTCTACGCCATCATTGATCCTTTTTTCATTTTCCATTGGTTTTGTCTTGTCTTCCCACACACCTGTTTTCATCCCATTCATTACCAGTTGTGTATTTAACCCTCTGTTTCCCCTCATGTCTTTGTCAGAGATTGTTTTATTGTCAGTGTAGTGTGATTGTTGTATAGGTGCGCGTCGGGTCCTCATACCCATTGTTTGTTTGTTTATGTTCATTTAAGTGTTATGGAGCATACTCCGTGGACTTTATTAAAAGACTCCATTTTACACTCCATTTGACTCTCCTGCGACTGACTTCCCTGCCTCCTATTACACCTATGCATGACAAATTCTTTGTTTATTTTTGTTTAGAATTTACAACCAGAACATGCTGTATCCTTAGCAGTTAAACATACAGTGCATTAGGAAAGTATTCAGACCCCTTGACGTGACAGCCTTATTTTAAAATTGATTAAATAAAAAAATCCTCATCACAATACCCCGTGAAGTCAAAGCAAAAACAGGTTTTTATAAATTTTTGGAAATGATTTGCAATTCAAAAAGAAAAATAACTCATTTACATAAGTATTCAGACCATTTGCTATGAGACTCGAAATTGAGCTCAAGTGCATCCTGTTTCCATTGATCATCCTTGAGATGTTTCTACAACTTGATTGGAGTCCACCTGTGGTAAATTAAATTGATTGGACATGACACCCGTCTAAAGTGCCAAAGTTGACAGTGCATTGTCTGTAGAGCTCTGAGACAGGATTGTGTCGAGGTACATATCTGGGGAAGGGTACCAAAAAATGTCTGCAGCATTGAAGGTCCCCAAGACAGAGTGGGCCCCATCATTCTTAAATGAAAGAAGTTTGGAACCACCAAGACTCTTCCTAGAGCTGGCCGCCCAGCCAAACTGAGCAATCGGGAGAGAAGAGCCTTGGTTACTGAGGTGACCAAGAACCCAATGGTTACTCTGACAGAGCTCCGGAGTTCTAATGTGGGGATGGGAGAACCTTCCAGAAGGACAACCATCTCTGCAGCACTCCACCAATCAGGCCTTTGTGGTAGAGTGGCCAAATGGAAACCAATCCTCTTGAAAGGCACATGACTGCCGGCTTGGAGTTTGCCAAAAGGCACATAAATTACTCAGACCTTGAGAAACAAGATTTTCTTCTCTAATGAAACCAACATTGAACTATTTGGTCGACGTGCCAAGCGTCACGTCTGGAGGAAACCTGGCACCATCCCTGGGGTGAAGACTGTGGTGGCAGCATCATGCTGTGGGATGTTTTTCAGCGGCAGGGACTGGAATACTAGTCAGGATGGAGGGAAAGCTGAACAGAGCAAAGTACAGAAGGATCCTTGATGAAAACCTGCCCCAGAGCGCTCAGGACCTCAGACCAGGGCGACGGTTCACCTCCCAACAGGACAATGCACTGAAATGCACTGTAAATGTATGCAAAATCACATTTATAGGGTATATGGAGCACTTTCATGCGTCTCATTTCAGAAAACCCTCTTACTTTCTCTCATATTATCTCTACCTAGTGTGTGTGTGTGTGTGTGTGTGTGTGTGTGTGTGTGTGTGTGTGTGTGTGTGTGTGTGTGTGTGTGTGTGTGTGTGTGTGTGTGTGTGTGTGTGTGTGTGTGTGTGTGTGTGTGTGTGTGTGTGCGTGTGTGTGGTGTGGTGTGTCTGCGTGTGAATGAGTGTGCATAATCAGTGTTTATTTGAATTTATAAGTGATAGGGAGCAGTTCATTAAGCCTCTTCTCTTTTATAACATTGCTTACTTTTGCTATTGCATTTTTGGTAATCCTTCTAACATATTGGTTGAGCGTTACTTTAGAGCTGTCAAACACTGTCTGTGGATGAAGGAACTCTGGAGCCACTAGCACGATCTCTGACAGATGGGCACTCATCGCCAGTGTTGCGATTCACACCCACGCTGTGGAAAGCAGTGGATATGCTTCCCTTCTTTTTGTATGTTGCCAGGACCTTCTTGTACCTTTTTGCTATGTCGTCCGGGGTTTTGGATCATCCAGTTTATAACATAAAGCTATTTATTAATGTGCATGCTGAAATCTGAACACAACAGCATTTATTCTAAATAGACATATATCTTTCCTTCTGCATAACTCAAATAAAGCTTAAGCTAGAAAACCAAATAAACTTCAGCATGTACAGAATGATTGAGGATGTTTAATTAGAAACCATGATAACACTCATACTGAAGATGTTATATAGTAACTACATAGGAATGCTATTAGTAACAACAATGTAGGTAAATAGTAAGTGCAATGTAATTACAGTTTGGTTACACATGTTATTACAGAATGCCTCCGTCTGAGTCCTCCCTCCCCCATACCTTGTTCACCTGTGTATTAACCTACGGCTCTAAACAATATTACCATGTAATTAGAGTTGCAATTCCAATAAAACTAAAATGTTGTTACTAATATAATTACTATCTAGTAACTAATACTAAGTATTTACTATTACTACACAGGTCATTTGTTAATTTTATACTTTAATCTATGTAAAATATGCCATATGGCTTTGCCAAAATTATCAGATTGTAGAGTAATCTTAATTAAGGTGTTGGAAAACCGAGTGATAGTAGTAATGTAAATTGCCAGCTGGCTACACTTGTGCACAGGCGCAAAACAAGCTGTTCAAATGATATGATAACTCAACGTTGGGGCTGTGTGAACACCGTGTTTATATAATGATTTTGTGGTTAACTCTGGTCTGCTCTATCCAATGCTGGGTGAGGAGCAGTCAGCCAACTGTCCGGTATATGCATTTTAGCCTTAGTGTCAACTGCCCATGTGCATTATGCCTAAAACTTGCCTTTAAAGACAAGGTTCCATGCTAAAATACCCACAAAGTAACAGTGTAAGTCACTTACAGAACCCATAAGCAGTTGAGATTTCCCAAAAGTAAAAATGTATTTGAGTGTTTCGAAGGTAAATATGTAGGTTTTCAGTAATATTTTTCTAATGTTTCAGAACTCTACCCATAATGCACTATTTTATGACAGGAGGGTAAACCAGTCAACGAAAGAACAAGGCTAACTCATGCTAGCTCAAAGTTTACCATCTACCGCCCCTTTGCCGGCGAGCATATGCAGGAGTGAGCTAGCTGCACTTCAACCTGATTTTAATAAATTAACAGGAATATGTATTAACCATAATATGCTTTTGTTGAAATAGCTGATAGCAATTCAAATACGTATGACCTTAGTTGAAAAATGTAGTAATTATGCTGGGAGAGACAGGGAGCTGATCGCTCGTGTTCCCCTTACAATCATCGGGCCTTTCCAACATGACCAAGGGATTTTCCATGGGTGTGGGCAAATATTGTTGCATGTCTACTTCATGGTAGTATTGAGAGGATTTTAATGTAACTTTTCTTCATTAGTGTTCCATGAATATCCATGCCAAATGACAGCTTGATTGTGCTAGCTTGCCTTTAAACACTTTGAAAGGATCTACTGTTCTTTGATTTCAATGAATTAATTTACCTTTATTTAATTAGGCAAGTCAGTTAAGAACAAATTCTTATTTTCAATGACAGCCTAGGAACAGTGCCTGTTCAGGGGCAGAACGACAGTTTTGTACCTTGTCAGCTCAGGGGTTTGAACTTGCAACCTTCTGGTTACTAGTCCAATGCTCTAACCACTAGGCTACCCTGCCACAATCAGAAGACATTAATTTACTCAATAAATGTTCCTTTTGTTCGATGAAGTCTCTTTATATCCAAAAACCTCAGTTTTGTTAGCTCGTTTTCTTCTGTAATCCACAGGCTCAAACGCAGTCAAAACAATCTGACAAAAAAATCCAAATTGTATCCGTAAAGTTCATAGAAACATGTGAAACGATGTTTATATTCAATCCTCAGGTTGATTTTTAGCCTAAATGATCTATAACATTACAACCGGACAATAACGTTGTCAATATAAAAGGTAAACAAGAAACGCACTTGCGCATGAAAAAGCTCTGTGACATGGTAGGGTCCACTCCTTCAGACTGGTCTTACTCCCTCATATATAAGACTACAAGCCTGGAACGATTTATGTTGACATCTAGTGGAAGGCATAGGAACTGCAAATGGAGTCCTTAGTCAATGGATACTGTAATGGCATTGAATAGAAAACTACAAAACCAACAAAAAAAACTACTTCCTGAATGGATTTTTCTCAGGTTTTCTCCTGCTAAATCAGTTCTGTTATACTCACAGACACTATTTTAACAGTTTTGGAAACTTTAGAGTGTTTTCTATCCAAATCTACCAGTTATATGCATATATCATATCTTCTGGGCCCGAGTAGGCTGTTTAATTTGGGCATGCTTTTCATCCAAAATTCCGAATGCTGCCCCCTACCCTAGAGAAGTTAAACAATTTAAAAGTAATGCAATCAAATACTAATTGAGTGTATGTAGACTTCGAACCCACTGTGCTGTTATTCTGACATTTCACATTCTTAAAATAAACTGGTGATCCTAACTGACCTACGGCAGGTAATCTTTTCTGGGATTACATGTCAGGAATTGTGAAAAACTGAGTTTGAATGTATTTGGCTAAGGTGTATGTAAACTTCCGACTTCAACTGTATATATAGGACAAAACACACATCACGACAAGAGAGACACCACAACACTACAACACAATATGAAAACAACATGGTAGCAACACAGCATTACAGCAGCACAACGTGGTAGCAGCACAAACAATGGTACAAACATTTTTTTGGTACAGACAACAGTACAACGGGCAAGGAGGTAGAGACAACAATACATCTCACGAAGCAGCTTCAACTGTCAGTAAGAGTGTCAATGACTGAATCTTTGAATGAAGAGATGGAGATAAAACTGTCCAGTTTGAGTGTTTTTTGCAGCTCTTTCCAGTTGCTAGCTGCAGCGAACTGAAAAGAGGAGCAACCCAGGGATGTGTGTGCTTTGGGGACCTATAAAGGAATGTGACTGGCAGAACAGGTGTCGTATGTGGAGGATGAGGTTTGCAGTAGGTATCTTAGATAGGGGGGAGTGAGGCCTAAGAGGCTTTTATAAATAAGCATCAACCAGTGGGTCTTACGATGGGTATACAGAGCTGACCAGCTTACAGAGGAGTGTAGAGTGAGGCAATATGTCCTATAAGGAGAATTGGTGGCAAATCGGATGGCTGAATGGTAAAGAAAATCTAGCAGCTCGAGAGCACCCTTACCTGCCGATCTATAAATTACGTATCCGTAATCTAGCATGGTTAGGATGACCATCTAAATCAGGATTAGTTTGGCATATAAATGGATGTTGGAGCTTACTACCGCCTGAGCTATGTTGTTGACGTAAATTGAGAAGAGTGAGGGGCCTAGGAAGTCTAAGGGTAGGGGTACTCCCTTGGTGACAGGCAGTGGCTAAGACAGCAGATGTTCTGACTTTATACACTGCACTCAGAGAGGTAGTTAGCAAACCAGGCCAATGACCCCTCAGAGACACCAATACTCCTTAGCCGGCCTACCAGAATGGAATGGTCTACCATATCAAAAGCTTTGGCCTAAGTAAAAAAAGAAATAGCAGCACAACATTGCTTAGAATCAAGGGCAATGGTGACATCATTTAGGGCCTTTAAGGTTGTAGGGACACATCCATAACCTGAGTGGAAACCCGATTGCATACCAGAGAGAATACTATAGACATCAAGAAAGCCAGTCAGTTGATTATCGACATGTTTTTCTAACACTTTTGAAAAACATTGCAAAATAGAAATTGGCCTAAAACAGTTAGGATCAGCTTGATCTCGCCCTTTAAATAAAGGACCTACTGTGGCTGCCTTCCAAGTAATGGGAACCTCCCCAGAGAGAAGAGACAGTGTAAAAAGGTCAGAGATAGGCTTGGCGATGATAGGGGATGCAACCTTAAAGAAGAAAGAGCCTAAACTTCTGACCCAGATGTTTTGGGGGGGTTAAGTTTAGGAGCTCCTTTAGCACCTCCCCCTGCAGGGAGAAACATTTTAGTGGGGCAGGGGAAAAAGGGGGAGGGGAATCGGGGCTAGTCACATTAGAAGGAGTGGGAGATGAGCAAATGTTGGACGGGCAATGAGGCATGGTTGAGTCAAATATGAATCCTGACTTAAAGCAGTGGTTTTAGACCCACAGAGAAAGAACTCCGTAAAGTAACTAACTTCGGTATTCCGGATAGCCTGAGTGCACTTATTTCTCATTTGCCTGAATGAGAGCCAGTAAGCCTGAGTAAGCGTGTTCCGAGTCCTTCGCCAAATGGAATTCTTGAGGTGGAGTAACGTTGCCAGATCACGGTCGAACCAGCGGCTGAACCTGTTAATTCTAATTTTCTTTATGGGGGCGTGTTTGTTAAAACTTGTTAAGCCTATGGGTTCCCCTACAGGAACTACACCCCCTCGTTCAGCTGAAACGGTCGCGCAGGGAATGCAAAAATATTCTTAGAAATATTTAACCTCCACACATTAACAAGTCCAATACCTCAAATGAAAGATAAACACCTTGTTCATCTACCCAGTGTCAGATTTTTTAAATGTTTTATGGCTATGTTTTACGGCGAAAACATAGCATATATTTATGTTAGACCACCACCAAAACAAAGAGAATACGTAGCCATTTTGTACCACAAAAGATAAAATGACAAAAGCACGATTAAAAAAGAAATCATTCACCAACCTCTTGAAAATCTTCATCAGATAACAGTCATATGACATGTTACACAGTACATTTATGTTATGTTCGATAATATGCATTTTATATCCATAAATCTCGGTTTACATTGACGCCATGTTCAGAAAATTGTCGCCATGTCCGGAGGAATTATCGAAAGCCACGCCAGATAACAGAAATACTCGTCATAAACTTTGACTAAAGATCCAGGCACTTGTCATCTCCCGTCTGGATTACTGCAACTCGCTGTTGGCTGGGCTCCCTGCCTGTGCCATTAAACCCCTACAACTCATCCAGAACGCCGCAGCCCGTCTGGTGTTCAACCTTCCCAAGTTCTCTCACGTCACCCCGCCCCTCCGCTCTCTCCACTGGCTTCCAGTTGAAGCTCGCATCCGCTACAAGACCATGGTGCTTGCCTACGGAGCAGTGAGGGGAACGGCACCTCAGTACCTCCAGGCTCTGATCAGGCCCTACACCCAAACAAGGGCACTGCATTCATCCACCTCTGGCCTGCTCGCCTCCCTACCACTGAGGAAGTACAGTTCCCGCTCAGCCCAGTCAAAACTGTTCGCTGCTCTGGCTCCCCAATGGTGGAACAAACTCCCTCACGACGCCAGGACAGCGGAGTCAATCACCACCTTCCGGAGACACCTGAAACCCCACCTCTTTAAGGAATACCTAGGATAGGATAAAGTAATCCTTCTCCCCCCCTTAAAAGATTTAGATGCACTATTGTAAAGTGGCTGTTCCACTGGATGTCATAAGGTGAATGCACCAATTTGTAAGTCGCTCTGGATAAGAGCGTCTGCTAAATGACTTAAATGTAAATGTAAATGTAATACATGTTCTACATGTAATTAAAAATATACACTGGTTCTTAATGCAACCGCTGTGTCACATTTGTTTTTTACGTTACGGAAAAAGCCTAAGATTGCAATAATCTGAGACAACGCTCAGACGTAACAATATTTCTCCGCTATGTTGGAGTCAACAGAAATACAAAATTATAACATAAATATTCCCTTGCCTTTGATGGTCTTCGATCAGAATGTAGTGCAAGGAGTCCTACTTCGACAATAAATCGTTTTGTTTCATAATGTTAAATTCTAGTGTCCATGTAGCAGCATCTACTACCACTTTTAGCTCAAATGCCCAAAAAATGACTTCTGGTCCAGGATAATTTTGCATCAAAACTTCCAAATTACATATTACAGGTCGACGAAACCGGTCAAACTAAGTGCCGAATCAATCTTCAGGATGTTATAAACGTAGAAAACGAATGGCATTCCAACCGGGCAATCCTAGTTCATCTCGGGCTGATTGGAACAGACAAAGCACTCCAAACGCATACGCACTTTCAAGCACATGAATCTTTTGCGACACTGTAGCAACTTACTTCCCATTAGGTCAAAGTTCACAGCAAATGCTCCATTACACTTTCTACTGAATGAGGACATCTAGTGGAAGACATAGGAAGTGTTTCCAGATCCATAACTTGTTGGGAAGGGAGGGTGCGATGACGTCAAAGTTGCCCCAACTTTCAGGATTCCAAAACTAGTTTGGAAGATTGCCTGCCCTGTGAGTTCTGTTATACTCACAGACATAATTCAAACGGTTTTAGAAGATTCAGAGTGTTTTAGCAATTTAGGACAGATTGTGATGCAGTTCACTATGGGCACGCAATTCATCCAAAGGGGAAATATTGCCCCCTATCCTTAAACAAGTTTTAACAAAGCACTGAAAATATTTTTAAATCTCCAATCGTCTTTGACAGAAGGGATCAAGCTGATTCTATACCAATTTACAGAGGCCAGGTCATGAAGGAAGGCTTGCTCATTAAAGTTTTTTAGCAAGTGTCAAATCAGGACAGCCATTATGATCACGGGCTATAAAACAGTGATCACTAAGGTTGTCACAGAAAACACCAGACTGATACCTATCATAATTATTAGTGAGGATAACATCTGGGAGAGTAGCCTTTTCTGCTTATTTAGAGTCATACTTCGTGGGATTGGTAATTATCTGAGAAAGATTTAGGGAGTCCCATTGCTGAAGGACTTGGTCAGGTGGTTTAAGCATGTCCCAGTTTAGGTCACCTAGCAGGTCAAATTCAGACTTACTGTAAGGGGCCAGGAGAGAGCTTAGGGCATTTAGGGTACAGGCCGGTGCTGATGGTGGACGATAACACCCAGCAACATTCAACAAATAGCTATTTGAAAGTTTGAATGCTTAAAACCAGCAAATTAATTTGTTTGGGTGTAGACTTTCCAGGAACAAGTCTCTCACTGTTGCCGCTTGCTATACACCACCCTCTGCCCCCAGCTGTTCCCTCGAAACCATATGTGAATTGATTGCCCCCCCCAACTATCTTCTGAGCTCGTGCTACTAGGTGACCTAAACTGGGACATGCTTAACACACTAGCCATCCTTTAATCTAAGCTTGATGCCCTCAATCTCACCAATAAGTATCAATGAACCTACCAGGTACAACCCCAAATCCGTAAATACGGGCACCCTCATAGATAACATCCTAACTAACTCGCCCTCCAAATACACCTCTGATGTTTTCAATCAGGATCTCAGGGATCACTGCCTCATTGCCTGCATCCGTCATGGGTCTGCGATCAAACGACCACCCCTCATCACTGTCAAACACTCCCTAAAACACTTCTGTGAGTAGGCCTTTCTAATCGACCTGGCCGGGTATCCTGGAATGACATTGACCTCATCCCGTCAGTAGAGGATGCCTGGTTATTCTTTAAAAGTGCCTTCCTCACCATCTTAAATAAGCATGCCCCATTCAAAAATGTAGAACTAGGAATAGATATAGTCCTTGGTTTACTCCAGACCTGTCTGCCCTTGACCAGCACAAAAACATCCTGCGGCATTCTGCATTTCTTCATTTGACTTTCTCCGGACTGATTGACCTTCATGTCTTAAAGTAATGATGGACTGTTGTTTCTCTTTGCTTATTTGAGCTTTTCTTGACATAATATGGACTTGGTCTTTGACCAAATAGGACTATATTCTGTATACCACCCCTACCTTGTCACAACACAACTGATTGGCTCAAACGCATTAAGAAGGAAAGAACTGCCACAAATTAACTTTTAACAAAGCACATCTGTTAATTTAATTGCATTCCAGGTGACTACCTCATGAAGCTGGTTGAGAGAAGCAAAGAGTGTGCAAAGCTGTCATCAAGGCAAAGGGTGGCTACTTTGAACAATCTCAAATATAAAATGTATTTTGTTTTGTTTAACACTTTTTTGGTTACTACGTGATTCCATGTGTTATTTCATAGTTTTTATATCTTCACTATCATTCTACAATGTAGAAAACAGTAAAAATAAAGAAAAATCCTTGAATGAGTGGGCGTGTCTAAACTTTTGACTGGTAATGTATATTTTTGAGAAGGTCAAGACTTTAATAATGAAAAGGCCATGGGCATTGCATGTCCTATTCCAAAGGGCAGGGCAGAAATATGCTCTCAGGCTAGATTCCTTTATTCATATCATAACACGACCTGAATCAAAGTTACTCAAAGAATCTTATGATATACTGTAGTTGGTCTAAGGCTTTAGAGGGTATGAATGATGCTAAATGGGCGTAAACAAAGAACATCACTGTAGCTGTTCAACGTGACAGGTTTTCTTTATTATACAACACTATGCAATGTAATACTGTAAATGGTTAGCCTAATGGGGTAACGTGGTGAGAAAATGTTCAGAGAATCCTTTTTGGCAATTTGGTGAAAGTATTCCTTTTCTAATACATGTTTCCGTGGGATTAATGTAGAGCAAGTGTGAAAATCACAGCAAAATGTTTGAATGCTCTTTTCTCATAAATGGGATTCTAAGTTTATCAACATGTTTCCTCCAACTACAATGCTTGATATGCAATTTTGTAGCCCTGAATCTGTACTTTTATCCAATGTAAAAGAACAAAATTAAACATTTTGGAACATAAGGCTGAAAAGAGACAGTGGGTAAAAAATGTTTTGTTTCAATTCTTGTTATACATTATAAATGATACAGTATCACTAGAATGATCCTAGGGTGGGTTTTGCTAGAGAATGAACTGAGAATATGTCCTCCAACTGCTCTGAAGGTCAGAACTGGCTAAAGATAAGGTTTCATGAAGATGACGAGACACCGCTAACCATTAGTGTCATTCTGTACATACATAAAGAACATTGGCACACTGCATATGTAATGAAGTTAAGATTGTACCAGTAAGCTCTCTCCACCAGGACGGCTCTCGACCTTCGCCTCTCTCTAGTCCGTACGGGAGTTGCAGCGATGAGACAAGACTGTAACTTCCAATTGAATTCCACGAAATTGGGGAGAAAAATGGGCAAAAAAAAAAATGAATGACTAGGCCTAAAAACAACTAGATCTGCATGTTTGTGCAGTATAACACATGTCAGAGACAATGCTCTTCAGTGTAATGAAACGATGCTAGGTGAAATTGTAAGAGGTAGTGGTTATATAGATAGAACTCAATTTGTTACCCTATAACCAGATAAGATCATTAGGCATCAAATTAAGACACATCATGACACTGTAAAATGGCCCAAGGGCGCTCAACGGTACCAGGGTTTAATGGAGCATCACTAACTCATTCACTGTGTAATATTCACACAGTTACAGGGTGAACCAGCAACCTTCATACGGCAAACACAAGACAGCACTAATGGTAGTCACATGTGCTGTTAAACAATTATCTACTAATATAATAGAGGTGAAACTGTCACTCTCAAAAAAGGGATGACAACATAATGCCTATAACAGCGTAGCTTAGTGGTTAGAGTGTTGGACTAGTAACCGGAAGGTTGCGAGTTCAAACCCCTGAGCTGACACGGTACAAATCTGTCGTTCTGCCCCTGAACAGGCAGTTAACCCACTGTTCCCAGGCTGTCATTGAAAATAAGAATATGTTCTTAACTGACTTAACTGACTGGTTAAATAAAGGTAAAAAAAATAATAATAAAAATTCAGTTCTAATTTGAAAAGCCTTGGTTGATAAATAATTTTCTCTCTGTTAATAACAATACCATGATCAACCATCCAATGTACTGTACACAGTCCTCTCCTGACGATAACAATACCATTACTCTATGAGTCTACGATTCCTATTCTATTTCATTTACAGTACATAGTCCTCACTTTCTCTTTTCTGGTTGATCCCTTTCTCGTTGACGTAATGAAACATCTGAGGGGACTCCAGCTAGTGGCCTGTTTATTCCTTTGATTAGAGCAACCCGCTCATCTCCAAAACCTACACTTTATTTCATCCCTGACGCATATGGCACCCCAAATAAGATCAATTACTTTTCAAAACTCTCTGAAATTACCTTGTTTTTCCTCACATTTCACTTCTCAGGGGTGTAGGGCTAAATTGCTACTGAGATTTCCTTTACACTTGAAAAAGTTACTGTTAGACTCTCATCTTCTCTACTCAACTATATGCACATTGACTGAAAGACAAGACCAATTAAAACTCTTGCTGTTCTTTTTCCCCCTCTGCTCTGCTCGCCCGGCTGTCTCTTTATCTATCTGGAAGTGTCACTGATTCAAATCCGTTTTTAATTTGACTTGGGGAGAGGGTGGCTAATGACAATATGTTTGCAATAAGGACCATATGATTCTGTCACAAAACACAACTATTTGCATGTGTTTTACTAAGTTAAGTTGAGCCTGCTGTTGCGGTCCATATGTCTATCACCTGTTGCCAAAGTTTTTAAAATTGTGAAACTAAATCTGAACTTAGAAAGTTAGAATACTCATCTGCTTTAGATAAAGTGTGTGTACTATAATTGTTTACTGTATATTCTGTGTGTCTATAAAGTCCTGAGGGGTATCCTATGAAGCAGGTTTAAGGAGTTAGCGAGGTAAATTTAGTCAACTCTGAGTTCAACTAGGGATAACCAGTCATGTGAAAATGGCTCACCTTTTAGCCAGGTAAATTTCTATGCCAACGAATCCCTCAGAACTAACCTGTTCCGGGGAAGGCCAAATCACGGCTAACCACTTACTGAGCAGGTTGAGGTCTGCGAGTTGAGGACGAATGAAATCAGATTCCCTCTCTCTTGGAAAGATTGCGTCATCATCCCCTTCATTTGAGGAAGATGACGGATTCAATATTTGCATAAAAGAAAGTGTGTTGAAAAAATAGTCATTTTAAAATACACTGCTCAAAAAAATAAAGGGAACACTTAAAACAACACAATGTAACTCCAAGTCAATCACACTTCTGTGAAATCAAACTGTCCACTTAGGAAGCAACACTGATTGACAATAAATTTCACATGCTGTTGTGCAAATGGATTTTTGCAGACGTTTTGACTTACCCAATGAGTATGTGGAGAGAAGAATGATGTGAGAGCAAAAGGGACATTGGGAATGTTCCAAACGTAGGGTAGAAAAAGCATTTTACAGCTGTAGCAGTCTATCAAACTGAATTATTAAAACAACATTTCATGTCGATGTCACGGTAAAACCTTCCTTATTCACCAAAAAGGAAGTAAATATTCAAAACTAGAGATCAACATTGAAAAATATGATCAGACAGTAATTTGACATCAGGCACAACAACAAAAGCCATGCTCCCTCATTTATTTATTTTTGTCCACCAGCACAGTTAATCAAAAAGCAATTACATTAGCATGCATCAGGCGATGGATTAAACATTTAGAAAATACATTCTGTGGCTGAGATACAAAGCCTTTAGAAAGACTTCAAGCCCCTTGACTTTTTACACATGTTGCTGTGTTACAGGCTGAATTTAAAATGGATTAAATGTAGTTGTTGTGTCATTGGCCTACACAAAATACCCAATAATAAAATTGAATTATGTGTTTAGACAACAAAAAAATTTAACTATTAAAAATGAAAATCTGAAAGGTCAGGAGTCAATAAGTATTCAACCTCTTTGTTATGGTAATCATAAGTCATGTGCAAGTCACACAATAAGTTGCACGGACTCTGTGTGCAATATTAATGTTTAACATGATTTTTTTAATGACTACCTCGTCTCCTTACCACCTGTAAGGTCCCTCAGTCTAGCAGTGAATTTCAAACACAGATTCAACCACAAAGATCAGGGAGATTTTCCAATGCCAAGCAAAGAAGGGCATCTGTTGGTAGAGTGTTTAAAAAACGAAATAAAAAGCAGACATTGAATATCATGGTGAAGTTAATAATTACACTTTATGCCTTCTGAGTGGCGCAGTGATCTAAGGCACTGCATTGCTAGCTGTGCCACTAGAGATTCTGGGTTCGAGTCCAGGCTCTGTCACAGCCAGCCGCGACCGGGAGACCCATAGGGTGGTGCACAATTGTCTGGGTTAGGAGAGGGTTTGGCTGGCAGGGATGTCCCATTGTGCACTAGTGACTCCTGCGTGCTGACATGGTTGCCAGATGTACGGTGATTCCTCCGAGACATTGGTGCGGCTGGCTTCCGGGTTAAGTGGGCATATTTTATAGTCTTCAAAGTAGCCACCCTTTGCCTTGATGACAGCTCTTGTCATTCTCTCAACCAGCTTCCAGAGCTAGTCACCTGGAATGCATTTCAATTAACAGGTGTAACATGTTAATATGTGGAAGGAATTAAACTAGTGAAAGACCAAGTCCATGTTATGGTAAGAAGAGCTCAAATAAGCAGAGATAAATTACAGTTAAATAAAATAAAATCTCACATGGTTAGCAGATGTTAATGTGAGTGTAGCGAAATGCTTGTGCTTCTAGTTCCGACCATGCAGTAATATCTAACAAGTAATCCAACAATTTCACAACAACTACCTTATACACACAAGTGTAAAGGAATGAATAAGAATATGTACATAAAAATATATGGATGAGCGATAGCCAAACGGCATAGACAAGATACAGTAGATGGTATAGAGTACAGTTTACACATATGAGATGAGTAATGTAGGGTATGTGAACATTATATAAAGTGGCATTGTTTAAAGTGGCGAGTGATACATTTATTACATCCACATATTTATTCATTAAAGTGGCTAGAGATTTGAGTCAGTATGTTGGCAGCACCCACTCAATGTTAGTGATGGCCAGTCTGATGGCCTTGAGATAGAAGCTGTTTTTCAGTCTCTCGGTCCCAGCTTTGATGCACCTGTACTGACCTCGCCTTCTGGATGATAGTGAACAGGCAATGGCTCGAGTGGTTGTTGTCCTTGATGATCTTTTTGGTCTTCCTGTGACATCGGGTGTTGTAGGTGTCCTGGAGGGCAGGTAGTTTGCCCCCGGTGATGCGTTGTGCAGACCTCACTACCCTCTGGAGAGCCTTGCGGTTGTGGGTGGGGCAGATTCCGTACCAGGAGGTGATACAGCCCGACAGGATGCTCTCGATTGTACATCTGTAAAAGATTGTGAGTGTTTTTGGTGACGAGACGAATTTCCTCAGCCTCCTGAGGTTGCGCCTTCTTCACCACGCTATCTGTGTTGGTGGACCATTTCAGTTTGTCCGTGATGTGTACGCCGAGGAACATAAACTTTCCACCTTCTCCACTACTGTCCCGTCGATGTGGATAGGGGTTTCCAGTCCATTTCCAGTCCATCATTCCATCATCATTACCAGCCTCAGAGAATGCAGCCGAAATAAATGCTTCACAGAGTTCAAGTAACAGACACATCTCAACATCAGACTGTGTGAATCAGGCATTCATGGTCGAATTGCTGCAAAGAAACCACTACTAAAGGACACCAATAAGAAGAAGAGACTTGATTGGGCCAAGAAACACAAGCAATGGATATTAGACCGGTGGAAATCTGTCCTTTGGTCTGATGAGTCCAACTTTGCGATTTTTTGTTTCCAACCGCTGTGTCTTTCTAAGACACAGAGTTGGTGAACGGATGATCAATGCAGGTGTGGTTGCCACCGTGAAGCATGGGGGAGGAGGTGTGATGGTGTGGGGGTGCTTTGTTGGTAACACTGTCAGTGATTTGTTTAGAATTCAAGGCACACTTAACCAGCATGTCTACCACAGCATTCTGCAGGAATACGCCGTCCCATCTGTTGTGTGCTTAGAGGGACTAGCATTTGTTTTTCAACAGGACAATGATCCAACACACCTCCAGGCTGAGTAAGGGTTATTTGGCCAATAAAGAGAGAGATGGGGTGCTGCATCAGATGATCTGGCCTCCACAATCCCCCTACCTCAACCCAATTGAGATGGTTTGGGATGAGTTGGAAAAGCAGCCAAAAGCAGTTCCCTCAGCATATGTGGGAACTCCTTCAAGACATGTTGGAAAAGCATTCCAGAACTTGCTGGTTGCGAGAATGCCGTGAGTGTGCAAAGTTGTCATCAAGCCAAGGGGTGAATACTTCGAAGAATCTAAAATATAAAACATATTTTAATTTGTTGAACACTCTTTGGTTACTACATGATTCCATATGTGTTATTTCATAGTTTTGATGTCTTCACTATAATTCTACAATGTAGAAAATAGTAAAACAAATAATAATAATAACTTAACAAGTAGGTGTGTCCAACGTTTTGGTAGTATGTACATGAATTTATAGTTAGTGACGTTGTATATATGATAAGCATAGAGCAGCAGCAGCTTAAAAAGAGGGATTGGGGGCACACAATGCAAATAGTCCGGGTAGCCATTTGATTACCTGTTTAGGAGTCTTATGGCTTCGGGGTAAAAACTGTTGAGAAGCCTTTTTGTCCTAGACTTGGCAATGGGCTACCGCTTGCCATGCAGTAGTAGAGAGAACAGTCTATGACTGGGGTGGCTGGGGTCTTTGACAGTTTATAGGGCCTTCCTCTGAAACCGCCTGGTGTAGAGGTCCTGGATGGCAGGCAGCTTAGCCTCAGTGATGTACTGGGCCGTACACACTACCCTCTGTAGTGCATTGTGGTCAGAGGCCGAGCAGTTGCCGTACCAGCCAGTGATGCAACCAGTGCTCTCGATGTTACAGCTGTAGAACCTTTTGAGGATCTCCGGACCCATGCCAAATCATTTTAGTTTCCTGAGGGGGAATAAGGTTTGTCGTGCCCGCCTAACGACTGTTTTGGTGTGTTGGGACCATTCTAGTTTGTTGTTGATGTGGAAACCAAGGAACCTGAAGCTCTCTACCTGCTCCACTGCAGCCACGTCGATTAGAATGGGGGTGTGCTCGGTCCTCCTTTTCCTGTAGTTCAAAATATTCTCCTTAGTCTTGGTTACGTTGAGGAATAAATTGTTATTCTGGCACCACCCGGCTAGGTCTCTGACCTCCTCCCTATAGGCTGTCTCGTTGTTGTCGGTGATCAGGCCTGTTGTGGCACTGTTGTGTCGTCTCAAACTTACTGATGGTGTTGGAGTCGTGCCTGGCCATGCAGTCGTGGGTGAACAGGGAGTACAGGAGGGGACTGAGCACGCACCCCTGAGGGTCAGAGTGGCAGATGTGTTGCTACCTACGCTCACCACCTGGGGCGACCTTTCAGGAAGTCCAGGATCCAGTTGCAGAGGGAGATGTTTAGTCCCAGGATCCTTAGCTTAGTGATGAGCTTTGAGCTTTGAATATGGTGTTGAATGCTGAGCTGTAGTCAATGAATAGCATTCTCACTTAAGTGTTCCTTTTGTCCAGGTGGGAAAGGACAGTGTTTGGGCGGTATATGCAAATTGGAGTGGGTCTAGGGTTTCTGTGATAATTGTGTTTATGTGAGCCCTTACCAACCTTTCAAAGCACTTCATGGCTACAGATGTGAGTGCTACCAGTCTGTAGTAATTTAGGCAGGTTGCCTTTGTGTTCTTGGGCACAGGGACTATGGTGGTCTGCTTGAAACATGTTGGTATTATAGACTTAATCAGGGACATGTTGAAAATGTCAGTGAAGACATCTGCCAGTTGGTCAGCACATGCCCGGAGCACACGTAATCTGTCTGGCCCCGCAGCCTTATGTATGTTGACCTGTTTAAAGCTCTTACCCATGTCGGCAACGGAGCGCGTGATCACACAGTCGTCCGGACCAGCTGATGCTCTCATGTATGCCTCAGTGTTGCTTGCCTCGAAGCGAGCATATAAGTGATTTAGCTCTTCTGGTAGGCTCGTGTCACTGGGCACCTCGCAGCTGTGCTTCCCTTTGTAGTCTGTAATAGTGTGCAAGCCCTGCCACATAAGACGAGCATCGGAGCCGGTGTAGTATGATTCAATCTTCGCCCTGTATCGATGCTTTGCCTGTTTGATGGTTTGTCGCAGGACATAGCCGGAGTCCCACACATTGAAAGCGGCAGCTCTACCCTTTAGCTCAGTGCGAATGTTGCCTGTAATCCATGGCTTCTGGTTGGGGTATGTACGTACAGTCACTGTGGGGACGACGTCCTCGATGCACTTATTGATAAAGCCAGTGACTGATGTGGTGTACTCCTCAATGTCATCGAAAGAATCCCGGAACATGTTCCAGTCTGTGATAGAAAAACAGTCCTGTAGTTTAGCATCTTCTTCAACTGACCACTTTCTTATAGACCGAGTCACTGGTGCTTCCTGCTTTAATTTTTGCTTGTAAGCAGGAATCAGGAGGATAGAGTTGTGGTCTGATTTACCAAATGTAGGGCGAGGGAGAGCTTTGTACGTATCTCTGTGTGTGGAGTACAGGTGATCTAGATTTTTTTCCCTCTGGTTACACATTTAACATGTTGATGGAAATTTGGTAGAACTGATTTAAGTTTCCCTGCATTAAAGTCTGCGGCCACTAGGAGCACCACCTCTGGGTGAGTGGTTTCCTGTTTGCTTATTTCCTTATACAGCTGACTGAGTGCGGTCTTAGTGCCAGCATCTGTCTGTGGTGGTAAATTAACATCCACGAAAAGTATAGCTGAAAACTCTCCAGGCAAGTAGTGTGCCCTGCAATTTATCACAATATACTCTACTTCAGGCGTGCAAAATCTAGAGACTTCCTTAGATTTCGTGCACCAGCTGTTGTATACAAATATGCACAGACCGCTCCCCCTCGTCTGTTTTATCTTGCCGGTGCAGCGTATATCCCGCTAGCTGAATATCCATGTCATCATTCAGCCACGATTCTGTGAAACATAGGATATTACAGTTTTTGATGTCCCGTTGGTAGGATATTCGTGATCGTACCTTGTCTAGTTTATTGTCCAATGATTGCTAGTTTTGCGAGTAGTATTGACGGTAACTGCAGCTTTCCCACTCGCCTTGTTCGAGTCCTGACCAGGCATCCGACTCTTTGTCTTCTGTACCTGCGTCGCTTCCTCTTGCAAATAACGTGGATGTCGGCCCTACCGGGTGTTTGGAGAAACTAACAATGGCCATGTGGTTTGGTAAAAAGAATGCCCCTCTCCCCACAAGTGTGCTTACTACCTCTGAGGGTTTAGAGATTGAGGTTGTCACCTTATACAAGTACTTGGGAGTATAGCTAGACAGTACACTGTCCTTCTCTCAGCACATATCAATGCTGCAGGCTAAAGATTAATCTAGATTTGGTTTCCTCTATCGTAATGACACTTCTTTCACCCCAGCTGCAAAACTAACCCTGATTCAGATGACCATCCTATCCATGCTAGATTACGGAGACGTAATTTACAGATCGGCAGGTAAGGGTGCTCTCGAGCGGCCATCAGATTTGCCACCAATGCTCCTTATAGGACACATCACTACACTCTATACTCCTCTATAAACTGGTCATCTCTGTAAACCCGTCGCAAGACCCACTGGTTGATGCTTATTTATAAAACCCTCTTCGGCCTCACTCTCTCCTATCTGAGATATCTACCGCAGCACTCATCCTCCACATACAACACCCATTCTGCAAGTCACATTCTGTTAAATTT
The DNA here is from genome assembly GCF_023373465.1 of Oncorhynchus keta. Taxonomy (NCBI): domain Eukaryota; kingdom Metazoa; phylum Chordata; class Actinopteri; order Salmoniformes; family Salmonidae; genus Oncorhynchus; species Oncorhynchus keta. The sequence continues at coordinate 51,352,527 of NC_068448.1, read as the reverse complement.
CCCCAAAGCTAGCAACTGGAACGAGCTGCAACAAATGTTTAAACTGGACAGTTTTATCTCATTCTCTTCATTCAAAGACTCAATCACACTCTTACTGACAGTTGTGGCTGCTTTGCGTGATGTATTGTTGCCTCTACCCTCTTGCCCTTTGTGCTGTTGTCTGTGCCTAATAATGTTTTTACCATGTTTTGTGGTGCTACCATGTTGTGTTGCTACCATGTTGTTGTCATGTTGTGTTGCTTCCATTCTGTGTTGTCATGTGTTTCTGCCTTGCTATGCCGTTGTCTTAGGTCTCTCTTTATGTAGTGTTGTGGTGTCTCTCTTGTTGTGATTTGTGTTTTGTCCTATATTTATATTTTATTCATTTTTTATTTTTAATCCCAGTCCCCGTTCCCGCAGGAGGTCTTTTGCCTTTTGGTAGGCTGTCATTCTAAATAAGAATTTGTTCTTAACTGACTTGCCTAGTTAAATAAAGGTTAAATAAAAATATAATAAAAAATAGCCATTGCTAAGGGATAAGCTTCCACGTCTATTTTTCAAAACTTTTGAAGATGTCCAGTGAAAGCAGATATGCAATTTGTTTACACAACAACACAGTACCGACTTGGATACATTATGCCGAATACTAATCAATAAAAAAAAGTCTGTTAAATTCGCTGCTCTGTTTTGCTTGTTTACAGTGGATCATTTCATAGCCTCTCTTGTATTGTTACATCTGCAATTTTTCTAGCATAAAGGCGCTAACATGGCATCCGTTCTAAAAACCTGTCCGAACTCTCTTGATATATGGCTCCGCATGTATCCTTGTACCCCTGTATCTACATACATTTTATAGAATCAACCTCTCAAATCATCAGTCAACTAGTTACCTCCATCGCAGGGGGGGGGGGGTGATATGATCATGTTGCAGCCGTTTCAGTTCAGCCATTTTGTCTCCCTGCTTTTTTGTGCAGGTGGCCGGGGGCAATGTGCCAGAGGCCTAGGGGAGTGGGGACACTGGGAAGTGGTCATGCAGATCAGAGACTTCAGCCACACCAGATGGAGCTGAGCTGTGTGGACAACAGAACAGAGTAGAGCAAGTAGCTACCCGATTACTGGATGACAACCAGAGAGGAGAGACACAGGGTGCATCGGAAATGGCACCCTATTCTCTACAAAGTGCACTGCTTTTGACCAGAGCACGTTGTAGGGGTGGCTTTGGAAATGACGACACAGACACATACAGCCCTCCTTAGGAGTTACTAATGGGGCTGGATGCTATAGCACACACCTGGGGCTGTGCGGCAAATGAGGGAGAGAGATCGCTTGGGCTGGAGGGATCAGATTAGCCATATCTTTCACACACACACCAACACACACGCCAACACACACGCACACCAGAGAGTCACACAGATCCCTGTAGTGCGTTGGGGTAATGGTCCAGCCGTTGGACATAATACAGCTCCAACCTCCAGACCATCTGAGCTGTAGGCAGGCAGGGCCCCTCCGGTGGTATTAGCTAAAGGACAAGGATTGTGTGGTGGTGCTGGTCTGATGTGTGGGTGGGGGGGGGGGCATTGCCTGGTCAACCGGCCAACCTTACCAGTCATTTATTTAAATATGTCTCCTGATTCATGGGAAAGGTTGGTAATTACCATTAGCAATTAACGCTGAGTGACTGCAGACACCTCCACAGGCCCAGCCACCTAGCCCAGGGATGCCAGATGTGTTACTGAGGTGAGAATATAACTAACAGTGCCTCGGAGTCTGATTTTCTGGGGCACAGTTCAGTTCCAGAACAATCTAGAAAAATGTCTAAATCTTCCCTCCAGGTCTAGACTTCCTGAGCTGCACCAGTGTTCCAAATTCAGAACCACTCTATTTTTAACTGTCTGGTAAAAAAAATCTCAAATTGGTCTCATTATTATCAAGATAAGGCCTCCTTAACTGAGTAGAATAACTCAAGACACACACAGGCACAACGTCTTGGGAGAGTGGGAGATTCACATAATAAATGCTAAGAGAAGAAGCTAATAGATAAGGCAAAGTGAATGTTTGCAGGCTTGTTGCTGAAACCACCAGTAACACAGATGGAAGGGGCTTATTTGCAGACAAGAGCTGCCCATTAGGGGCTTCATCTTCAGGTATTGGCATCAGCGCAACAGAGGGTAGCTGGGCAACTGCGTCTCAGAACATTTTGTATTATTCTGTACATAAATCCGAGATTTAGTATGATATGTTGCGTTTGGTATGGTTACATAAGACAGATGGAAGGAGGGTGGTTGGTCAGGGTGGACGGGCTGGCATATAACGAGAAAGTGTAGCAACCCAAATGTTGTGAGTTCGAAACTGATCATGGACAACTTTAGCTAATTGGCAACTTTTCAACTACTTACTACTTTTTAGCTACCTGGTAACTACTTAGCATCTTCAATACTTAGCATGTTAGCTAACCCTTCCCCTAACCCTTTTATCTAACCCTTTATCTAACCCTTCATCGAACCCTAAACTTAACCCTTTTAGCGAACCCTTCCCCTAACTGTAACCTTTTAACCTAACTTCTAAACTTAACCTTAGCCCTAACCACTAACCCTAACCTCTTGCCTAGCTAGCGTTAGCCCCTAGCTAGAATTTGCAACATATCATACATTTCGCAACTTTGTAACATATTGTACTCTTTGCAAATTAGTTTCATATTGTACGTTTTTGCAAATTCATAACATATAATACAAATTGTAATTCATAACATTTCATACAAAATGGGCCATGGACATCCACAAATTAATACATACCATATGAAACGTAACATATAATATTAAATGGAGTGTCTCAGATTTACTTACAGAATAATACAACATGTTCTGAGACCAGGCTGAGCTGGGAGATAACTGGCTACCTCTGTGCCTGTCCCAAATAGCACTCTATTTTTGACCAGGGCCCAATGCAGTGCACTATAGGGTGCCTTTTGGGATGGTGCCTGTGTCCCAACATTGTAAACCCCAATGTGCTGTCATTACTCAAAACTTTTAAGGAAACCTGTTGCAATTAATAGTACAGTTAATAGTACAGTTACTTAAAGTGATTTTGTAGTCATTACTCAAACCAATAGACACTGTCAGCCTAGGGGGTGCCGATTTGAGTTGTATCAGCTTGAACATTTTGAGTAGTGCCACCACTAAAACAGAACTCCAATATTATTTCCCCCGTCTGCCTTGCCTTTTCAAGTGAATTGTAAAGCCACCACCCATGAATGTATTTGTTAGTGACAGACAGATGGTTGTTGATATAGTTCAAATTTAATCCTGTGGCCTTCGCCAAGTGAGTTCTTGGGATACTGTGATCATTATAATTTAACTCTTAATGACCTTAAATTACAGATCTCATAAGGCCTTACTCTGAGACCTAGCTTTACCCTAATACAGTGGCCTGAAACTCATGATTTACAGGACACATGAGGCTTGTAAAATTTCAGGAACTTTCCCAGATTTCCCCAAATACATTGTCAAAGGATTTCTATGAATCTTCCAACCGGGATTACTGGACAATTTACCAGCATTTTGCAACCCTACAAGCAAGTCACAAAGTGCTGGCTTGGAAAGTGATGTGTAATTCTTATTGGACTCCAGCCAGAGTTAGGAGATCCAACAGTTGACATTGACCTGCAACTTGCATTCATAATAAGTACCATGGGTAAGAACAATGGTAGGAGACCACATAAGGCATTTAAACTGGAACAAGCATTTCAGTAACGGGTGCAAAAAAAAAAGTATTTGTTGAAAGAATATATGTTATTTATCTTTGTGTAGTTGAAGATGAATCATTCACTCACACACGCAAAAAGACAGATATTAAAAACAATTCCAAAACATTAACCTGCAGCAAAGCATGCTGGGAAAAAAAAGTTAATTTGTTATCATAACTTAGAAAATAGAGTTGTCTATCTCTCATTTAGTTATGAGTCAGTACCGCATATACATTGTAAATGTCATGAACAGTCAGAAATAATGTTTTTTCTTTAAAATGTATAATATTTGGATGAAACCAGATCAAAGTATGAAAATTGACTGTTGGTTCTAGATTGATTAAAAAAAAAAATTTAAAGTTACTAACCCCCTTCGGATGTCTAACACTTTATTCAGGAGATGGGATTATCAACCTCTACAGAATCGGTGTCCCTCCCATGGGGTGGTTGACCGAATGTGCGCTAATGTGATTAGTATGAGGTTGTAAGTAACAAGAACATTTCCCTGGACATAGACATATCTGATATGGGCAGAAAGCTTACAATTCTTGTTAATCTAATTGCCCTGTCCAATTTAGAGTAGCTATTACAGTGAAATAATACCATGCTATTGTTTGAGGAGAGTGCACAGTTATGAACTTGAAAATGTACCAGTAAACCAATTAGAAACATTTGGGCAGACTTGATACCACATTAGTGATCAGAAATACAATTGTTCATTGGATCAGTCTAAAACTTTGCACATACACTGCTTATCTAAATTGTGCCTAAACTGGAAATATACATTGTGTCCTTTCTCGTGCCTATCAAATATGAAATGTATTATCTTTTACCAGATCTAATGTTTTATATTCTCCTACATTTAATTTCACATTTCCACAAACTTCAAAGTGTTTCCTTTCAAATGATATCAAAAGTATGCATATCCTTGCTTCAGTTCCTAAGCTACAGGCAGTTCGATTTGGGTATGTCATTTTAGGCTATTTTTTTTTAAAGGGTCAGATTCATCAACCTAGCTTAAATTAGTACACCAATGGTAACATACTTTTCTCTTAGCTAATTTAAATACTGCCTTGTAATGTTGTTGTGTTTGTAGATGGACATGGTTTATACTGTAGGGTGTCAGCAAATACAGTATTCATCTATGTCAAAGATACTTATATGTTTCCCCGTTTATCTGTGTCTGGTGTTAGCTAGTTACTGGCTAGCTCGGTCTTCAGCAAGCATGGACCAAAAGGGGGTGAAGGATTGTTCAAAACTCTGACACGGAACCCAAACCGGCTGCACGCGTGCGCCATCGTGCATCAATTTATGTTGTCCCACCACACCAAACGCGATCACGACACGCAGGTTAAAATATCAAAACAAACTCTGAACCAATTACATTAATTTGGGGACAGGTCGAAAAGCATTAAACATTTATGGCACTTTAGCTAGCTAGCTTGCACTTGCCCACTCAGCCTGTCTTTTAAAACTTTCTGGTAGTTACTTTGTTCTCAAATTTTTGAGAATTTCTATCCCCAGAAAATATTATGGGTAACATTTTAGTCACTGAAAATACTACTTTCTATGGGGATCAGAATGGCTGTTCGGGACCTTTCAGTAATAATTACTTTTCATTGACTTTCATTGAGTTCAACTTACAATAAGTATTTGAGTTAAAAATGTCATGGGGTTTACAGTGCAGCTCAGAGACGGGCAAGGAGGATGGGGAGGGAAGCAGCAGAGACAGAGACACCAAGTTGCACCGCCGACACCCCAACTTGACGTTAATGACACAAGACCAATGTCGCTGAGACAGAGGACGTAATTACACACACACACACACACACACACACACACACACACACACACACACACACACACACACACACACACACACACACACACACACACACACACACACACACACACACACACACACACACACACACTCGGCTAGCTCTCCGCCCACTCTCCTTCTCTACTGTCCTTCTCTCCTTCTACTTTCCTGCCTGCAGCACCTACAGCGATGTATGTTCGGATTTGCTGTGCTACTGTGTCATCATTGCAAGTTGTGCTGTGCTGTGTCTGTGTGGGGCTGTGTAGAGTACATGCTGTAAATGTATATGAGGGAGACATTGGTTGAATCTCAAAAGTCCTTTCGTTCCCCGTGTCCTCCTGTCCTGTCTTCTCTCCACCTCCTTCCATTGGAGGATCTATCTCTGCCTCCAATGCTCTCCACGCTTCACCTCTGTTGATTTTGAGTAGGAGGCGAGGAGCGAAGGCGTGAGGAATCGAGGAAAGACTTAAGATTCAACCAATATCTCAGCCCAATGAGGTTACCTCAGATGGATGGAAGCCACTGTAAACTATTGAGATACAGTGGGTTGCAAAATGCCAGTAACTCTTGAACCTTTCAATCTTCCAAAAGGGATTTTTGGAAAACCTGGACATTTTGAGAAAGTTTCTGGAACTTTGCAACCCTACAAGGTTACCTAAGATGGGAGGAAGCCACTGAAGACGACTGAGATGGAGCCCATTGAGGTTATACCTCCTCAGCTATCTCTCTTTCCTCTGCCTCATTAGTGTGACTGGTCTCAGCATGCCTGATGTTACTGCATGGCCTCTTCAATTATACATTCCCATCTAATTTACAGAGGATTTAATATTGGATCTGAATCTCTATCTCAAACTCCAGGCGGATCATCTTTTATTTGGTAGAACCCCTCTAGTTATACCTTCTCAGCTTTGGAAAGGGAACAGTCTTGTTCTCAAATTAGCCTGATTTGGGGATGTTGAGTGTTAGGATCCACATGTATTGGAACATCTCGAGTTCCAGATGAAAGTGGATTCACAGATGTGTGTACTGTAAAGATGGGATCTCCACAATCCAAAATAATTAAGAACATACAAAAATTGGAACCATTAAAATACATTCTAGTTCTGCGTAAACTCATATGTATGGTGGCATCACGTCGTTTTCATGTTAGATGCAACTTATTTTCTCTCTCTCTCTCTCTCTCTCTCTCTCTCTCTCTCAATATATCCATATTGTCCAAAATGAATAAATTATCCGATAGCAGGATCTGAGGTAGCAGAGGGCTGTGGGAAATTATATCCAATTGGTTTCGACACTAGAAACATTACATAAACTACATTGCCTCCCCAGTATGAGACATGACTGATGCACACGTCTGCTGCCGGATCGGTAAGGACTTGTACATATTTAATCAAGTAAATTATGTTTCACCTCTGATTTCACCTGATAAATAGAAAGAGCATTTATGAGACATTACATGGGCATGTTTTTAGTTGAGTTAACTGAAAATACGGACGGCTGAGACAGGAGCCATATGTGCAGACTGTTGCACTGATAAAAAATAATGTCACTCATCCATCATTGGTTCAGCAGAGGACTCAACTGCTCTAGGGGCTCTGGGGGGCAGGGATATTAACTTTCTATTGGAGAGTCACTGAGTTACAGGGACGTTTTTTCTATACCTTAGTCGCTGACCACACCGACCCGAGTTTAATCCGCAAGGGCCGCAAAATAAATATATACGCATATGTTATTATACGCATATGTTATTATACGCATATGTTATTATACGCATATGTTATTATACGCATATGTTATTATACGCATATGTTATGTTATTCAGTCATTTAATGCAAACTGCTCGCACGCATCAACAAGTGTGTGTGTAGCCAGGCGCTAAAATAGAACTTGGTTCTATTTGTGAGGCTTAACGTGCTGCAAGTCCCGCCTCTCCCATCTCCTCGTTGCTTTTGAGGAGCATATACCCACATGGGAGATTGAAGTCCACACTCCAGTCCAGTTGGTGGTGTTAATGCACCTTAAAGTTGGTTGCCAACCGCCATATAAAAGCCACAGAAGAAGAAGGAGTAGACAAAGAAGAGATTACTAGAAACTAACTAGGTTTCCCGTTTTATCTGACGATTAATTGTCAGAGTAGAGAACACACGATTTTGTGTGACTCAAAATGGGTCAAAATTCTACAAAGATCCAGAAAAAAAGGACCTTGTGCATTTCAGGTAAAATAACAACCCAATGTTTATATCCCAAGACAAATTAACTAGCAACACCAAGCCAGCTAGTTAAATGTCCATATAACACATAAACCATTTTGACCTGTCCCCAAATGAATATAGTTGGTTCAGAGTTCGTTTTGATATTTCAACCTGCGTGTCCTGATCACGTCTGGTGTGGAAGGACAAAATCAACATGCATGCGATGGCGGATGCATGCACATGCCCAGTCTAGTCAGCATGTAACAGTGATCTCTGGCCTTGTCTGTGGTAACGTGATTTAAGTCTTGTTTGAAGTTGCCGATGGCAGACACTTAATTTTGTAAAACCGTGAATAAACTCAGTTGAGATTTACTTTGAAATGGAGTCTGCCTCACGCTCGGTCCTGTTGCATTCATAATACCGTCAAAAGCAATGATCTTTTCATGGTACATAGGTAAATTATTTACATTATTATGATCGTCATCACACATTCTACATCTATGAATCAGTCGAAGAAATACTGTTATGCGGGGTTTTTGCAAGTTGTTCAGTAACTTCAGCAAATCACTAATGAAACAGTCTAAATGTAGTATTTATGTACAGTATAGTCATTCTGGGTGGGTAGTTAGTTAATGTGAGATCCATAACCCCAGACAGTTCTAGGAATGAAAACACTGGCCTCCAGAGTCTGGTCTATTCACAGGCTGCTGCTATGTTCAGTACCATTTCATGGTCCTCTGAGCAGGCCCAGGTAATCTCCATTCTCTTGCCACTGCAGCCCTTTTGTTTTATATTGAAAAACATGTCAATCAAAGATTGAAACCTTACAGAGAAAACACATGAATTTCACGTGATCACGTGATTGCATGCAATAGCTTGTGATAATTATGTGAAGTTAATTTGATAACATGCAAAAGCAACATGTGATAGCATGAAACTAAACATGTGAAAGGGGAAGAGGGATACCTATTCAGTTGTCCAACTGAATGTATTCAACTGAAATGGGTCTTCCGCAGTTAACCCAACCTCTCTGAATCAGAGAGGTACGGGGGGCTGCCTTAATCGACATCCACGTTTTTGGAGCCCGGGGAACAGTGGGTTAACTGCCTTGCTCAGGGGCAGAATGACTGATCTTTACCTTGTCAGCTCAGGAATTCAACCCAGCAACCTTCCGGTTACTGGCCCAATGCTCTAAAACATAGTCTCATGTCAAATAAATGTGACAACATGGGAATGCAAAATGTGTCAGAGTCAGATTTTCACGTGAAGGTTTTTCACATATGGAACTGCAAATTTCACATGTGAATCTGCACATCTCTTTTCATACAGGTGAAAACTTCAGCTCAACATGTGAAAACAGCTGATTTCACATGTGAAACTGCAAATTTTACATGTTTTTTCAAATTAAATGATATAGGGGTTTTGAGGGAAGTGGTACACTGTTCAGCAATAATAATGTAATTAATCAATTAATTAATTAATTACAATATGATTACATGATCACTTAGTACTGACTTTCAATGTGACCTTACAACATTCTTCTTAGAATAGTAGAATACACCATTTGGAAATTAGTTTTTTCATGAGCAATTTTTCTCTTGTTATGTCAGTCACTGACAGTCACTCAATTAGCCCATGTCAGCTAACGTCTTTTAGATTGGTAAGTTAGCTGGCGGCTAGACTATCTACACTTGTAGTAATCAATGTTGAATTACCGACCTGGGGGCCCCTATGGATTTTGTACTTACTCTCACTCAGATATCACATTAAAAACTGCAACTAAATCTCTCCACCCTATGGCAAAACATGTAGAATTGCAGGAAATTAGCTGTAAAAAAAAAAAAATCTTAGCCCCATGGCAAAATGGGGAGAATTGCATGAAATTACTTATAAAATTGCAAAATCTCTCCAACCCATGGCAAAGATGGTAGAATCGCAGCAAACTCACTTTAAAACAGCAACATTTTTTTCTCTCCGGTGTAAAGAGGGGGGACTAAAATGTTTTGCTTGCAAAGTAAGGGGGGTAACTAAAATTAGTTTAGGGCCCCAAAACGCTAGGGTGGGCTTATGTGTGGGTATGGATGTGGGTAAGCAGACCCCCCATGATGAGTTCAGATTTTTTGTGGCTCCCACCCCCATCAACATGTCCCATCCCTGCTCTACACATTCATCCCCTATAATAAATCTCTCCACTTAGCAAAAGAGTGCCATCTGCGTGCGTCCTTATGACACATTTTTGTTTGCAGGGCACCGCCTGTGAAATCAAATGTGAAAAATGTTATCCACATGTGAAAGGTTATTTGATCACATATGAAAATACACATGTGGAACTTCATGTGAACTATCATCTTGTTCCAAAAACACACGGTTTCGCATTGGAATTTCACACGTGATTTTCCACATGTGCAATCCTGTGGGGTCTTTGTAAGGGAATACTTGGCACTATTGGCAGCCAAAGCATACACTCACCTACACTCTACTGTTTAATGAAAATCGAAGGCACTCAAGAGCTGGACTCTATTGTGGCATGACACGACCATGTAGTGCATACACAAACTATGCTCTCTCTTTCTCTTGGTCTCTTTCTCTCTGAATCACTGACTTGATGAATGACTGTGGCTCTTGATCAAATCATTGCAAATGAATAGGCCTGGATAACCTCTGTTTGTGAACGTTTTTGAATTCTAATTACTAAATTGCTTCAAAAATCTTCTTCTATTCTGTAGAATTAATTTCAGAAAATTAACCAAAGCTAACAAAAACTAAATATTCCTCTCCATCAGTTCAAAGTTTCCTGCACCCTGCGCACACATAAAAAAATGTCACACAGGGCATTACAAATGGCACCCTTTTCCCTATATTCGTCGTATATTATTGTTTACTATCGCCCGGGGCCGAAATTAGTGCACTAGTGCACTATATTGGGAATAGGGTGCCATTTGGGATGCAGCTAGGGATCAGCACAGGTAATCTCACATGGAATCACCCTGAGAATAGCAGTCCCCCTCCTCATCAGTTTAGAAATAAAAGGACAGGGGAGACACCTCAGGCAAAAAGGTTCTGTGTGTGCATGTGTGTGTGCGTATGTGTGGTGTGTGTGTGTATGTGTGTATGTGTGAAGAGAAGACCCAGGGAAATGTATTGCATTAGATAACAGTGACCTGCTAGGGAGATTTAAGGGCATTTTCAAAACTGTTACTTTCTTGGGGAGCATTCGTCTCAGAGAAGTGAAAAATAATATTGCGATGCAACATTGTTTTCATGCTTTTACACAGTGTGAACTGCAAGTTGAAAGTGTCTCGGAAGGAGAGTGCAGGTGTTGTGGGTATGTACAATCAGTGCATAACTAACAGTATCATACCAAGCATTAAGCAAAGCCAACAGTAGAAATATAGTGTGTTGTGATCCAGTATCCTTGCTTAACTGGGTTTTGTGCGCAAATAAGCAAATCACTGTTGAATACTAGAGAAAATTATTGATTTTATGTACTCCCTTCAGCAAAGCAGAGGGACTTGGAATGAGGAAGCATGTTTAGTCGAATCCGAATCAACATACTTCAGGTTGGGAATTCTTTCAGCTAAAGAATTATAACTCAAGTCACCAGACAATATCCAAACACAAAGTGAGGTAAGCGGCATTAATGTTTTTCCCAGAATGCAACAAAGGTGGATAGAGTTATTTGTTAGGGTTATCTCTCTCTCTCTCTCTCTCTCTCTCTCTCTCTCTCTCTCTCTCTCTCTCTCTCTCTCTCTCTCTCTCTCTCTCTCTCTCTCTCTCTCTCTCTCTCTCTCTCTCTCTCTCTCTCTCTCTCTCTCTCTCTCTCTCTCTCTCTCTCTCTCTCTCTCTCTCTCTCACACAAATGGTAAAGGAAGTGGGTGTGAATTATTCCTGTTGACAGAGTCTGTGAGTGAATTATAGGTAGCTCTATGGAACGTCCCTTAGAGTAACTGAGGTCTAGCAACCCTGAAAATGCTATTTGATTTGTGTTTAATTTTTCTATTTCTCTATTTTCTTTTAAACCTGACCTCTTGAAAAAGGCGTAGGTCTGTGTGGTATGTCTGGAGAGAAAGTTGCCTTTCAGAGGGTTGCCTATAAAGAAATTGAAATAAAACGTATGGGTGCACTGCCCTATGACACTGTTATTTCCTACAGCTTTGTGGAGATCAGATGTGTGTGCATCTGTGCGTGACTGCTCATGCTTCCATATGTGTGTCCATGTTTCCAAAAGTACTTTGTTTTTATTGAAGACATTCCTGAAGAAACTTCAATGCAGGCCCAAGACTATGACATCAACCACACGCATATGTCACCCATATGTTAGACTCTCTCTCCCCCACCATCTCTTTGTAGTCCCCCACCACTCAGTAATGTCCCAAACCTGTCCCAAATAGCATCTTATTCCCTATGCAGTGCACTACTTTTGACCAGGGCCCATCCACTTAGGGCTCCCAAAAGGCTAAGTTTACATTTTTTTTTATTTCCCACAATTCTACACATTTTGCAATGGAGCAGAGAGAGAATATTTTGCAACTTTATAACACATTTAATGCAATTCTGCTCATTTCGCCATGGTTTGCAGTTTTACAGCTAATTTCCTGTAATTCTACACATGTTGCCAAAGGGTGGAGAGAAATGTGTGCAGTTTTTAATATTGAGTGAGAGTGACTAACAAAATCAATGTGTCTGTAATTTGAATTTAACAATCAAAACAATTTTAGGTAATTGACTGAAAAACTGCTGATTCACAACTACATTTCGAAATTGCACCCTGTGTACTCTACTAGTCTAACTCTCAACAGTAAGTTGAGCCCCTGACTGAGCTCCCAATATATGTATATATATAAATATTTTTTTAAATATATATATATATATATATATATATATATATATAAATGTAAAAAATTATCAAGCGCTAATTTATCAAGGGCTTTGAGGAAACTGGCTCTCAAGAGGACCGCCACAGGAAACGAAGACCCAGAGTTACCTCGGCTGCAGAAGTTCATTAAAGTTACCAGCCTCAGAATTTGCAGCCTAAATAAATGCTTCACAGAGTTCAATTAACAGACACATCTCAACATCAACTGTTCAGAGGAGACTGCGTGAATCAGACCTTCGTGGTTGAATTGCTGAAAAGAAACCACTACAAAAGGACACCAATAAGAAGAAGAGACTTCCTTGGGCTAAGAAACACAAGCAATGTACATCAGATTGGTGGGAGTCTGTCCGCTGGTCTGATGAGTCCAAATTTTAGATTTTTGTTTCCAACCGCCGTATCTTTGTGAGAGTAGGTGAACGGAGGAAGTCCACATGTGTGGTTTCCACCGGGAAGCATGGAGGAGGAGGTGTGATGGTGTAGGGGTGTTTTCAAGGCACACGTAACAAGCATGGCTACCACAGCATTTAGGAGCCATACGCCATCTCATCTGGTTTGTGCTTAGTCCCACTGTCATTTGTTTTTCAACAGGACAATGCCCAAAAACACACCCCCATGAAGTGTAAGGACTATTTGACCAAGAAGAAGAGTATTGGAGCACTGCAACAGATGATCTGGCCTCCACAATCACCCGACTTCAACCCAATTTAGATGGTTTGGGATGAGTTGGACCTCAGAGTGAAGGAAAAGCAGCCAACGTGCTCTGCATACACTACCGTTCAAAAGTTTCAGGTCACTTAGAAATGTCCTTGTTTTTAAAAGAAAAGCACATTTTTTAGTCCGTTACAATAACATCAAATTGATCAGAAATACAGTTAGGACATTGTTAATGTTGTAAATGACTATTGTAGCAGGAAACTGCAGAATTTTCATTATCAGCAACCAGGCCCATTATCAGCAACCATCACTCCTGTGTTCCAATGGCATGTTGTGTTAGCTAATCCATGTTTAGCATTTTAAATGGCTAATTTATCATTAGATAAACCTTTTGCAATTATGTTAGCACAGCTGAAAACTGTTGTTCTGATTAAATAAGCAATAAAACTGGCCTTCTTTAAGCTGAGTTTCTGGTTCATCAGCATTTGTGGGTTCGATTACAGGCTCAAAATGGCCAGAAACAAAGCACTTTCTTCTGAAACTCGTTAGTCTATTCATGTTCAGAGAAATTAAGGCTATTCTGTGCGAGAAATTTCCAAGAAACTGAACATCCAGTACAGCGCTGTGCACTACTCCCTTCACAGAACAGCGCAAACTGTCTCTAACCAAAATAGAAAGAGAAGTGGGAGGCCCCGGTGCACAGCTGAGCAAGAGGACAAGTACAATAGAGTGTCTAGTTTGAAACAGATGCCTCAGCAGTCCTCCTCTGGCAGCTTCATTAAATAGTACCCCCAAAACACTGGTGTCAATGTCAACAGTGAAGAGGCGACTCCGGGATATTGACAGATTTGCAAAGAAAAAGCAATATCTCAGACTTGTCAATAAAAAGAGAAGATTAAGATGGGCAAAATAAAACAGACACTGGACAGAGGAACTCTGCCTAGAAGGCCAGCATCCCTGAGTCACCTCTTCACTGTTGACATTGAGACTGGTGTTTTGCGGGTACTATTTGATGAAGCTGCCAGTTGAGGACATGTGAGGCATCTGTTTCTCAAACTAGACACTCTAATGTTCTCAACTTTCTAGGTGACCCCAAACTTTTGAATGGTAGTGTGTGTGGGAACTCCTAAGACTTTTGAAAAAGCATTCCTCATGAAGCTGGTGGGAGAATTCCAATAGTGTGCATAGGCAAAGGGTGGCTACTTTGTGGAATCTCAAATATATATATATTGTTTAACCCTTTTTAGTTTACTACATGATTCCATATGAATTATTCTCCACTATTATTCTACAATGTAGAAATAGTAAAACATAAAGGAAACCCCTTGAATGAGTAGGTGTGTCCAAAAGTAAACTCAGCAAAAAAAGAAATGTCCCTTTTTCAGGACTCTGTTTTTCAAAGATAGTTCGTAAAAATCTAAATAACTTCCCAGATCTTCATTGTAAAGGGTTTAACCGCTGTTTCCCATGCTTGTTCAATGAACCATAAACAACTAATGATTAACGACAAAATAAATCTGCGTGAATGTACCTTAGGCATGCTGCAAGGACGCATGAGGACTGTAGATGTGGCCCGGATATAAATTGCAATGTCCGTACTCTGAGACGCCTTAGAGAGCGCTACAGGGAGACAGGACGGACAGCTGATCGTCCCCGCAGTGACAGACCACATGTAGCAAAACCTGCACAGGATCGGTACAGCTGAACATCACACCTGCAGGGCAGGTATAGGATGGCAACAACAACTGCACGAGTTATACCAGGAATGCACAATCCCTCCATCAGTGCTCAAACTGTCTGCAATAGGCTGAGAGAGGCTGGACTAAGGGCTTTTAGGCCTGTTGGAAGGCAGGTCCTCACCAGACATCACCGGCAACAACATCACCTATGGGCACAAACCCACCGTTGCTGGACCAGACAGGACTGGCAGAAAGTGCTCTTTAATGACGAGTCGCGGTTTTGTTTCACCATTGGTGATGATTGGATTTGCGTTTATCGTCGAAGGAATGAGCTTTACATCGAGGCCTGTACTCTGGAGCGGGATCAATTTGAAGGTGGAGGGTCCGTCGTGGTCTGGGGCGTTGTGCCACAGCATCATCGGACTGAGCTTGTTGTCATTGCAGGCAATCTCAATACTATGCATTACAGGGAAGACATCCTCCTCCCTCATGTGGTACTCTTCCTGCAGGCTCATCTTGACCCTCCAGCATGAAAATGCAACCAGCCATACTGCTCGTTCTGTGCGTGTTTTCCTGCATTCCCCCCAGAAATGTCCGGGAACTTGCAGGTGCCTTGGTGGAAGAGCAAGTAACATCTCACAGCAAGAACTGGAAAATCTGGAGCAGTCCATTAGGAGAAGATGCACTGCAGTAACTGGTGACCACACCAGATACTGACTGTTACTTTTGATTTCGACCCCCCTTTTTTCAGGGACACATTATTACATTTCTGTTAGTCACATGTCTGTGGAACTTGTTCAGTTTTTGTCTCGGTTGTTGAATCTTGTTATGTTCACACAAATATTCACACATGTTAAGTTTGCTGAAAATAAACACAGTTGACAGTGAGATGACGTTTACTTTTTTGCTGAGTTCATAGACATATATATATAGAATTTATCCACAAGCCTACAAAAGGGGGTCGGGCGGCCAGTTTCCCACCGTTGATGTACAGTAAGTCCGTCCTTATGAAACAGCCTGTTTTTACCATGTCTACTCTCCAGGACAGGAATGCTATGTGCGAGGTGTAAAGCTGTAATGATGAAATGCATTACTATACAGATCAATTCATTTTCTGTTTTATTTCCCAATAAACCGCCAACATGTTTTGATAAGCAGGTAACTATAATACACTACAGACATACTGGCATTAACAGTAGAACCGCTGGTTGTGTGTGTGTTACTGTGACAGTGGACAGGGAGCTGATGGACCCTAATGGAGGCAGGGTGTGACTGCTGGTGGCAGGAGCACAAAGGGATGGAAGAGGAGCACCGAGACAGAGGCCAACGTATCTGAGCTGGGCTGGGAAAAAGAGGGAGATGGGCAGAGGCTTTTTGAGATGATGTGGAGCAGGGGGGAGAGAGAGGAGCTTATGTAGCTAAGAAGGGATACAGGACAGGAGGAGAAGGAAAGTTTGGCTCAGTTCCTACAGTCTAGCAACTGGAGCTGGTAAGACACTGCCCATGTCACTCTCTATAATAATGACTGACTGCAATTTTTTATTTTATTTTTTTTATTTCACCTTTATTTAACCAGGTAGGCTAGTTGAGAACAAGTTCTCATTTGCAACTGCGACCTGGCCAAGATAAAGCATAGCAGTGTGAACAGACAACACAGAGTTACACATGGAGTAAACAATTAGCAAGTCAATAACACAGTAGAAAAAAATGGGCAGTCTATATACAATGTGTGCAAAAGGCATGAGGAGGTAGGCGAATAATACAATTTTGCAGATTAACACTGGAGTGATAAATGATCAGATGGGCATGTACAGGTAGAGATATTGGTGTGCAAAAGAGCAGAAAAGTAAATAAATAAAAACAGTATAAAAACAGTATGGGAATGAGGTAGGTGAAAAAGGGTGAGCTATTTACCTATAGACTATGTACAGCTGCAGCGATCGGTTAGCTGCTCGGATAGCTGATGTTTGAAGTTGGTGAGGGAGATAAAAGTCTCCAACTTCAGCGATTTTTGCAATTCGTTCCAGTCACAGGCAGCAGAGTACTGGAACGAAAGGCGGCCAAATGAGGTGTTGGCTTTAGGGATGATCAGTGAGATACACCTGCTGGAGCGCGTGCTACGGATGGGTGTTGCCATCGTGACCAGTGAACTGAGATAAGGCGGAGCTTTACCTAGCATGGACTTGTAAATGACCTGGAGCCAGTGGGTCTGGCGACGAATATGTAGTGAGGGCAAGCCGACTAGAGCATACAAGTCGCAGTGGTGGGTGGTATAAGGTGCTTTAGTGACAAAACGGATGGCACTGTGATAGACTGCATCCAGTTTGCTGAGTAGAGTGTTGGAAGCCATTTTGTAGATGACATCGCCGAAGTCGAGGATCGGTAGGATAGTCAGTTTTACTAGGGTAAGCTTGGCAGCGTGAGTGAAGGAGGCTTTGTTGCGGAATAGAAAGCCGACTCTGGATTTGATTTTTGATTGGAGATGTTTGATGTGAGTCTGGAAGGAGAGTTTGCAGTCTAGCCAGACACCTAGGTACTTATAGATGTCCACATATTCAAGGTTGGAACCATCCAGGGTGGTGATGCTAGTCGGGCATGCGGGTGCAGGCAGCGATCGGTTGAAAAGCATGCATTTGGTTTTACTCGCGTTTAAGAGCAGTTGGAGGCCACGGAAGGAGTGCTGTATGGCATTGAAGCTCGTTTGGAGGTTTGATAGCACAGTGTCCAATGACGGGCCGAAAGTATATAGAATGGTGTCGTCTGCGTAGAGGTGGATCAGGGAATCGCCCGCAGCAAGAGCAACATCATTGATATATACAGAGAAAAGAGTCGGCCCGAGAATTGAACCCTGTGGCACCCCCATAGAGACTGCCAGAGGACCGGACAGCATGCCCTCTGATTTGACACACTGAACTCTGTCTGCAAAGTAATTGGTGAACCAGGCAAGGCAGTCATCCGAAAACCGAGGCTGTTGAGTCTGCCGATAAGAATTTGGTGATTGACAGAGTCGAAAGCCTTGGCGAGGTCGATGAAGACGGCTGCACAGTACTGTCTTTTATCGATGGCGGTTATGATATCATTTAGTACCTTGAGTGTGGCTGAGGTGCACCCGTGACCGGCTCGGAAACCAGATTGCACAGCGGAGAAGGTACGGTGGGATTCGAGATGGTCAGTGACCTGTTTGTTGACTTGGCTTTCAAGACCTTAGATAGGCAGGGCAGGATGGATATAGGTCTATAGCAGTTTGGGTCCAGGGTGTCTCCTCCTTTGAAGAGGGGATGACTGCGGCAGCTTTCAATCCTTGGGGATCTCAGACGATATGAAAGAGAGGTTGAACAGGCTGGTAATAGGGGTTGCGACAATGGCGGCAGATAGTTTCAGAAATAGCGGGTCCAGATTGTCAAGCCCAGCTGATTTGTACGGGTCCAGGTTTTGCAGCTCTTTCAGAACATCTGCTATCTGGATTTGGGTAAAGGAGAACCTGGAGAGGCTTGGGTGAGGAACTACGGGGGGCGGAGCTGTTGGCCGAGGTTGGAGTAGCCAGGCGGAAGGCATGGCCAGCCGTTGAGAAGTGCTTATTGAAGTTTTCGATAATCATGGATTTATCGGTGGAGACCGTGTTTCCTAGCCTCAGTGCAGTGGGCAGCTGGGAGGAGGTGCTCTTGTTCTCCATGGACTTCACAGTGTCCCAGAACTTTTTGGAGTTGGAGCTACAGGATGCAAACTTTTGCCTGAAGAAGCTGGCCTTAGCTTTCCTGACTGACTGCGTGTATTGGTTCCTGACTTCCCTGAACAGTTGCATATCACGGGGCTATTCGATGCTATTGCAGTCCGCCACAGGATGTTTTTGTGCTGGTCGAGGGCAGTCAGGTCTGGAGTGAACCAAGGGCTGTATCTGTTCTTGGTTCTGCATTTTTTGAACGGAGCATGCTTATCCAAAATGGTGAGGAAGTTACTTTTAAAGAATGACCAGGCATCCTCAACTGACGGGATGAGGTCAATGTCCTTCCAGGATACACGGGCCAGGTCGATTAGAAAGGCCTGCTCACAGAAGTGTTTTAGGGAGCGTTTGACAGTGATGAGGGGTGGTCGTTTGACTGCGGCTCCGTGGCGGATACAGGCGATGAGGCAGTGATCGCTGAGATCCTGGTTGAAGACAGCGGAGGTATATTTGGAGGGCCAGTTGGTCAGGATGACGTCTATGAGGGTGCCCTTGTTTACAGAGTTAGGGTTGTACCTGGTGGGTTCCTTGATGATTTGCGTGAGATTGAGGGCATCTAGCTTAGATTGTAGGACTGCCGGGGTGTTAAGCATATCCCAGTTTAGGTCACCTAACAGGACAAACTCTGAAGCTAGATGGGGGCGATCAATTCACAAATGGTGTCCAGGGCACAGCTGGGAGCTGACGGGGGGTCGGTAGCAGGCGGCAACAGTGAGAGACTTGTTTCTGGAGAGAGTAATTTTCAAAATTAGTAGTTCAAACTGTTTGGGTATGGACCTGGAAAGTATGACATTACTTTGCAGGCTATCTCTGCAGTAGACTGCGACTCCGCCCCCTTTGGCAGTTCTATCTTGACGGAAGATGTTATAGTTGGGTATGGAAATCTCTGAATTTTTGGTGGCCTTCCTGAGCCAGGATTCAGACACGGCAAGGACATCAGGGTTAGCAGAGTGTGCTAAAGCAGTGAGTAAAACAAACTTAGGGAGGAGGCTTCTGATGTTGACATGCATAAAACCAAGACTTTTTCGATCACAGAAGTCAACAAATGAGGGTACCTGGGGACATGCAGGGCCTGGGTTTACCTCCACATCACCCGCGGAACAGAGAAGGAGTAGTATGAGGGTGCGGCTAAAGGCTATCAAAACTGGTCGCCTAGAGCGTTGGGGGCAGAGGATAAGAGGAGCAGGTTTCTGGGCATGGTAGAATATATTCAGGGCATAATGCGCAGACAGGGGTATGGTGGGGTGCGGGTACAGCGGAGGTAAGCCCAGGCACTGGGTGATGATGAGAGAGGTTGTATCTCTGGACATGCTGGTTGTAATGGGTGAGGTCATCGCATGTGTGGGGGGTGGGACAAAGGAGGTAACAGGGGTATGCAGAGTGGATCTAGGGGCTCCATTGTGAACTAAAACAATGATAACTAACCTGAACAACAGTATACAAGGCATATTGACAGCAATGCGCAGAGAGGGAAACTAAAGATCAGTGGATGAACAGGGGAGAAGGGATGAAGAGAGAGAGTCCACTACTGTATAGTCTACTACTTTTATGGGCTATACTGTACAGTGGTGGCCAAAAGTTTTGAGAATAACACAAATATTAATTTCCACAAAGTTTGCTGCTTCAGTGTCTTTTTGTCAGATGTTGCTATGCAATACTGAAGTATGATTACAAGCATTTCATAAGTGTCAAAGGCTTTGATTGACAATTACATGAAGTTGATGCAAAGAGGCAATATTTGCAGTCTTAACCTGGAATACCGGAGGCAGTGCTCCTGTTGTCTTTATGCAGACCTGCGGTAGCTCTGTTGTTCTGTAGTTGTTTAGTAAACTGTCGAAAAAACATTTACCGTGCTGCAGGTCAAATAATTGTTTGTTACATGCACTTTTTGCTTCGTGGACTTCGCTGAACAGATGTTTCTTTCCGGTTTTGTGATGAAACAAACGTATGTGCAGTTGAATTTATTCTGCCACTGTGTGACTGTTGTCTTTTTGTTGTCAAGGCCTTATTGTACATCATGGTGGTGTATGCATGAATGGGTTATAGAGCAAATGTAATTATCACAACCTAGGTTATAATATGTTTTGTTACTGGTTTGGCTTGGCTTCCTCAGTGATTTTACCCACGCACTGCTACTGTTATAGTCGTCTCAAATAAAACTTTGAAGGACCTCGGCGTTACTCTGGACCCTGATCTCTCTTTTGAAGAACATATCAAGACCATTTCGAGGACAGCTTTTTTCCATCTACGTAATATTGCAAAAATCAGAAACTTTCTGTCCAAAAATGATGCAGAAAAATTAATCCATGCTTTTGTCACTTCTAGGTTAGACTACTGCAATGCTCTACTTTCCGGCTACCCGGATAAAGCACTAAATAAACTTCAGTAAGTGCTAAATACGGCTGCTAGAATCCTGAATAGAACCAAAAAATGTGATCATATTACTCCAGTGCTAGCCTCTCTACACTGGCTTCCTGTCAAAGCAAGGGCTGATTTTAAGGTTTTACTGCTAACCTACAAAGGATTACATGGGCTTGCTCCTACCTATCTCTCTGATTTGGTCCTGCCGTACATACCTACATGTACGCTACGGTCACAAGACGCAGGCCTCCTAATTGTCCCTAGAATTTCTAAGCAAACAGCTGGAGGCAGGGCTTTCTCCTATAGAGCTCCATTTTTATGGAACGGTCTGCCTACCCATGTCAGAGAAGCAAACTCGGTCTCAACCTTTAAGTCTTTACTGAAGACTCATCTCTTCAGTGGGTCATATGATTGAGTGTAGTCTGGCCCAGGAGTGGGAAGGTGAACGGAAAGGCTCTGGAGCAACGAACCGCCCTTGCTGTCTCTGCCTGGCCGGTTCCCCTCTTTCCACTGGGATTCTCTGCCTCTAACCCTATTACAGGGGCTGAGTCACTGGCTTCTGGGGCTCTCTCATGCCGTCCCTGCAAGGGGGTGCGTCACCTGAGCGGGTTGATTCACTGTTGTGGTCATCCTGTCTGGGTTGGCGCGCCCCCCCCCCCCACTTGGGCTGTGCCGTGGCGGAGATCTTTGTGGGCTATACTCAGCCTTGTCTCAGGATGGTAAGTTGGTGGTTGAGGATATCCCTCTAGTGGTGTGGGGGCTGTGCTTTGGCAAAGTGGGTGGGGTTATATCCTTCCTGTTTGGCCCTGTCCAGGGGTGTCCTCGGATGGGGCCACAGTGTCTCCTGTCCCCTCCTGTCTCAGCCTCCAGTATTTATGCTGCAGTAGTTTGTGTCGGGGGGCTAGGGTCAGTTTGTTATATCTGGAGTACTTCTCCTGTCCTATTCGGTGTCCTGTGTGAATCTAAGTGTGCGTTCTCTAATTCTCTCCTTCTTTCTTTCTCTCTCTCGGAGGACCTGAGCCCTAGGACCATGCCCCAGGACTACCTGACATGATGACTCCTTGCTGTCCCCAGTCCACCTGGCCATGCTGCTGCTCCAGTTTCAACTGACCTGAGCCCTAGGACCATGCCCTAGGACTACCTGACATGATGACTCCTTGCTGTCCCCAGTCCACCTGGCCATGCTGCTGCTCCAGTTTCAACTGTTCTGCCTTACTATTATTCGACTATGCTGGTCATTTATGAACATTTGAACATCTTGGCCATGTTCTGTTATAATCTCCACCCGGCACAGCCAGAAGAGGACGGGCCACCCCACATATGCTCTCTCTAATTCTCTCTTTCTTTCTCTCTCACGGAGGACCTGAGCCCTAGGACCGTGCCCCAGGACTACCTGACATGATGACTCCTTGCTGTCCCCGGTCCACTTGACTGTGCTGCTGCTCCAGTTTCAACTGTTCTGCCTTGTTATTATTCGACCATGCTGGTCATTTATGAACATTTGAACATCTTGGCCATGTTCTGTTATAATCTCCACCCGGCACAGCCAGAAGAGGACTGGCCACCCCACATAGCCTGGTTCCTCTCTAGGTTTCTTCCTAGGTTTTGGCCTTTCTAGGGAGTTTTTCCAAGCCACCGTGCTTCTACACCTGCATTGCTTGCTGTTTGGGGTTTTAGGCTGGGTTTCTGTACAGCACTTTGAGATATCAGCTGATGTACGAAGGGCTATATAAATACATTTGATTTATAAGTGTTGGGCCAGTAACTGAAAGGTTGCTGGTTCGAGTCCCCGAGCCAACTAGGTGAAAAATCCGTCAACCCCACAGAATTACGAACCCAAACTATGGAGTCAGCAGGTGCAGGTACCCCGGGTATAGGGGTGGAGGAGCGCGTCCGGGAGCACGCAACAATGCTCCACCACGTTGGCACCGCCATGGACCGCGTTGTCCAGACAATGGACTGCTGGGAGAGAAAGGGAGTTCTTCCTGCGCCTCCACCAGCACAACCGGGAACTCCCATGAGCGCCCCTCTTCCTCCTGGTCCCAGTTGGATTAGTCTCTCCCTGCCCCAGTAATACAATGGGAAGGCTGCGAACTGCCAGGAGTTTCTTTTACAAATGGACCAATACCTTGGCACCGTCCACCCGGCTCCTTTGGGCCGTGAGAGGGTGTCCGCCCTCGCCTCGTATCTCACCGGGAAAGCCCTGGAGTGGGCCAACGCCGTGTGAAGAGGGGGAGATGCGGCGTTGGAACAGTTTGAGGAGTTCACCCGCTGTTTCCGGGCAGCCTTCGACCACCCGCCCGAGGGTAGAGCGGCGGTGAACGCCTCTTCCATCTGAGGCAGGAGACGAGGAGCACCCAGGAGTTTGCCCTGGAGTTTAGGACCCAGGCTGCTGGAGCGGGATGGAACGACAGGGCCCTGATCGACCATTACCGCTGCAGTCTGCACGAGGACGTCCATCGGGGGTTGGCCTGCAGAGACACCACCCTCACGTTCGACCAGCTGGTGAACTTGTCCATCCGGCTGGACAACCTGCTGGCTACTCGCGGACGTTCAGAACGGGGGGGCCCCGGCGTACTCCGTTCGCTCCATACTGGATTCGAGACGTCGACCGAGGGGCCTTCAGTATTTCGTGGAGTGGGAGGGGTACGGTCCGGAGGAGAGGTGCTGGGTTCCGGTCGAGGACGTGTTGGACCCTTCAATGCTGCAGGAGTTCCACCGTCTTCGTCCGGATCGCCCTGCGCCTCGGCTTCCCCCGAAGTTGGTCCCTCTCCTTGTTCGGGCAGCGATCGACGCCACCAACCTTCTAGCCATCGCCGATCCACTTTTCATGTATTGTTCTGTTGACGGTGGTTTATGTTTATTAAACGACACCATTGTAAATCAGTTTTCGCTCTCCTGCGTCTGACTTCTCTGCCGCCAGTAAGCACCTCATTACACTTAGGATCTCGTCACGGTATCTCTGTGCATTCAAATTGCCATTGATAAAATCTAATTGTGTTCATTGTTCGTAGCTTATGCCTGCCCATACTTTCAAATCAAGCTTTATTTATGTAGCACATTTCAGAAATTAATGCAACACAATGAGCTATAAATGTGTGTTTTTAGGTATGTTTTAAATACTGTATGTCCACAGTTTCGGCCCCACTTAGGTTATCTGGCAGGCTATTCCAGAGGCAGGGGGCATAGTGACTAAAAGTTGCCTCTCCATGCTTCTTGGTCCTAGGCTTTGGGATAGTTAAAAGGCCAGTGCCAGAGGATCTGAGGGACCTACAGTAATAGGTACATAACTTAAAAGCATGTCTGATATGTATTGGGGTGCACCATTGTGGATTGATTTTAAAACCAATAGAATAATCTTAGAATTAATTCTAAAACTCAGCCAGTGCAGAGACCTTAAAACCAGTGTAATGTGTGCTCTCCGTCTAGGTTTGGTCAGTACCTGTGATACAGCATTCTGTGTGTTTTGCAGTTGACCAATGGCTTTCTTGGGTAGACCAGACAGGAGAACATTACAGTAGTCAAGCCTTCTGGTAAAAAGCTTGAATTAGTCTCTCTGTATCAAGCCTGAGATAGAAACAGCCACACCTTGGCAATGTTCCTAAGGTGGTAAAAAGCTATTTTGGTCACACTCCTAATGTTGTGATATGAAATTGAGTTCAGAATCTAAAATGACACCTAGGTTTTTCAACTGGTGTTTTATCTTTATTGCCCAACTATTAAAATGTGTGGCCTCTCTCTATGCTTTGGCTCCAGTAATAAATACCTCAGTCTTGTCTTGATTTAGCTGGAGGAAGTTGTGAGCCATCCAATAACCTCGTAAGGATCACCCATTTTTCCAATTTTCACCTTAAATGACATACCCACATCTAACTGCCTGTAGCTCAGGACCTGAAGCAAGGATATGCATATTCTTGTTAGCATTTGAAAGGAAACACTTTGAAATGTGTGGAAATGATAAAATAATGTAGGACCATTGCATTTCTGTTCAATATTTTGTATCAAGACTGCCCAAATGTTCCTAATTGGTTTATTAATACATTTTCAAGTTCATAACTGTGCACTCCTCAAACAATAGCATGGTATTCTTTCACTGTAATCGCTACTGTAAGCTGGACAGTGCGGTTAGAATAACTTAAGCCTAGGCATCCCGCAAGCGGGACAACTTCCGGGGAAACTGGAGGGCACGCAATTCAAATAAATAATCATAACAATTATGAATATTAGACATTTAGGTACATATAAGTGTCTTATACTGGTTGAAAGCTTCAATTCTTGTTAATTTAACTGCACTGTTCGATTTACAGTAGCTATGCCATGCGATAGTTTGAGGATGGCGTCCCACTTCAAAATATTTTTACACCGGCACAGGTTTTATACATTCACAAATAACAATAACATATTCACTGTCACGCCTTGGTCATTGTATTTTGTGTTTTCGTTTTATGTTTGGTCAGGCCAGGGTGTGACATGGATTTATATGTTGTGGTTCGTATTGGGGTTTGTAGTATTTGGGATCGCGGCTGATTAGGGGTGTTGTATAGGCTTGGCTGCCTGAGGCGGTTCTCAATCAGAGTCAGGTGATTCTCGTTGTCTCTGATTGGGAACCGTATTTAGGTAGCCTGGTTTCGCTTTGTATTTCGTGGGTGATTGTTCCTGTCTCTGTGTAGTTTCACCAGATAGGCTGTAATTAGGTTTCACGTTCCGTTTGTTGTTTTGTATTTTATATCGTTATTTTCATGTGTCACTTTTTTTTCTATTAAAGTCATGAGTAACCACCACGCTGCATTTCGGTCCGACTCTCTTTCGACAAACGAAGAACGCCGTTACATTCACTTACTTTTTGAAAAGCTTCCTCTGATTTGTCATCCAAAGGATTACAGCTATAACATGTAGTGTCGTTTTGTTAGATAAAATCCTTCTTTATATCCCAAAAAGTCTGTTTAGTTGGCACCATCGATTTGAGTAATCCACTCATTCAACACGCAGAGAAAGGAATCTAACAATCTACCCCTAAACTTTGTTTCAACAAGTCAAAATACATTCTATTTACTCCTCATGTACCCTAAAATGTAATCAAACTATAATATTTCTTATTTCTTACGGAAAGTATGTTCAATAGGAAACCGATTTTAGCAGGTGCGCTCTGTCGTCATGGCGAGGGCAAACACAAATTTCCAAGACTGTGTCCCTGTACTAAAACTGATATTTCATCTTCGTTTTTGAAGTTACAAGCTTGAAGCCTTGAACAAAGACTGCTGACACCATGTGGAAGCCATATTAATTGCATCCAGGGAGCTAATATTCAGTATGCCCTTATACTTTCCATTGTAAGAGCAGGGTCTCTCTCAAAAATAAAATGTTCAGTTGGTTTTTCTTTGGATTTTTCTCCTACCATATCTACTGTGTTACATTCTCCTACATTATTTTAACATTTCTACAAATTGCAAAGTGTTTTCTTTCCAATGGTACCAATTATATGCATATCCTGGCCTTCAGGGCCTGAGCAACAGGCAGTTTACTTTGGGCACGTCATTCAGGCGGAAATTGAGAAAAAGGGGGCCTAGCCCTAGGAAGTTGTTAACAAGAATTTAAGCTTTCTGCCAATATCAGATACGTATGTCTATGTCCTGGGAAATGTTCTTGTTACTTCCAACCGAATGCTTATCACATTCGGCGGGTCCCTCACCGATCCTGTACTAATACAGTCTAATTATTTATCTGTCGAGCTAAAATCCTCTGGTGACACAGAAGTGGTGTATCGTCTGCGTAGCAGTGAAATTAAATGTGTTTTCTGATAACGTTGTCAAGGGATAACATATATAAACTGAACAATACCGGACTCAAAACTAACCTTGTGGAACATCACTTGTAATATCTATTTTCTCTAAGTTATGTTCACCAAGGGTGACAAACTCGACCGGTTAAATAGGTACGAAACCAAGTTAGACTGGACCGGAGAGGCCAGAAGGACAGCATGGTCAACAGTGTCGAACGCAGCACTTAAATCCAAGAGAACAAGGACAGAGAGCTTTTTGGCATCTGTGTTAGCTTTAAGATCATTTACCACTTTAACTAAGGCTGTCTCTGTGCTGTGGTGGGTTCGAAAATCAGATTGGAAAGTTTAAATATATAGATGGTACTTAAAAAGTAATTTAGCTGTTTGAAAACCAATTCCTCCAGAATTTTGCTGAAGAATGGAAGGTTGGAGATTGTCCGAAAATTGCTAAGAGTTGAAGAATTTAGATTACTTTTCTTCTGAAGGGGTTTCACCGTAGAAGTTTTTAATGTGGAGGGGAAAGTGCCTGTGGACAGAGAGTGATTAACAACAGCTTGCACTTCTTCAGATATGCAATGAAAATCTGTTTTGAAGAAGGTGGTGGAGATAGGATCAAGAAGGCAGGTAGGCTTAAGTTGTGATATCACCTTCTTGAGCATGTCTGTGTCAAGCAGGGAAAATAACTCCATAGTGCCTTTATCTGGTAGGCTAGGGCACATATCAAATCAATTCAAATTTTATTTGTCACATTCGCTGAAATCAACAGGTGTAGTAGAACTTATAGTGAAATGCTTACTCACAAGCCCTTAACCAACAATGCAGTTTTAAGAAAAATAACAAAAACAAAAAAAATATAAAGAAACAAATAATTTAAAGAGCAGCAGTAAAAATAAAAATAGCGAGGCTATATACAGGGGGTTCCAATATAGAGTCAATGTGCAGGGGCACCGGTTAGTCGAGATAATTGTGGGTAGAGTTATTAAAGTGACTTAAAGTGACTTATGCATAGATAGTAACAGAGAGTCGCAGCAGTGTAAAAGAGGAGAGGGGGAGGAGAGGGGCCAATGCAAGTAGTCTGGGTAGTCAAGTAGTCTGGGTAGCCATTTACATGGTCAGTAGTCTTATGGCTTGGGGGTAGGGGGTAGAAGCTGTTTAGAATCCTCTTGGACCTAGACTTGGTGCTCCAGTACCGCTTGCTTTGCGGAAGCAGAGAGAACCGTCTATGACAAGGGTGGCTGGAGTCCTTGATCATTTTTTGGGCCTTCCTCTGACACCGCCTGGTATAGAGGTCCTGGATGGCAGGAAGCTTGGGCCCAGTGATGTACTTGGCCATATGCACTACCCTCTGTAGTGCCTTGTGGTCAGAGGCCGAGCAGTTTCCATGCCAGGCAAGGATGCAACCAATCAGGATGCTTTGATGGTGCAGCTGTAGAAGCTTTTGAGGATCTGAGGACCCATGCCAAATCTTTTCAGACTCCTGAGGGGGAATAGGTTTTGTCGTATCCTCTTCACGACTGTCTTGGTGTGCTTGGACCACGTTAGTTTGTTGGTGATGTGGACACCAAGGAACTTGAAGTTCTCAACCTGCTCCACTGCAGCCCCGTCGATGAGAATGGGGGCATGCTTGGTCCTCCTTTTCCTGTAGTCCACAATCATCTCCTTAGTCTTGATCACGTTGAAGGAGAGGTTGTGGTCCTGGCACCACACGGCCAGGTCTCTGACCTCCTCCCAAAATGCTGTCTCGTCGTTATTGGTGATCACGCCTACCACTGTTGTGTCATCGGCAAACTTAATGATGGTTTTGGAGTCGTGCCTGGCCGTGCAGTCATGAATGAACAGGGAGTACAGGAGGGGACAGAGCACGTACCCCCGAGGGACCCCCGTGTTAAGGATCGTGTTGGATGTGTTTTCACCTACCCTTATCACCTGGGGGCGGCAAGTCAGGAAGTCCAGGATCCAGCTGCAGAGGGAGATGTTTAGTCCCAGGGTCCTTATTAACTTAGTAATGAGCTTTGAGGGCACAGTGGTGTTGAACGCTAAGCTATAGTCAATAAATCGCATTCTCACATAAGTGTTCCTTATATCCAGGTGTGAAAGGGCAGTGTGGAGTGCAATATAGATTGCATCATCTGTGGATCTGTTGGGCCGGGATACAAATTGGATTGGGTCTAGGGTTCCTGGGATGATGGTATTGATGTGAGCCATGCCCAGCCTTTTAAAGCACTTCATGTCTACAGACATGGGTCGGTAGTCATTTAGGTAGGTTACCTTAGTGTTCTTGGGCTCAGGGGCTATGGTGTTCTGCTTGAAACATGTTGGTATTACAGACTCAATTTTTTCTTGTAAGCAGGAATCATGAGCATAGAATTATGGTCAAATTGGAGGGCGCCAAATGGAGGGCGAGGGAGAGGTTTGTACGCATCTCTTTGTGCGGAGTAAAGGTGGTGTAGTTTTTTCCCTCTAATTGAACATATAAACAGTATAGCATGATTCTCAAAGTACCCAAAGTTTCCAAATGAAACATCCTTAACTTCTTGTGTCGAGCCATCCCGTATCCGGGATCGTAATTATAGCCTCAAGCTCATTACCATAACGCAACGTTAACTATTCATGAAAATCGCAAATTAAATGAAATAAATATATTGGCTCTCAAGCTTAGCCTTTTGTTAACAACACTGTCATCTCAGATTTTCAAAATAGGCTTTTCAACCATAGCAAAACAAGCATTTGTGTAAGAGTATTTATAGCTAGCATAGCATTAAGCCTTGCATTCAGCAGGCAACATTTTCACAAAAACAAGAAAATCATTAAAATAAAATAATTTACCTTTGAAGAACTTCGGATGTTTTCAATGAGGAGACTCTCAGTTAGATAGCAAATGTTCAGTTTTTCCAAAAAGATTATTTGTGTAGGAGAAATCGCTCCGTTTTGTTCATCACGTTTGGCTGAGAAAAAACCCTGAAAATTCAGTCATCAAAACGCCAAACTTTTTTCCAAATTAACTTCATAATATCGACAGAAACATGGCAAACGTTGTTTAGAACCTATCCTCAAGGTGTTTTACACATATCTATTCGATGATAAGTCATTCCTGGCAGTTTGGTTTCTCCTCTGAATCACATGGGAAAATACATGCAGCTGGAGATTATGCACCATTTTCGACGGAGGACACCAATCTTCCAATGATATGCCTACAAATACATCACAATGCTGCAGACACCTTGGGGAAATGACAGAAAGTGTAGGCTCGTTCCTGTCGCATTCACAGCCATATAAGGAGACATTGGAACACAGCGCCTCAAAAATCTGGTTCACTTCCTGTTTGAAGTTTCATCTTGGTTTCACCTGTAGCATTAGTTCTGTGGCACTCACAGACAATATCTTTGCAGTTTTGGAAACGTCAGAGTGTTTTCTTTCCAAAGCTGTCAATTATATGCATAGTCGAGCATCTTTTCGTGACAAAATATCTTGTTTAAAATGGGAACTTTTTTTAAATTAAAAGAGCGCCCCCTATATCCAAGAAGTTAATTCCGTCGATATATATCCAAAATGTCCATTTATTTGGCGCGTTTGATCCAGAAGAATACAGGTTCCAACTTGCGCAATGTGACAACAAAATATCTCAAAAGTTACCTACACATTTTGCCAAAACATTTCAAACTACTTTTGTAATACAACTTTAGGTATTTTTTTACGTAAATAAAAAAGAAGACAGGATGATCTGTGTTCAATACAGGAGGAAAATTAACTGTAGCTCGCTTTCTGGTGATGCGCCTCTGTCTAACAGTGCACTACAAGTGACCCTTGTTCTGAACAGGGCTACTTATTCATTACACAAAGGAAAAACCTCAACCAATTTCTAAGGACTGGTGACATCCAGTGGAAGCGGTTGGAACTGCAAGAAGGTCCCTTAGAAATGTGGATTCCCAATGAAAACACATTGAAAAGAGAGTGACCTCGAAAAAAGAAAATTCTGAATGGTTTGTCCCCGGGGTTTCGCCTGCTAAATAAGTTCTGTTATACTCACAGACATGATTCATGTCATAGGAACTGCAATCTGGGTCCTATCTTTTTGTATTTCCCATAGGCTAGCACTGAAATGGCCTGTGACCTAAAAAAAACATAATTGATGGCTTTTCCTGTGGTTTTCTCCTGCCATATCAGTTCTGTTATACTCAGACATTATTTTAACAGTATTCGAAACATCAGAGTGTTTTCTATCCAATTCTACCAAGTATATGCATATCCTAGCTTCTGGACCTGAGCAGTTTACTTTGGACATGTCAATCATCCGAAATTCCGAACAAAAACCAGTCTGCATAACAAGTTAAAAGAAATCCCGCTATGCCCTCCAATGAACCATCAAACAGGCAAAGCGTCATTACAGGACTAAGATCAAATCGTATTACACCGGCTCTGACGCTCGTCGGATGTGGCAGGGCTTGCAAACCATTACAGACTACAAAGGGAAGCACAGCCGAGAGCTGCCCAGAGACACAAGCTTCCCAGACGAGCTAAACTACTTCTAAGCTTGCTTCAAGGCAAATAACACTGAAACATGCATGAGAGGACCAACTGTTCCGGAAGAGTGTGTGATCACGCTCTCCGCGGCCAAAGTGAGTAAGACCTTCAAACAGGTCAACATTCACAAGGCCGCAGGAACAAACAGATTATCAGAACGTGTACTGCGAGCATGCGCTGACCAACTGGTAAGTGTCTTCACTGACATTGTCCCTGTCTGAGTCTGTATTACCACCATGTTTTAAGCAGACAACCATAGTGCCTGTACCCAAGAACACTAAGGTAACCTGCCTAAATGACTACCGACCTGTAGCACTCATGTCTGTATCCATGACGTGCTTTGAAATGGCTCACATCAACACCATCATCCCAGAAACCTTAGACCCACTCCAATTTGCATACCGCCCCGACAGATCCACAGATGATGCAATCTCTCTTGCACTCCACACTACACTTTCCCACCTGGACAAAAGGAACACCTATTGTTGAAGTCGGAAGTTTACATACACCAAATACATTTAAACTCAGTTTTGGACAATTCCTGACATTTAATCCCATTAAAAATTCCCTGTTTTAGGTCAGTTAGGATCACGACTTTATTTGAAGAATGTGAAATGTCAGAACAATAGTAGAGAGAATGATTTAGTTTAGCTTTTATTTATTTCATCACATTCCCAGTGGGTCAGAAGTTTACATACACTGTTAGTATTTGGTAGCATTGTCTTTAAATTGTTTAACACGGGTCAAATGTTTTGGGTAGCCTTCCACAAGCTTCCCACAATAAGTTGGGTGAATTTTGGCCCGTTACTCCTGACAGAGCTGGTGTAACTGAGTCGGGTTTGTAGGCCTCCTTGCTCGCACATGCTTTTTTCAGTTCTGTCCACATATTTTCTACAGGATTGAGGTCAGGGCTTAGTGATAGCCACTCCAATACCTTGACTTTGTTGTCCTTAAGCCATTTTGCCACAACTTGGAAGTATGCTATGCCTGTGGTCATTGTTCATTTGAAAGACCCATTTGTGACCAAGCTTTAACTTCCTGACTAATGTCTTAAGATGTTGCTTCAATAAATCCAGATAATTATCCATGCCTCATGATGCCATCTATTTTGTGAAGTGCACCAGTCCCTCCTGCAGCAAAGCACCCCCAATACATTAAGCTTTTCCCTCCAAACATAACAATGGTCATTATGGCCAAACAGTTCTATTTTTTCAGACCAGAGGACATCTTTGAGTACGATCTTTGTCCCCATGTGCAGTTGCAAACCATAGTCTGGCATTTTTATGGCGATTTTGGAGCAGTGGCTTCTCCCTTGTGGAGCGGCCTTTCAGGTTATGTCGATATAGGACTCATTTTACTGTGGATATAGATAATTTTGTACCCGTTTCCTCCAGCATCTTCACAAGGTCCTTCGCTGGTGTTCTGGGATTGATTTGCACTTTTCGCACCAAAGTACATTCATCTCAAGGAGACAGAATGTGTCTCCTTCCTGAGCGGTATGACGGCTGCGTGGACTCATGGTGTTTATACTTGCGTACTATTGTTTGTACAAATGAAAGCGGTACCTTCAGATGATTGGAAATTGCTCCCAAGGATGAACCAGACTTGTGGAAGTCTACAATTTATTTTCTGAGGGCTGATTTCTTTTGATTTTCCCATGATGTCAAGCAAAGAGGCACTGAGTTTGAAGATAGGCCTTGAAATACATCCAGAGGTACACCTCCAATTGACTCAAATGATGTCAAATTGCCTATCAGAAGCTTCTAAAACCATGACATAATTTTCTGGAATTTTCCAAGCTTTTTAAAGGCACAGTCAACTTAGTGTACAGTATGTAAACTTCTGACCCACTGGAATTGTGATACATTAAATTATAAGTGAAACAATCTGTCTGTAAACAATTGTTGGAAAAATTACTTGTGTCATGCATGAAGTAGATGTCCTAACCAACTTCTTAAAACTGTAGCTTGTTAACAAGAAATTTGTGGAGTGGTTGATAAACTAGTTTTAATGACTCCAACCTCAGTGTATGTAAACTTCCGACTTCAACTGTGTGTGAGAATGCTATTCATTGATTACAGCTCAGCTTTCAAAACCAAAGTATCCTCAAATCTCATCAATAAGCTAAGTTCCCTTGGACTAAACATCTCCCTCTGCAACTGGATCCTGCACTTCCTGACGGGCCGCCTCCAGTTGGTAAGGGTAGGTAACAACACATCTGCCACACTGATCCTCAACACAGGGGCACCTCAGCGGTGCATGCTCAGTCCCCTCAGGTACTCCCTGCTCGCTCATGACTGCACGGCCAGGCACGACTCCGACACCATCATTACATTTGCCGATGACAAAACAGTGGTAGGCCTGATCACCAACAACGAAGAGACAGACTGTAGGGAGGAGGTCAGAGACCTGGTCGTGTGGTGCCAGGACAACAATCTCTCCCTCAACGTGATCAAGACAAAGCAGATGATTGTGGACTACAGGAAAAAGAGGACCAAACACGCCCCCATTCTCATCGACGGGGCTGCATTGGAGCAGGTTGAGAGCTTCAAATTCCTTGGTGTCCACATCACCAACAAACTAACATGGTCCAAGCACACCAAGGCATTCATGAAGAGGGCACGACACAACCTATTCCTGAATCAGGAGACTGAAAAGATTTGGCATGGGTCCTCAGATCCTGAAAAGGTTCTAAAGCTACACCATCAAGATGCATGGTATGGCAACTGCTCGGCCTCCGACCGCAAGGCACTAGAGAGGATAATGTGAACAGCCCAGTACATCACTGGGGCAAAGCTTCCTGCCATCCAGGACCTCTGTACCAGGCAGTGCCCTAAAAATTGTCAAAGACTCCAGCCACTCTAGTCATATACTGTTCTCCCTTCTACCGCAAGGCAAGCGGTACCGGAGCGCCAAGTCTAGGTCCAAGAGGCTTCAACCCCCAAGCCAAAGACTCCTGAACATCTTTTCAAATGGCTACTCAGACTGTTTGCATAGCCCCCCCTCCCCCTCTTTACACCACTGCTACTCTCTGTTGACATCTATGCATAGTCACTTTAATAACTCTACCTACATGTACATACTACCTCAACTAACCGGTGCCCCCGCACACTGACTCTGCATCGGTACCCCCCTGTATATAGTCTCACTATTGTTATTTTACTGCTGCTCTTTAATTACTTGTTAATTTGATCTCTTATTCTTATCTGTATTTTATTACTACATTGTTGGTTAGGGGCTCGTAAGTAAGCATTTCACTGTAAGGTCTGTTGTATTCGTCGCATGTGACTAATAATTTATTTGATAAATGATATCATTATATTGGTATTACATCTCTTGTTTCTCATGTCGCTTGTGATGCAGTTCAGAGCATGTGTTGACTTGACAACTGCGGTAGAGTTTTGAACGTCCCCTTTCACCCCTTTTGTTC
Source organism: Oncorhynchus keta (assembly GCF_023373465.1). Classification (NCBI taxonomy): domain Eukaryota; kingdom Metazoa; phylum Chordata; class Actinopteri; order Salmoniformes; family Salmonidae; genus Oncorhynchus; species Oncorhynchus keta. Next base: position 51,317,771 of record NC_068448.1, on the reverse strand, counting down.
CATGCTGGCTGAACACCTAGCTAGCCATAATAATGAAAAATGAAACACTAATACACTACATTACATTACATTTAACATTTACATTTAAGTCATTTAGCAGACGCTCTTATCCAGAGCGACTTACAAATTGGTGCATACACCTTATGACAACCAGTGGAGCAGCCACTTGCATCTAAATCTTGTTGGGGGAGAAGGGGGGTGAGAAGGATTACTTACCCTTACTTACCCTATCCTAGGTATTCCTTGAAGAGGTGGGGTTTCAGGTGTCTCCGGAAGGTGGTGATTGACTCCGCTGTCCTGGCGTCGTGAGGAGTTTGTTCCACCATTGGGGGCCAGAGCAGCGAACAGTTTTGACTGGGCTGAGCGGGAACTGTACTTCCTCAGTGGTAGGGAGGCGAGCAGGCCAGAGGTGGATGAACGCAGTGCCCTTGTTTGGGTGTAGGGCCTGATCAGAGCCTGGAGGTACTGAGGTGCCGTTCCCCTCACAGCTCCGTGGCGAGCACCATGGTCTTGTAGCGGATGCGAGCTTCAACTGGAAGCCAGTGGAGAGAGCGGAGGAGCGGGGTGACGTGAGAGAACTTGGGAAGGTTGAACACCAGACGGGCTGCGGCGTTCTGGATGAGTTGTAGGGGTTTAATGGCACAGGCAGGGAGCCCAGCCAACAGCGAGTTGCAGTAATCAAGACGGGAGATGACAAGTGCCTGGATTAGGACCTGCGCCGCTTCCTGTGTGAGGCAGGGTCGTACTCTGCGGATGTTGTAGAGCATGAACCTACAGGAACGGGACACCGCCTTGATGTTAGTTGAGAACGTCAGGGTGTTGTCCAGGATCACGCCAAGGTTCTTAGCGCTCTGGGAGGAGGACACAATGGAGTTGTCAACCGTGATGGCGAGATCATGGAACGGGCAGTCCTTCCCCGGGAGGAAGAGGAGCTCCGTCTTGCTGAGGTTCAGCTTGAGGTGGTGATCCGTCATCCACACTGATATGTCTGCCAGACATGCAGAGATGCGATTCGCCACCTGGTCATCAGAAGGGGGAAAGGAGAAGATTAATTGTGTGTCGTCTGCATAGCAATGATAGGAGAGACCATGTGAGGTTATGACAGAGCCAAGTGACTTGGTGTATAGCGAGAATAAGAGAGGGCCTAGAACAGAGCCCTGGGGGACACCAGTGGTGAGAGCGCGTGGTGAGGAGACAGATTCTCGCCACGCCACCTGGTAGGAGCGACCTGTCAGGTAGGACGCAATCCAACATGACCAAAACTATGTGGACACCTGCTTGTCGAACATTTAATTCCAAAATCATGGGCATTAATACGGAGTTGTTCCCCCTTCGCTGTTATAACATCCTCCACTCTTCTGGGAAAGCTTTCCACTAGATGTAGTGACTTGCTTTCATTCAGCCACATGAGCATTAGTGAGGTTGGGCACTGATTTCTGTATGGACCTCGCTTTGTGCACGGGGGCATTGTCATGCTGAAACAGGAATGGGCCGTCCAAACTGTTAACACAAAGTTGGAAGCACAGAAATGTCTAGAATGCCATTGTATGCTGTAGCATTAAGATTTCCAGTTGACACTATGCATTGAGGCTCGTAGCGTTCTTCAGTAAAGCCATTCTACTTCCAATGTTTGTCTATGGAGATTGCATTGCGGTGTGTTCGATTTTATACACCTGTTAACAACCGTTGTGGCTGAAATAGACAAATCCACTAATTTCAAGGTGTGTGCACATACTTTTGTATATACATTATAGTGTACAAAGGATTACCTTATAGGGTACCACACAAGTGGTTGTACACCTTTAAGAACAAATCTAAACCTTTGTTTCTCAGTGTGGTGATGATGAAAGGACAGATGTTGACGCTCCAGCCATGACCCTGCTCCAATTTCCCATCTTCACGTCTCACATCTATACAGCTGGAGAGAGAGAGGGTGCGAGAAAGATATGGAGGGAATGAGATAGAGAGGGAAACAGAGAGCAAGAGAGAGAGACAAAGAGACACAGGGGACAAAGTGAGGGGGTCATCCATTGCATAAAATAGGCACTTTGGCACAAGCCTTGAAAAATGGGCTGCCCCATACATCTCTCCGCACGATTTCACCAGAGACCTGGCATAAAAGCACTCAGCAGCAGCAGTAGCGTATGGACGGACACTAATGATCACATGACTGTGGTAGCGAGGTGTTGGAGCGTTAACCTTCCTCTTTGCCAGAGCTCCTATGTAGGTCAAAAGGAATATGTTCTGCTTCAATAGCCCTACCTGAAAATGACAGGCAGATTCTGTCCTCCTTTTCTCCTTTTCTCATGCCATGGTGACACACAAAGTAAGACAGTTACAATATTGACAGGTTTTGTAAGTCACCGTTGCGTGATATGTGTTAATTCAACATACATTTTTTTAAGGGTTGCATGCATGTCTTGCTGTTGTAATTATATGAATAACATCAGGAATTAAAATAGCCAAACGTGATGCACATGCAGTTTAACATGCCTGCTGAAGTAGCAGGACAGAAAAGATGACATTGAATGCATCCCAAATTGCACCCTGTTCCCTAAACAGTGCACTACTTTAGACCATAGCCATATTGGTTCTTGTCAAAAGTAGTGCACTATATAGGGAAAAGTGTGCCATTTGGGGCTTACCCATTGAATGAACTGAATGGATTGTAATACAGTGTAAGTACTGCTCTCCCAGTGCAAGTCTGAGGTTGTAATGATACAATTTATTCACATAGACATGTTGCCAGATTAATTCTGCACCAATTGTCAACAATTAACATTTATTAGGGTATTTTTGTTCAAGATAAATGAGGTGAAAGTTTCAGTTATTAAAGTACTTTGTAAGCTGCCTTTTTACTTTAGCCCCATCTCTAATGTTAAAAAAAAATGTCTCGTTCATCATTCATAAATGCTTTCACAACTTTGCTTATTTTGGCCAAAGGCTTGTTTTTATTTCACAGAAAACAAATATAGCATTTGAATAGTAAATAAAGTAGTTATCACCTCCCCTTGGACTCTTACGAGTATCACAGCATTCATGGGGAAATGTGTTGGTGCTAATACCCACGGACACTCTAGCCACGATGAATCAGAGGACATATCTCAGTTGCTCATATCCCTCTACTCTACGGTCGCGTCCCAAATGGCACCCTATTCCCTATATAGTGCATTGCTTTTGAACAGTGCACTACTTTTGAACAGGGCCCATAGTGCTCTGGTCAAAAGTAGTGCACTATATAGGAAATAGGGTGCAATTTCGGACACAGCCTACCTTTCACTCACTTCAGTGTGAGAATTGTTTTAGAATTAGGCAGTATGCCACACTAGGCAGACTCAACAGATGAGGTCTCCTTCCTTTTCAGTGGGATCCCCCTGTCTTCTTTCTCCTGAGCCGTAAGACATTCCCTATCACTGCAGAATATTCCCAGAGAAGACTTTCATGTAGACGTCAGTGCCAAGACATGTCGCCGAGATAAAAGCCCAGATAGAGCTGCAGTGAGGTGAATTTCAACAATGCAGAGGAAGTGTTAGAGAGGAGAGGAGTGTGTATGTGTCAGTGCAGTGTATTGATGGATAGTACTGCAACTCCTGACGAGAGAACTACAGTACACAGTCTCATCTCTGAGAGGGACTGCAATGTCTTTTATTTGTGTAAAAGTTTATCTATTTGGCTGGAAAACATCTGTACTCAAGCTATATTTAGTCTAAGTGGAGATAGAGTAGAGTGCATCCACTAACTAAAACAGATTTATTCACACTGTGTTTTGATATCAATTCAGGACTGAGTCATGAAGATAATTATGTTCGCTCAACTGTATTTTTTATAACTTAGAATATGTAGAATATGTCTATGGGGGAAACGTTTAATTTCAAATTAGTTTCTTCAGCCTTGTGGCTTTCGGACACAGAGATAGAGATCCATTACTGTGTGACAGAGCTTAAACACAGGCACAACAGTCATAAATACACTATACTGTATATACAAAAGTATGTGGACACCCGTTCAAATTTGTAAATCCGGCAATTTCAGCCACACCCGTTGCTGACTGGTGTAAAAAATTGAGTACACCGCCATGCAATCTCCACAGACAAACATTGGCAGTAGAATGGCCTTACTGAAGAGCTCAGCGACTTTCAACATGGGACCATCATAGGAAGTTACCTTTCCAACAAATCAGTTAATCAAATTACTGCCCTGCTAGAGCTTCCCCGGTAAGTGCCGTTATTGTGTAACTGTAAGTGCCGTTATTGTGAAGTCTAAACGTCTAGGAGCAACAAAGGCTCAGCCGCGAAGTGGTAAGCCACACAAGGTCACAGAACGGGACCGCCGAGTGCTGAAGCAAGTAGCGCGTAAAAATCGTCTGTCTTCCATTACAACACTCGCTACCAAGTTCCAAACTGCATCTGGAAGCAACGTCAGCACAAGAACTGTTCTATACAATAACTGTTCGTCAGGAACTTCATGAAAGGGGTTTCCATGGAAGGCTTTTGTGCGGCTACTCTAAGATCACCATATGCAATGCCAAGTGTTGGCTTTAGTGATGTAAAGCTCGCTGCCATTGGACTCTTGAGCAGTGGAAACACGTTCTCTGGAGTGATGAAGCACGCTTCACCATCTGGCAGTCCGACGGACGAATCTGCCCCAATGCATAGTGCCAACTGTAAAGTTTGGTGGAGGAGGAGGAATAATGGTCTGGGGCTGTTTTTCATGGTTCGGGCTTGGCCCCTTAGTTCCAATGAAGGGAAACACTTCACTATACAATGACATTCTCAAAGATTCTGTGCTTCCAACTTTGTGGCAACTGTTTGGGAAAGGCCCTTTCCTGTTTCAGCATGACAACGTCCCCGTGCACAAAGCCAGGTGCATACAAAAATGGCATGTTGAGATCAGTGTGGAAGAACTTGACTGGCCTTCATAGAGCCCTGACCTCAACTCCATCGAACACCTTTGGGATGAATTGGAATGTTGACTGTGAGCAAGGCCTAATTGCCCAACATCAGTGCCGACCTTACTAATGCTCTTGTGGATGAATGGAAGTTCCCACAGCAATGTTCCAACATCTAGTGGAAACCTTCCCAGAAGAGAGGAGGCTGTTACAGCAGGAAAGAGGGACCAACTCCTTTTTAATGCCCATTATTTTGGAATGAGATGTTGGCCAAGCAGGTCTCCACATGTAGTGTATTTAGGCAATACACAACACCAACAAGCAAAATATAGTTGACTTCTGTCCTACCAACTCTCTCTCCCCTCTAATTTTCTTCCACTCTTCCATTTATCTAATTAAACCCATGTGACACTACTCTGCGCCTGTGTCTGTGTGGATGCGTATCACGGCTCAGAAGACCCAGATCCAGACAGTTCGAAGTAACAAACGTTTATTACAAAAACGGGGAAGGCAAACATCAGCGTGCATGTGTGCCGCTGGCTTCGTGGGCCCTGTGGCAGACCTGGCATGGTTCCCCTGTTGAACCTCGGGAAGGGGCCATGACTGTATTCCCTGTATGGTGCACTACTTTTGACCAGAGCCCTATGGGCCCTGGTCAAAAGTAGTGTACTGCATAGGGAATTCAGTGCTATTTGGGACACTTGACTGGCATGACGTCCTTGCTGAACCTTGGGAATGGGCTATGACCATATATCCCCCCCCTCCTCTCCTCTCCTCTCCTCTCCTCGATCTCCATCTTCCCCCTTCATCCCCCTCTCCTGCGTGGTTCCGATGATGTCATGGCCACAGATGGTGTCTCTCATTCTCCTGTCCATTTGAGCTGGCCAGACCTAAATAATCAACCCCCTTTAAAGTGGATTTGTGTTCATGTTAACTTAACATGATTGGCTTGACTGCAATGTCGAGCGCTAGGTGGATGGCCAAGTGATAATTCCAGAGAGTATACTTTTTTAATCGTAATTACTAAAGACAAATAGACTCCAATGAGTACTTCCTGGTAGAAACAGCAGTTGAATGCATCTGTGGGGTGGGTGGTGGTTTAGGCCTCTGCAGACACAGGGTGCATGTATTCATCATAATTCTCCTTAGATGTCATGAAATAACATTTTTCAAAATAGTGCTTGATCACTCCAATATGAAACCACTGTGGGGTGGTTTCCAAGACACAGAATCTCAGGTGATTTAGCATTTTAGTCCAGGACTAGACAAACTGTGTCAAAGAAACTAACCCTGCTTTAGTTCTTAAGTATGTTAGTATTTAGAATGTTTTCGCTAACATCAATTGCATGCATACAGACACAATTTAATGAGAAGGTATCAAATAAATAACTCATGCCATATTATCAATAATGCATTTGGACATTGTTGATCTCTAACTTTTCCAGCCTACTAATTAGTCTTCTAATGACCTTTGACAATTTGCCATTTCTATATAACTGACCTATCTGCAGGTGTTCTACTACCCTATGAGAAATGGAGATAGCATACCATCATAATAATTGACTTCTGTCCAGGTCTTGACAAAAGGTCACCCAGCAGTTAGACAGAAAGGAGGTGTAATTAAAATGTCTGAATCTCAAATGGCATTGTATTCCCTATATAGTGCACTACTTTTGACCAGAGTCCATAGGGCTCTGGTCAAAAGTAATGCATTATCTAGGGAATAGGGTGCTATTTGGGACACATTCAATCGTTGCCACTCCAAGACACCCATGGAAAGTGCACCGCTTAATTCCAGACATCATTAGTCATGGTACGACTGACTCGCAGCTCTTTGTCATCATTCCCTCTCACTTAGATTAGCATTTTCACACAATGTGTAATCATTAGTAATATCTAAAGTAATTGGAGGTGGCATTTGGGAAACGGTTAGCTGACAGGTGTAGAGGTGTGGAGAATGGAGGGAAGAGGAGGGGTAGGTACCTGTCTACCTGTCAGGGATGAAGAGAGGTGAGAAGTTTATTACCTTGGTCTCCTCATCATTCTTCATCTGTCCAAGTAGAATTATCAGAAGGTGAAACAGTTCACTTTTAACTTGTACTAAGGTGAACTCTGTTCATTCAACTTTTGGTTGTTAACTGCTTCTAAATATAGTCCTGTTTATGTGGTTTCTACTGGCTCCTACTGTGGTTTCTAATTGTACTCTAGCAATGTACAGAATAGTCTTGCATTTCCTTGGACATTTTAGAACATGGTTTAGAGAGGAAGACTGTCAAATAAAATGAAACATCTTTAAGATTTGGCAGGGATATTTACATGGCGGGCTCTTTAGGCCAAGCCTAAGGTATCGAATAGAGTTTGGCACTGTCAAATCATATAGGTCTACCTCTACAGTGTACAGTATATGATCATTGCCATAGAATAACTGAAGTATAAATCCCTGTAAGGTATATACACACACACACAAACACACACACACAAACCCCTCATGCCTAAGTATTCCACTGCTGTTCCAGGTGGCCGTATTAATAGTAAGTGAGGGTGGAGACAGTAAGAAAGTAGCCTGTGGTTGTTCTGATAGAGCCTGGCCAATACACAGCCCTGCCTTCCTCTGCCAATCTGTCAGCCCAGACACAGTCTGTTGCTCTGCTCTAGCAAGAGAGAGGATACATATTTCACACACACACAGGATTCATCCACATAGCCCATGAATCAGTCATCTCCTGTTCTGTCCTGCCACACACACTCAATGCTACACCGCTAGGTCGCTGCCTGACTGACAAATGCTCAAGGCACACCCGACACTGCTCTCAGCCTCCCCTAGTTCTGCCACAGGAACCGGTTTGGAGTATCCACTTTGATGGTGATGGTTGGTGTGTGTGTGTGTGTGTGTGTGTGTGTGTGTGTGTGTGTGTGTGTGTGTGTGTGTGTGTGTGTGTGTGTGTGTGTGTGTGTGTGTGTGTGTGTGTGTGTGTGTGCGTGCAACGTTTTTGTCATTTCAAGAGTAAAAGCACTGTAGAATGCACAGTAAGCTATAAATGTGTTTTACATAATCATTCTGGTGTATTGTGGGAAAATGTTGTGGGCGGGGAAAGAGTGTCTGGCTCATTAACATATTTTAAGGCGTGCCTTGTGACATAGAGGGTAGCTGGTTTCTGTATAACAGTTTTACCAAGTATTCATACCACACGGACTTCTATGAGTTGTTTTGACTGCAACTAAGCATTTATGCATGGTCATTTTATTTTGTACACGATCATACCTACTTATAACCATCACTGATGCAGATCCCCCTCCACCCTCTGGTGGTATATATAGCTTAATATTATGTCTCTGGAGAAACCTGTATTCAAGTAAATACTTTTAGATTTGCCCTAGAATAACTACTTTTCATAGAATACACACCAATACAGCTCTCTATGTAGATTTGGAGTGTATCAGAGTTCTGTATGCAGTTTTTATTTTATTTCACAGGTAGGTCAGTTGAGAACAAGTTCTCATTTACAACTGCAACCTGGCCAAAGTCCTATCAAGTATTTATACCACTGGCAGATTTTTTTATATGCAGAACGATAATGTCATTTTGGATTTGTACACAGTAATACGATACTTGGTATAGAAAAGTACAATGAGAAGATATATCTCTGCAGATGATCCATCTATCTGGTCAAAATCACTGATACAGGTCCACCTCCACCCTCTGGTGGTATAGATAACTTTTAATTGTGTCTCCAGAGAAACATAGGACCTTTATTTTAATCTATCTATCAAATGACTATAGGGGGAACTAGGCATTTTTGGGTGGGGTCAAAATTACGCCAAAGGACTAGATTTGTTTTTATAAAAGAAATTGTATTGCAGAAATACTAAACAATCATTTAGTTGTATTAAGAACAAGTTGATTGACAAAGTCCTGAAGAATGTGAAGAATGAACCCCCTTTGGGCTATGATACAAAATGACCCCAGTCAGTAATGAGGGTTATTTTAACACAACCAATCATGATGTTTTCATCTGATTTTTAAACAAATCACATCAAAACGTAGGTTACCGTTTCACAGTATATTTAGATGAAAAACGTGAATACCTGGTACAGTAGGTTTACATCCTGTGTTACTCAGTAAAACTAAGTGGGATTCTTACACTTTTTTCTGACGTTCTTTAAGCAGAGAGAAAAAAAAGAGTCTCTACACACTTACACATACACTCAACAGATGTACGGGAATGTAAAGTGATGTGTCTTCAACTGGCTGCATATCCAGGTCGAGGCTGAAGACAACAACATTCCCCTTTTTTCTCCTCTCCTCACACCCTTTTGTGTTTTTTTATTGTATCGAATGTCAGAATCAATCTACTTTGATAGTAACCTGGGTGCAACAAAACACTTGGGAGGGTATAAGGGAAGGTGCATCTTCTTCTCACTTCCTCCTTTTTAGAGGAGAGAGAGTGGATGGAATTGGGTAATTCTAAAATGATTAAATCATGAGGTGATGTACCACAAAGTATTCACAAACATCTCGCTATGCTATGCAGAAACCAGCATCCTTGAAAGAATATACAACTTTAACGATTTTGTTAAAAGCAAGGGATTAAAAACGCTATAAACACCTGAGATTATTTGAGCGGGTTTAAGGCAAGCAGAACCTCATTTAACTAACTCTGTTGGCTGGGAGTCTGGGCCGGGATAAAGCAGCATACCTTTGGCATTAAAAGTCTCCCCTCTCCATCCTTCAGATGGCAGAGAGGTTGATGGGTTGGAGCTTCAAAGAAAACCCTCAACCTCATAAAAAAAATATTTTAAAAAAAATGTAAAAGATGAAAAAATCCCTGTGAGCACTGGAGCGTTTATCTGTGTGGGTATATATCCACAACTAGTTGGCAATGAAGCCTGCTACGGTGTCACATCGTACTGTGGCTTTTAATAGGAACACGGCTTAAGAGGCCCTTACATCTTTCGTTTCACTTGAAGTTGTCACTCAGTAATCCCTCGGCAAAGTGTAATGCTGCTGGATTAGCAGCGCCAACCCCAGATTTCCAAATTATCATCAGAAAAACTGCTCTGAATGATGTTGCTAATAGGAACTAAAGTATGCAGCCGGGAAAAAGGGGAAGCCATGTTTTCTCCTCTTTCCCTTCAACCACTATTCAATTCATCTTGTTGATTTTTTTTACTTTTGCAACAGGCAGATTAGTGTGTCATGCCAGTAGTTCATGTCCGTCCACTAGAGTTGAAGCCTTCAAAAAATAACTTCCGGATGACTACGCAACAGCATCATTGGAGGATTTAGTAATATGGGCCACTCTCAGTACATCTGTGGTGGAGCACATGACTAATCCCTTACACAGTGAATGAGACTGTACATTAAAAAAAACTCCCTCTGATGGCCCATGTCAACAGCAACAACAGTGGGATGAGAGGACAGAAGAGGAGAGGGGACTGAGCCTAGCTTTGGATGCTCTCCATCTTCTCTTCCCCTCTCCCCCCCTCTCTTCTCCAGAGTGGAGAAAGGCCCAGGCCCACTCCCTCTAGTCTTATCCCCCAGGAGGCTTCTAAATCAAAGTAAGGCCCAACCCAGCCTGGCCCTGGCCTCATACTGTTGTTCATTCCGATCATCAGGCGGCACTGAAAAAAATAAAAGGTTCTTAAATGGTTCTACGTCAACTCTTAAGGTTCCGTGGATAACTCTTGCCTGGTAAAAGTGTGGGCTTCTTGACGTGGCATCTACAGTTAATCAGAATTCTAAAAGGTTCTTGAAATGTATGGAAGCCTGCAGATGTGTCCCTTTCATAGCACACAGCACATTCGCCAGTGATAACTAGTGTTGTTTTTTTCAATATAACATTTCTAGTGTTGGTTCAACACTCAGTGGGGTAAAATAACCCCAGTGTTGGTGTTAATAACCAGCGTTTAACCAAAACCATGCCCGTCATTATATTTTTCGATATCTATATTTTTGCATGTACGTTGATTGATTAATTAATCTTATGCTGATGAAATATGAATAATATACATTTTTGTAAACTATTACAATCTGTTACTTGGATTTATTGCACAAGCTACTGAAGTGGTTGTTCCAGTTGAAGTGGTTGTTCCATGTTGAAAGTAGTCTCATATCTTAGTCTTCTCAAACCTAGAAGTCATGTTTGATGCAGGCTGCAAGTGAATAAAATTCAAAATCTTGGATATCTCCACTCTTTCTGGATTCCCAAAAAATTACACATCACTTTGCAAACCAGCATAATGTGACTTGCAGGCCTGATGTGCCCTGTAAAATATGCTTTTCAGGACACTTTATTAGTGTAAAACAAGGCCCTTAAAAGAAGGCCTTATGAAATACGTATTTAATTGTCTTAAATGATTTAACTTTAATGACACCATATTCACTTCTAATATCTCTTGGTGACAGCCACAGGAATACAAATCAATGAATATAAGAGTCATGTCTTTGTCCCTAGCAAACATAGTCATGGATAGTACTGGTGACAAAAAAAATAACTCAAAAGGCACCTTGGGAAATATGCAAATAAGGCTTAAAACCCTACAGCAGGGCTAATTAATTCTGGTCCTGGAGGGCCGAAACATTTCAGTTGGTTTATTTTTGTATGGTTCTTGAAAGAACCATCCCATGTATGGTTCTTCAGAGACCATTAAATGGTTTGCCTATGGCATCGCTCTTAAGAACCTTATTTGGTTCCAACTTGCACCTTCATTTTTACAATTGTACACAGACTTTCATTTTAAAAATGACATTAATATGTCTCTATTGGTTCTCTTTATTTTCTCAAGTAAACACACACATACGCACGCAAGCATGCACACACGCGCACACACACTGAAACAAAAAAGAGAACCTGTAGTTTTTTTTGTGTCATTGCGTCTCTTCACTACATCAATTAATTTCAGAAGTAACCTTAGAAACAACAATGCACTTGTTTTTTTTTGTTGTGCTTTTCTAGGACCCAAATATATGATGATGATGGATGATAAGCTATTTGTGGATAGATTGTTTTTCTGTCACAAAGGATGATGTGCCTGTTTGTACCGTGTGTTTTTTTTGCTCGCTGAATGGCCACGTGCACACCAAAGAGGAGATCAGTGTTAAAAGAGAGAGCCAACATGTTTTGTCCGACATGGCCGTTCCACTTTCTGTAGCCTAGCAGCAGTAGACATATGGGTCCTGGTCCAAAGTTGTGCACTAAGTAGGGAATAGGGTGCTATTTGGGAAGTGGACGTAGCCAGGGGACAGGGGAGGAGGGAGGATAGTAGACTCCATGTGCCCTCACAACACTATTGGGCCTCTGCCTGCCACTAGGACTATGATTTATGATGCTTTCAAAACTAAAACGTTTTTGTTGTTGTTGTACTTTACCAAGGTTCACTGTGTTGTTGTAAAGTGTATACCTCTATCTCCCACTCTAATATGATGCTCTCACAGATCTAAAATAAACCCTCTACCTGTGAAGTCCACCTTTGTCTCAATGTATACTGTCTGGGTTGTATTATTGATACAATGATTACATGATGCTGTAACAAACTTGCATAAAACCACAAAGAGTGGGGAACTTGGTCAGTGCAAAAAAGTGTATTGAAAAGAAAAGCATAAAGCAAACAAGGCTATATGCAGGGGGTACCAGTACCAAGTCAATGTGCGGGGGTAGAGGTTACTTGAGGTCATTTGTAAAGTGACTATGCATAGATAGAAAAACAGCGAGTAGCAGCAGTGTAAAAACAAAGGAGGGGGGGCGGTCAATGTAATTAGTCGTGGCCATTTGATTAGTTGTTCAGCAATCTTATGGCTTGGGTGTAGAAGCTGTTAAGGAGCATTTTATGTCCTAGACTTGGCGCTCCAGTACCGCTTGCCGTGTGGTAGCAGAGAAAACACTCTATAACTTGGGTGACTGGAGTCTTTGACCATTTTTTGGGCCTTCCTCTGACACCTCCTAGTATCCTGGATTTCAGGAGGCTTGGCCCCATGCCAAATCATTTCTCCTGAGGGGGATTAGGCTTGTTGTGCCCTCTTCACGACTGCCTTAGTGTGTTTGGACCATGATAGTTTGTTGGTGATGTGGACACCAAAGAACTTGAAGCTCTGAACCTGCTCCACTGCAGCCCCATCGATGAGAATGGGGGCCTGTTCGGCCCTCCTCTTTCTATAAATCAAATCAAATCAAATGTATTTATATAGCCCTTCGTACATCAGCTGATATCTCAAAGTGCTGTACAGAAACCCAGCCTAAAACCCTAAACAGCAAGCAATGCAGGTGTAGAAGCACAGGGGCTAGGAAAAACTCCCTAGAAAGGCCAAAACCTAGGAAGATACCTAGAGAGGAACCAGGCTATGTGGGGTGGCCAGTCCTGTTCTGGCTGTGCCGGGTGGAGATTATAACAGAACATGGCCAAGATGTTCAAATGTTCATAAATGACCAGCATGGTCAAATAATAATAATCACAGGCAGAACATTTGAAACTGGAGCAGCAGCATGGCCAGGTGGACTGGGGACAGCAAGGAGTCATCATGTCAAGTAGTCCTGAGGCATGGTCCTAGGACTCAGGTCCTCCGAGAGAGAGAAAGAAAGAGAGAAAAAGAGAATTAGAGAGAGCATACTTAAATTCACACAGGACACCGGATAGGACAGGAAAAGTACTCCAGATATAACAAACTGACCCTAGCCCCCCGACAAACTACTGCAGCATAAATACTGGAGGCTGAGACAGGAGGGATCTACAATCTGCTCCTTGGTCTTACTCACATTGAGAGAGAGGTTGTTGTCCTGGCACCACACTGCCAGGTCTCTGACCTCCTCTACATAGGCTGTCTCATCGTTGTCGTGATCAGGCCTACCACAGTTGTGTCGTCGGCAAGCTTAATGATGGTGTTGGAGTCATGTTTGGCCACACAGTCATGGGTGAACAGGGAGTACAGGAGGGGACTCAGCATTTCATGGCTACCGACATGAGTGCTATGGGGCGGTAATCATTTAGACAGATTACCTTCACTTTCTTGGGAACAGAGACTATGCTGGTCTGTTTGAAACATGTATGTATTACAGACTCGGCCAGGGAGAGGTTGAAAATGTCATTGAAGACACTTGCCAGTTGGTCCGCGCATACTTTTAGTACACTTCCTGGTAATCCGTCTGACCCCACGGCTTTGTGAATGTTGACCTGTTTAAATGTCTTGCTCACATCGGCTATGGAGAGCTTGAGCACACAGTTGTCCAGAACAGCTGGTTCTCTCATGCATGCTTCAGTGTTCCTTGCCTCGAAGCGAGCTTAAAAGGCATTTTGCTCATCTGGTAAGCTCGCATCACTGGGCAGCTCACGGCTGGGTTTCCCTTGGTAGTCTGTAATAGTTTTCAAGCCCTGCCACATCTGACGAGCATCAGATCCAGTGTTGTAGGATTCAATCTTAGTCATGCATTGACGCTTTGCCTGTTTGATGGTTCATCTGAGGGCATAGCGGGATTTCTTTCAAGCGTCCGGATTAGTGTCCTGCTCTTTTAAAGCGCCAGCTCTAGCCTTTAGCTCGGTGTGGATGTTGCCTGTAATCCATGGCTTCTGATAAGAGCATTGATGTCGTTGATGCACTTATTGATGAAGCCAGTGACTGGGGTGGTATATTCCTCAATGCCATTAGATGAATCCCGGAACATTTTCCAGCTTGTGCTATAAAAACAGTCCTGTAGCGTAGCATCTGACCACTTCCGTATTGATCAGGTCACTGGTACTTCCTGCTTTAGTTTTTGCTTGTCAGCAGGAATCCGGAGGATAGAATTATGGTCAGATTTGCCAAATGGAAGGTGGGGGGAGATCTTTGCATGCGTCTCTGTGTGTGGAGTAAAGGTGGTCTAAATATTTTTTTTTTCCTCTTTTAGCACGTGACTTGCTGGTAGAAATTAGGTAAAATTATTTAAGTTTGCCTGCATTAAAGTCCCCGGCCACTAGGTGCGCTACGTCTGGATAAGCTTTTTCTTGTTTACTTATGGCCATATACAGCTCGTTGAGGGCGGTCTTTGTGCCAGCATCGGTTTGTGGGGTAAATAGAAGGCTACGAATAATATAGATGAGAACTACCTTGGTAGATAGTGTGGTCTACAGGTTATCATGAGGTATTCTACCTCAGTTCGAGCAATACCGCGAGACTTCTTTAATATTAGACACCGTGCAGCAGCAGTTATTGACAAATAGACACTCACTTCGTCATACCAGACGTAGCTGTTCTGTCCTGCCGAAACACGGAGAAGCCAGCCAGCTCTATTTCATCTGTGTCGTCGTTCAGCCAAGTCTCGGTGAAATATAAGATATTACAGTTTAGGGATAGCCCCCTTCTTTTTTTCCGCCTGAATGACATACCCAAATCTAACTGCCTGTAGCTCAGGCCCTGAAGCAAGGATATGCATATTCTTGGAACCTTTCGAAAGGAAACAGTTTTAAGTTTGTGGAAATGTGAATTAAATGTAGGAGAATATAACACAATAGATCTGGTAGAAGAAAATACGAAGAAAAAATCAACCAGCCTTTTTCTACCACCATCTTTGAAATGTAAGAGAAAGGTCATAGTTCTAGCCATTGAATTTATAAAATCTATCACGTTGAAAAAAAGTATTTTGTTGTTATGAGCTCTCCTCAAACAATAGCATGACATTTTATCACAGTAATAGCTACTGTAAATTGGACAGTGCAGTTATATTAACAAGAATTTAAGCTTTCAGCCGATATAAGACACTTATATGTACCAACATTTGTTGTTTCTCTAAAATCTGCAATCTTAACGTGCTGCATGATTTACAACTGTCCTGTTGACGGAAAGCCAATCCTTAAGAAGTCCCGTCGATAGAATAGTCTTAATCGTAGAGTTTGTTTTCCAATGATTGCGCATTGACCAATAATACCGAGGGTAGTGGTGGTCTACCTACTCGTCGGCAAATTCTTACAAGGCACCCCGCCCACCTCCCCCTTTTTCTCCATCTTTTCTTCACGCTGATGACGGGGATTTGGGCCTTGTCTCGACAAAGCAGTATATCCTTTGCGTCAGACTCTTTATAGAAAGAAATCTTTATCCAGTTCGCAGTGAGTAAACATTGTTGTCCAGAAGTTATTTTCAGTCATAAGAGATGGTAGCAGCAACATTATGTACATTATGTACATAGCACAGTTGGTTAGGAGCCTGTAAAATGGTAGCCCTCCGGAGCCATTATATGAGGGAGTTCAAGCAACAGAATAATGATTCAAACATCAACAAATGAATAGTCCTGTTAGAGCCAACAGTCCAAAGAGCAAACCAACATGAGCAAATAACATATTTTAATGAAAACGTTAGTACCACCAGAACCTCTGGTTGAGTCTTTGAATGGGAGTCTATCTCAAAGGAAATATATAATCCAAAGAAGAGAAAAAATACAAAAAGTTCATCCCAATGCAATCCCAAGTATGAAGGCAATAATCAGATATCCAATGGTCCAATGGAAATGAATAGAGCTGAACTATTCGATGTCAATCCAAATGGCTGGGTCAAAATAACTCAGCACTGGGTAGACAAATAAACCAAATTGGCTTGTTTTTAACCCAGCATTTTTAGAATGTACAAAATGGTGGGTTATAAGAACAACCCAATTTGGGTTATTCGGTAACCCAGCGCTGTGTAAATATTAGACAAAACACATGCTGGGTTATTTGCACCCAGCCAGTTGGAATGCATGAATAACCCAACATGTTGGGTTATTTTGGATTACCCAAACATGGGTTAATTTTACCATCAATTGGGTATTCCCAGCTGCAGTCTTTTTTAAGGTAATCCATATATTATGTTCAGGAGGCGTGGTTTATTAGGGGTGTTGTTTTCAGATAGTTGTTTTTGGCCATCTGTAAAGAGTAAATGTCATTCCTGTTCATCATGTTAAGTTTGTACACTGAAAATATAAATGTTCCTTGAATCCCACAGTTGACAGTGCATGTCAGAGCAAAAACAATGAGGTCGAAGGAATTGTCCATAGAACTCCGAGACAGGATTGTGTCGAGGCACAGATCTGGAGAAGGGTCCCAAAAAATGTCTGCAGCATTGAAGGTCCCCAAGAACCCAATGGCCTCCATCATTCTTAAATGGAAGAAGTTTGGAACCACCAAGATTTTTTCCCCTCATCAATCTACACACAATACATACTTTTTGGAGGTATGGTAACTAAGCTCACCTCCTCCTTTATCTCAACTACTTTGTGTCTTTTTTTCACTTGTTTTATCTCGAGCTCCATATCTACTGCCCGACCACCTTCTCACTCCTTTATTGTTCACCTCCTCAATCCCTGCACTATCGCCCTCCTCTGTCTCCACTGTGCAACCTTTTAGAATGCTATTTATCCATCGAAAATGTGCCGCAGCATGCTGGCTTTCACGACATGTTTCATTTGAAACATTTGAATGAAATAAGCTTTTTGTGCATATAGAACTTTTCTTGGATCTTTTATTTCAGCTCAGAAAACATGAGACCAACACTTTATATGTTGTGTTAAGAGTTTTGTTCAGTATATTTCCATCTTTCTCTGAATATTCAGGTTTTCCACCTAGTCAGGAGGAATTGTGCTGGCCATGGCTATTATAACACTGGTGTCAGAGAGGGGTCCATCAGCGTGGTCAGCATTCTAGTGAAATGTGAATCAAATGGCCAATTGGTTGCGTCTCAATGGCATCCCTATAGTACACTACTTTTGACCAGAACCGTAGGGAATAGGATTCCATTTGGTACGCTTCCCATTTGGGTCAAGGGTCATGATATAGGCTGAAATGTGAAAATACTTTGCATTAAATTTACTGAGGTCACAAGATTGATAATTTGATTAGCCTTATTACTGACCTTAGAATCCATAGATTGTTCAAGCACATTGCTTTAACCTTTTACTGCAGTGGGCTAAAACCAGGGTCACGCAGGGTGTTTCTTGGTAGTCTTAAACAAATCTACTTTGAAAGAAAAGTATACACCTCACATGCTTATGGGCATAAAAAATTTAAAAATCCGTACCATGTCAGATATAAAGTTGAAATGTATTAAATTGAGTTTGCATACCAATATTATATATAATATTATATATATAAATACATAACATCACAGAACACTGAAATGTAACAAAACCACTTGACATAGAAACAATAATGTTTTTATATATTTTTTAAATAATGTTTATTAATTATGAAATTATTAATAATATTATGAACATTCCACACATGAGGCTGCAAGGTAATTTGACTGCAGGAAAGGGCTCTCAAGTGTAACTCATTCTTAGCTCCAATAAATAACTACTTTTCGACATTCACTGAAACCAGATATAGGTATAATTCACAATTCCGTTGTGACAGAAAAACTTGAGCACAATTAATGCAGAAAATGCACCATTACGACAGCGAGAAGATTTATACCAGAGTTTTCCCACCAGCCAGATGCAAAACATTTGCTGTTTTATTTCCCCAGAGATTTCACAGAGCAACAGTGTATCTGATATTCTCTAAAATGACTATGATATCCCAGATATGGCTCTTTTTGGTGCCTGACTCCTTCGTGTTTTCTCACAATGTTGTGCCATTGATATTTGTGGTGTTATGATGTATTTCAGGTTAACTTATAGATTTTAGTTTTGTTTCTGGATCGTGCGTATGTGCGTGCGTGTGCGTGTGCGTGTGTGTGTGTGTGTGTGTGTGTGTGTGTGTGTGTGTGTGAGAGAGAAAATTAGTCAGAGTCCTGAACATTCACAAAATAAATACTGAGGCTATCCAAGCCCATGCAGTTGCAATGATTTGGTCAAGGGTCGCAGTCAGTCATTCAGTCATCACTGGCTGATCTTTTGATAGGACTTGATGTCAAATGTATAAATCCTTCTGGCTCAGTGAATGGGGAAGTGCTAGGCAAGGGGTCTGATGCTTGGTTGGGAGGATAGCTCTAAAGTGGATGCTTGGAGGAGTTCTAGAAATTGAACTCATGCAACTAACAGCAGCCATAACGACATTAACACTTGGGATGGAACAACTCACATAGGCCTACAGTTTGTGATGTTGTATGTAGTACTCCCTATAGTTTAGTAATTAAACCACAAACTAAATGTTTTATTGTATTTTGCACACTGTATAATTTTTAAATTTAACATGTCAAGTGTTTTCATTTTTCTATATTATTCCACACTTTAAGGTTTACATTCTGAATACTTACAAAAAGGCATACAAACAGTATCCTACCATATTCTTACAGGCTATTCATTGGCATATATGTCAATATATTTTGGCATTTCGTTAGGCTTATAGCCTATTATTTGCAACCACAAAGATGCTAGTCGTCTTCCATTCATCCTGCGGTTTTCAAATTGCGCTGGGAATAATATATCAATTTATCCATCACTCCATTGAACTAGCCTACATCCCTAGTTCTTTCAAACCTGCTTCCTCAGCGCGACAATCTGTTCGTTATATTCTGTCGGCCGATTTCTCCCCTGCCCTGCATCGGGGACTTGAGAATGGCAGCCAATCGGAGGCCCAGTCCCTTTTATTTCAGCTACGGACATCCACACAGAGAAGTGATGCTGCCTGCGCGAAACAGTGAAGCGCAGTTGAGGAACAGCCTTGAAGCGCTTTTGGAACTGCTGCAGTGAACGAACGGATACACTTCGCCCTCATCCCAACAATCGCCACTTCGCTATCGTAGGATTTCACCAACAGAAAAAGAAGTTCCGTGGAAGGTGAGTGAAGCGATCAAATCAACTTTTTTATATATATATACAGTGCTATTTCGCTTTGTGTTTTCTGGCAGAATGAATGGTGTTCCCGATAAAGAAGGCGATGGTTTGAAAACTGCCGAGTCGAGTGTCCATTAAGACCTAGAGGTTATTGGTGTATTTATTGAACGTTGCGCATGAATTGATTTCCAGGTACTGTTGTATGTTCAATATTTCCGACTACAGACCTATGTACTGATCTAGGTGATTCATAAATGAGGGTCAGTATAGGCGACTTAACTTTAGCCTGCCATACATCACTGGAAGTTGCTTGAAATATCACTCGATGTGCAATGCATTAGACATCACTGACCACTATTGTCCTCTGCGTCAACTTTTGGGTTTCATTTATTGTAGACCACAATGTTGGATAATATTCTGTCTCAGCTGCAACGTGGGACACATTTGTGTTCATTCATTTGACTGCTTCAGATCAGATGTACAGTAGAGTACGGTAGCACTGTGATGGCACCACAAGTCAACACATCATGTGGAGTGATAAACGTATGACAATGTAATTGTTTACATTTTCTTTTGTATGTATTATTCGTTGTTTATTGGTGCTATATGAAATGCGCACCTTCTTCCTCTTTATACTTTCCCACTGGTTAAGCTACGGGTATCGATGCAGGTAAAGGCTACTGTAGAATAGGTTACATGCGCTGATGAAAATAGAATTCTCTCTCTGTACAGTTGCACTTTGCGTGACGCGGTGTAGCATAGCGCACGTGCCAGGTCACGATTATATGCTCCTGGAGTTGCCTGAAGTTTTCAAAGTAGCCCGTGTCTCCTCAATCGAGCCCTCATTCATAATATATTCATTATATGTGTGGCTTTTAGAGTATTAATTTGAAAAGGTAAATTCCGGTACAGGCTATGCTATCGATTTCCTTAACATTTTCGCATTCACACTTTAATTGCTTGCATGATTTTGATTGAGCAGCTCTCGTTAGGTTAGTTACCTGTTGCAGTTTCATTGGATAGTATGGTTGCTTTCCTCCTGGGTTTGTTTTGGTGCCAAGTTGGCCTATATCACAAACGTTGCTCCATAGCCTATGCCTTTGCCTTCGCGAATGCAGCATATACATATCTTCCATTTTAGAAAATAGAAAATAGATTCTCAGGTCTAAGAAGCTTCAGGTGAGCGCTACTGGTCGCGTGCACTGCATTCTGGGAATCTGTCTATTCCTAAAAAAAAAAAAGCGTATTATAAAAATACATCTTGGCTACTGTACCTTCCTCTAGCCTCCAGATTGCTTCATGTTGGTTATATTGCTCTAGCTCCCTAAGGCCTGCAGCAATATGCCTGGAGGAGGCCAAGAAGTTCTTAGGGGGAGTTGACTAACTACCAGGGGAATATGCTGCAAGAGTATCACTCTACAAATTACCAACAGAGACATGTGCAATAAGCAGATCATGCACTACGTTATAATGGAGGCTTTGGAAATAAACAACATTTTACATTGACACATGCAAGGAGTTGGGTAATAGGCCTAATGCTGATGTGTTTTTCATAATTCACCCATCTGCATTTTAAAATTACTTATCACCATTTTGTTTGCGTAAGGCAGATGACAGCAATTTTCTAGTGTAAAATAACTTACTAGTGTGGCGAGACTGAGGCTTTTGCAACAGAACAGGTTGTATAGCTGAGTTTTTACATACGTATTCTGGTTTGAAGTTGTAAGATGAGAGAGTAGCATAGTATCTGTGTCTGATCAAAGACATGTGGAGAACACGGCAGGTACTGAATATTTAACGCTTCTACAAATAGGTTTTGTGTGTGTGTGTGTGTGTGTGTGTGTGTGTGTGTGTGTGTGTGTGTGTGTGTGTGTGTGTGTGTGTGTGTGTGTGTGTGTGTGTGTGTGTGTGTGTGTGTGTGGCTTATAAAGATGTACAGGTAATGGAACAGACAAATTAAAACCATTAACCTCAGGGGTTTTAAATGAATACATTGGATCACAGAGACAGACAGACATTCAATATTTCATCAATGGATCACCCCCCCAAAAAAAAAAAATCTATATTCCACAGGTTATTTGCATAATCAGGGCGATTTTAAAGGCTCGATGTTGTTATGAGGTGAAGCTGATTGTCTGTCTTATCAATCGGCTCGTCTTTTCTCTCTCTGGTCTCTGGAGTGTTAGTGTGATGATGATGACATCACAGGATGTTAGTAAACCCGATGGCTGGGCTGTCTGATGACCAATGACCCATTGCTGATTACATTATCCCCGCTCCAGATGGACAGCGTCATTTTGATGTGTCCTGCTCCAGAATAATATTGAACCTTTCAAGTGCTCAGTCCTTCAAGCAGCAGCATCTGGACCTAATGAAATCACATCCCCATGCCCACTGACTGTCTCTACCACCGCACTATCCCTATGGGAATCTCCTCACAGCACAGAGACACACAAAACTAATCCCATATTCTTCCTCTCTGTGTGTGTGCGTGTGTGTGTCTGTGTGTCTGTGTGTCTGTGTGTCTGTGTGTCTGTGTGTGTGTGTGTGTGTGCGTGTGTGCGGGGCACCTTGATTGTTTCCCTGCATTAGTCAAGGTCCATATATGTTGTGATTATCTTTGGTTGTATTGAAAGCAAAGGTATAAAGATTGAAAATTGTTAGAATATTCCTGGGATTATTAACTAAAATGGAGTATGGTCTCGCTAGAGACTGTTAGAAGAATGGCCTTTAGTCTTTTGCCCACATGGAAAACATGCCCCCTGGTGGACAGAAGAGACATGGAAACTAGGTGGTTATGACTGCTGTCGTCACCAAAACAAAGTATTTTGAAGTCTATGTGAGAACAATGACAACCTGGTAACTCTGTGCTAATGGTGTATCTTCATTCAGGAAGCTATGGTCAGAATGTTATTCTGCTTGTGTTCAGCTACAAAACCATCAAGACTTGTACAGGTCCTTCTGTAGCTCAGTTGGTAGAGCATGGCGCTTGTAACGCCAGGCTAGTGGGTTCGATCCCCGGGACCACCCATACGTAGAATGTATGCACACATGACTAAGTCGCTTTGGATAAAAGCGTCTGCTAAATGGCATATATATACTTAGTGCTGACGTCCCATACATTTGAGAAGTCTGTTTTTGGTTATTCCCAAAAATATGTTTTTAAAAAATGGGGCGTTTTATGTGTGAGATTAAGTACACTGTGAGAGTAGATCAATGACACCAGCCCTCTCAGTTGTTAATTGGTAATTGTCTGTATTGCGTGTACAAAAGAAAAGCAACCAGGCAGAAATAGACTGTACATGTCTATTGTACTATTGTTGAAATATGCAATAAATGTACAGTAGTTTCATAGCTGTTGTGTATGGTGGCCATGAACATGTACAGTCGTGGCCAAAAGTTTTGAGAATGACACAAATATTAATTTTCACAAAGTCTGCTGCCTCAGTGTCTTTAGATATCTTTGTCAGATGTTACTATGGAATACTGAAGTACAATTATAAGCATTTCTTACGTGTCAATGGCTTTTATTTACAATTACATGAAGTTGATGCAAAGAGTCAATATTTGCAGTGTTGACCCTTCTTTTTCAAGACCTCTGTAATCCGCCCTGGCATGCTGTCAATTAACTTCTGGGCCACATCCTGACTGATGGCAGCCCATTCTTACATAATCAATGCTTGGAGTTTGTCAGAATTTGTGGGGTTTTGTTTGTCCACCCGCCTCTTGAGGATTGACCACAAGTTCTCAATGGGATTAAGGTCTGGGGAGTTTCCTGTTCATGGACCCAAAATATCGATGTTTTGTTCCCCGAGCCACTTAGTTATCACTTTTGCCTTATGGCAAGGTGCTCTAAACTGTTCCTGGATAGTTGGGAGAAGTTGCTCTCGGAGGAAGTGTTGGTACCATTCTTTATTCAAGGCTGTGTTCTTAGGGAAAATTGTGAGTGAGCTCACTCCCTTGGCTGAGAAGCTACCCCACACATGAATGGTCTCAGGATGCTTTACTGTTGGCATGACACAGGACTGATGGTAGTGCTCACCTTCTCTTCTCCGGACAAGCTTTTTTCCGGATGCCCCAAACAAGTGGAAAGCGGATTCATCAGAGAAAATGACTTTACCCCAGTCCTCAGCAGTTGAATCCCTGTACCTTTTGCAAAATATCAGTCTCTCCCTCGTGTTTTTCCTGGAGAGGAGTGGCTTTTTAGCTGCCCTTTTTGACACCAGACCATCCTCCAAAAGTCTTCACCTCACTGTGCGTGCAGATGCACTCACACCTGCCTGCTGCCATTCCTGTAATAATCAAATCTAATTTTATTTGTCACATGCAGATGTTAATGCAAGTGTAGCGAAATGCTTGTGCTTCTAGTTCCGACAATGCACTGATAAACGACGAGTAACCTAACTATTTCAGTACAACTACATTATACACACAAGTGTAAAGGGATGAAAAGGGATGTAGAGATGAAGAATATGTACATAAAAATACACTGCTCAAAAAAATAAAGGGAATACTTAAACTACACAATGTAACTCCAAGTCAATCACACTTCTGTTAAATCAAACTGTCCACTTAGGAAGCAAGACTGATTGACAATAAATTTCACATGCTGTTGTGCAAATGGAATAGACAACAGGTGGAAATTATAGGCATTTAGTAAGACACCCCCAATAAAGGAGTGGTTCTGCAAGTGGAGACCACAGACCACTTCTCTATGCTTCCTGGCTGATGTTTTGGTCACTTTTGAATGCTGGCGGTGCTTTCACTCTAGTGGTAGCATGAGACAGAGTCTACAACCCACACAAGTGGCTCAGGTAGTGCAGCTCATCCAGGATGGCACATCAATGAGGGCTGTGGCAAGAAGGTTTGCTGTGTCTGTCAGTGTAGTGTCCAGAGCATGGAGGCGCTACCAGGAGAAAGGCCAGTACATCAGGAGACATGGAGGAGGCCATAAGAGGGCAACAACCCAGCAGCAGGACCTCTACCTCTGCCTTTGTGCAAGGAGGAGCACAGCCAGAGCCCTGCAAAATGACCTCCAGCAGGCCACAAATGTGCATGTGTCTGCTCAAACGGTCAGAAACAGTCTCCATGAGGGTGGTATGAGGGTCCGACGTCCACAGGTGGGGGTTGTGCTTGCAGCCCAACACCGTGCAGGACGTTTGGCATTTGCCAGAGAACACCAAGATTGGCAAATTCGCCACTGGCGCCCTGTGCTCTTCACAGATGAAAGCAGGTTCACATTGAGCACATGTGACAGACGTGACAGTCTGGAGATGCCGTGGAGAACGTTCTGCTGCCTGCAACATCCTCCAGAAGGACCGGTTTGGCGGTGGGTCAGTCATGGTGTGGGGTGGCATTTCTTTGGAGTGCCGCACAGCCCTCCATGTGCTCGCCAGAGGTAGCCAGACTGCCATAAGGTACCGAGATGAGATCCTCAGACCCCTTGTGAGACCATATGCTGGTGTGGTTGGCCCTGGGTTCCTCCTACTGCAAGACAATGCTAGACCTCATGTGGCTGGAGTGTGTCAGCAGTTCCTGCAAGAGGAAGGCATTGATGCTATGGACTGGCTCGCCCATTCCCCAGACCTGAATCCAATTGAGTACATCTGGGACATAATGTCTCGCTCCATCCACCAACGCCACGTTGCACCACAGACAGTCCAGGAGTTGGCGGATGCTTTAATCCACGTCTGGGAGGAGATCCCTCATCAGGAGCATGCCCATGCATTGTCGGGAGGTCATACAGGCACGTGGAGGCCACACACACTACTGAGCCTCATTTGGACTTGTTTTAAGGACATTACATCAAAGTTGGATCAGCCTGTAGTGTGGTTTTCCACTTTGATTTTGAGTGTGACTCCAAATCCAGACCTCCATGGGTTGATACATTTGATTTCCATTGATAATTTTCGTGTGATTTTGTTGTCAGCACATTCAACTATGTTTAGAAAAAAAGCATTTAATAAGAGTATTTCATTCATTCAGATCTAGAATGTGTTATTTTAGTGTTCCCTTTTTTTGAGCAGTGTATATGAATGAGTGATGGTACAGAACGGCGTAGGCAAGATGTAGTAGATGGTACCGAGTACAGTATATACATTTGAGATGTGTAATGTAGGGTATGTAAACATTATATTAATTGGCATTGTTTAAAGTGGCTAGTGATACATTTTGTACATATATTTTTCCATTATTAAAGTGGCTGGAGTTGAGTCAGTATGTTGGCAGCAGCCACTCAATGTTAGTGGTGGCTGTTTAACAGTCTGATGGCCTTGAGATAGAAGCTGTTTTTCAGTCTCTCGGTCCCTGCTTTCATGCACCTGTACTGACCTCGGGTGGTTGTTGTCCTTGATGATCTTTATGACCTTCCTGTGACATCGGGTGGTGTAGGTGTCCTGGAGGGCAGGTAGTTTGTCCCCGGTGATGCGTTGTGCAGGCCCTACTAAATCAAATCAAATCAAATGTATTTATATAACCCTTCGTACATCAGCTGATATCTCAAAGTGCTGTACAGAAACCCAGCCTAAAACCCCAAACAGCAAGCAATGCAGGGGTAGAAGCACGGTACTACCCTCTGGAGAGCCTTACGGTTGTGGGCGGAGCAGTTGCCATATCAGGTGGTGATACAGTCCGACAGGATGCTCTTGATTGTGCGTTCCTGGCGCTTGCTGGACTTTCTTAGGTGATCTGAAGCCTTCATTTGCTCCTAATGAAAGGGAGGATATTTTGTTGCTAGGGTAAATTTACACTACAGTGTGTAAAAGGTATCTATCGTGGTTCCTGGAAGTGCTGAAGTGTTGAGCTAAGGATGAGGAGATAAAAAAAATAAAAAACATTAAATACATTTTTTACCCAATTTCATGGTATCTAATTGTTTTTTAGTAGCTACTATCTTGTCTCATCGCTACAACTCCCGTACGGGCTCGGGAGAGATGAAGGTTGAAAGTCATGCGTCCTCTGATACACAACCCAACCAAGCCGCACTGCTTCTTAACACAGCGCCCATCCAAAGCCAGCCGCACCAATGTGTCGGAGGAAACACTGTGCACCTTCAACCTCGGGTTAGCTTGCACTGCGCCCGGCCCACCACAGGAGTCACTGGTGCGCGATGAGACAAGGATATCCCTACCAGCCAAGCCCTCCCTAACTCGGACGATGCTAGGGCAATTGTGCGTCACCCCACGGACCTTCCGGTCGCGGCCGGTTACGACAGAGCCTGGGCACGAACCCAGGGTCTCTGGTGGCACACCTTTGAGACACTGTAACTCTAATGTTGTACAGTAGCCGTCTGATGTGGGTATGGTGACAGCTCGGTAGTAAAGAAGAAACAGTACAGGCTCAGCCATTAGACAGACATGGCGTACAAAGGCAGTCGATATTAAATCAGTAGGCTCATGTCTCTGGGTTGGGAGATTCTGTAATTGCTGCCAAAGCAATCTGCCAACACGTTTCCCCCTTCCTCTCCATGTGAATACGCTGCCTGGCTTCACCAATTACCGAGAAGCTGAAGGACAGCTAGCTTCAGAGCTTTAGGACTGACTCAGTAACAGCGGGGATCCTATGTGTCCCAATGTCACCCACTCTATTTAGTGCACTACTTTTGACCATGGTACATAGGGCTCTGTTCAAAAGAGTGCACTATTTAAGAAATGGGGTGACATTTGGGATGGGGCCTCTCTCTCATCCTCTGTCTGAGGAAGTAAGGGCTAATGGCAATTTAAGGGAACTGCCTTACCATCAGCTCCTGCAAGAGTTGGAGAGTTTAGCGGACATATTTGCATAACTGACATCACCACCCACTCCCTCGCAGTGAATGCATAGGCTCACTGAAATGCACACATGCGTCACGGATACGGACACACAGGCAGGTACACACTAGGGTAGGGCAATATTACGATGGAATTATCTATCGAAAATGATTGACTGCCTATTTGAACTTGACTGGCTCTGCGCAGAAAATATAATCTCTCTCTCTCTCTCTCTCTCTCTCTCTCTCTCTCTCTCTCTCTCTCTCTCTCTCTCTCTCTCTCTCTCTCTCTCTCTCTCTCTCTCTCTCTCTCTCTCTCTCTCTTCGATAGGCTATGAAAATGACTATATTAAGAGAGGACAATATTAAGAGAGGACAATGAGGCAAATAAAGCAATCATTATCCAGTTCTGAAGATGCTTTGCTTCTATCCAGCCAATGATTTATAACTCACTATGGCAAGACAGGCCGTTCCTCATCAGTTGACTGTCACTTTGCTCCATCATCTGGGCACCAAACAGACATAGACAGACACACAAAAACCTGCTGAAACTCCACCAGAAAAGTAAATTATAAAATATTTGCCTGCACTTAGCCTCTGTCCAAGGTTTCAACAACATTATCTTTCATAATGATTCATCCAGTTGTAGCATGCGATTTTGCGCTATTTTGAACCAAACCATTTGGGTCAGTCAATAGACGGCGATACTATCATATATCACAATGTTTTGTGAGCATATAATCACGATAGGACAAAGGTTGACACCGCGCTAGTACACACACACACCGTACCCCTCTGAAACACAGACACACCAAAGATTGCACAAAGCAAAAAGGTATAAGGTTCTCAACACGCTTCTCAGCACAATTTAACAAGATATATTAGTCACACAGGAGGCAGCAGAGAGCCAGCCGGCCATAGTGCTCAGCAGACTGGGCTCTGACTGGGCACTGACTAGGGGAGAGAGATAGTGATTTACCACAAAGCCCTGTATACCATGGCACCATTTCAGAGTCTGGGAAGTCATATGATTGAGGCATGGCCATGAAAGCCCACAAACACAGTAGCTAGCTATTGCTTTCTCTTTTTACTTGAGGAAAAAGGCTTGGAAAGAGTAGGAATTGGGGTAAGAGGGATTTACGATGGCTAAAACCATACTCTGTTAGATACAGTTACTATACAGCTTACAATGCAGGTTTTTGCTAAAGGAGTGTTTTTGGACTTTTGTATATGATATGTGTGTATTCTCTCAGTAGTATGATCTGTGTGTCTTAGCTGCGATGTGAGCTATAAGGTGTGGAGTGATAGATGAAGAGTGTAAGTGAACAGCAGGACACACACACACACACCACGGTTTCCTATAGGAAAATGTGGAGCCGGACATTGGACCGGCAGGATTTTCATTGATCAGACATTAGAGTAATGTCCTGGACCCATATGCATTGGGTGCGTAACCTAATTAGGGTGTCCACCCAAGGTGCTCAGAATGACAGATGTCACATTTAGATTATGGTTATTCATCTTAACAGAACATGCAACTCGAGGATGCAACGTGTCCTCCTTACCGAATTCCGATTTGCACTGAAGATGTTAGAATAACTGTCACATTTACGTTTCCTCAGCTAGCAAGACGAGTAATGAACAGCAAAATCACAAGTCTTTGTCAATCTAATGTCCCCCATAGTAGAAAAGTTTGTCTATTCTATTGGTCAGTTAGTCGTCCTGTGCGAGAAAGAAATAGCCTATGCCAAACTGTCTGGGACAGTTCTGGGACGATATGTCCCAAATTCATATAACCAGTAGTCCTAGGCTACATAAACAAAATCTACTTTAAAAAGCAATGAGGATGATGCAACAGATCAGTACATTTAGATTAAAATGTTGATAAACTATTATTTCTTCACATTATAAGCGCAGCAATGTGCACAATGCAATAGGGCTACGCGCAAATGTTAATTCCATAATGCAATTAGCGGGAACACACAGTTCCCGCCATGCTTTCCACCTGGCTACCCCTACCCCGGTCAACTGCACTGTACCCCCCACAGCAACTCGCCCAAGCCTTCCCAATTTCTCCTTCTCCCAAATCCAGTCAGCTGATGTTCTGAAAGAGCTGCAAAATCTGGACCCCTACAAATCAGCCGGGCTAGACAATCTGGACCCTTTCTTTCTAAAACTATCTGCCGAAATTGTTGCAACCCCTATTACTAGCCTGTTCAACCTCTCTTTCATGTCGTCTGAGATTCCCAAAGATTGGAAAGCAGCTGCGGTCATCCCCCTCTTCAAAGGTGGAGACACTCTTGACCTAAACTGCTACAGACCTATATCCGTCCTACCCTGCCTTTCTAAGGTCTTCGAAAGCCAAGTCAACAAACAGATTACTACCGACCATTTCGAATCCCCCCGCACCTTCTTCGCTATGCAATCTGGTTTCAGATCTGGTCATGGGTGCACCTCAGCCACGCTCAAGGTCCTGAACGATATCTTAACCGCCATCGATAAGAAACAATACTGTGCAGCCGTATGTCATTTACAAAATAGCCTCCAATACCCTTCTCAATAAATTAGATGCAGTCTATCACAGTGCCATCTGTTTTGTCACCAAAGCCCCATATTCTACCCACCACTGCGACCTGTATGATCTCGTTGGCTTGCCCTCGCTTCATACTCGTTGCCAAACCCACTGGCTCCAGGTCATCTACATGACCCTGCTAGGTAAAATCCCCCCTTATCTCAGCTTGCTGGTCACCATAGCAGCACCCACCTGTAGCACGCACTCCAGCAGGTATATCTCTCTGGTCACCCCTAAAACCAATTCTTCCTTTGGTCGCCTCTCCTTCCAGTTCTCTGCTGCCAATGACTGGAACGAACTACAACAATCTCTGAAACTGGAAACCTTTATCTCGCTCACTAGCTTTAAGCACCAGCTGTCAGAGCAGCTCACTGCACCTGTACATAGCCCATCTATAAATAGCCCAAACAACTACCTCTTCCCCTACTGTATTTCATTATTTATTTTTGCTCCTTTGCACCCCATTATTTTTTATTTAATCTACCATTCCAGTGTTTTACTTGCTATATTGTATTTACTTCGCCACCATGGCCTTTTTTTGCCTTTACCTCCATTATCTCACCTCATTTGCTCACATCGTATGTAGACTTATTTTTCTACTGTATGATTTTTTTACTCCATGTATAACTCTGTGTTGTTGTATGTGTCGAACTGCTTTGCTTTATCTTGGCCATGTCGCAATTGTAAATGAGAACTTGTTCTCAACTTGCCTACCTGGTTAAATAAAGGTGAATTTTTTATTTATTTTTTAAATAGGCTACTGGTTTCATTGGCATATGGAAGTCTATAAAATAATGGCCTCAATGTTTCTATGGTCGGATTTTACATTGAAGCAAGGTAAGACATGTCTCATAATATGAAGTAAAACATTCAGGCTTCAAACAATTAAGTATATATTTTCAAAATGCATACTGCCTCCAGCTCATTGCAAAGTGCTGTGTGACTCGCTGAAGCCTGTCTACCATTGCCTATCTGCACTTGAATGGCGTATGGGAGCGCTCTTAAATTACAGTACTAGCTGAGAAATAAAAATAGTAGTCATTTTTAATTATGGCCATCAAAACTGTTTTTAACAAGCAATTGCATTTAGAATTGTTATGCAATGATTGGGCTTATAAAAACATGTTTCACTCCAGCAGCAACTAATGAACTGTTTGAGAAGCAGTAGCAGCAGCTTTCATGCCGTCTGACAGATTTTCCACTCATAGGCTCTGTATCGGTATGCTGTGCGTGTGTAACATACATAACTACTAACGAAAATACACACGCGGCAATTGAATGAACTAAATTATGCAAATTAACCTATAGACCAATAAGCATGTCAAATATATTTCCATCAACGAATAGACTAAAAGGCATTATTTTGCAATGGGATTTTTTGTCAATTGGCCGGTACCAGTTTTATTTATTGGCTTTTCATTTTTTTAATCGGCCAAAAGCCATCTATTACCAGCCAATGGAAACCCTGACACACACACATAATAACACAGGTTCAGCAGCAGCTTCACTCTGTCTGGATTCCTGACAGTGAACAGCCCCGGCGCATAATTCCACTGCTATGTACAGCCTGCATCCCAAATGGAACCCTATTCCAAATATAGTTCACTTCTTTTGACCAGACCAGAGCCCATAGGAATAGGGTGCCATATGGGACAAAGCCACAGACTGCAGTAAGTGGACTGAGGACGTAAAAGAGTGTCTTGAGGGAAGAACAGAACAGAACATGACAGTCAGTTAATAAGTGTTGAGAAGAAGACCAAGTGGAGGCCAGACCACAGACAACAATGTCTGTCTGACTCAACATACTGTACTGTACAGGAGGATCTGACTGGTGTTAGAGAAAAGGAAGGGATCCTATTGACTATTGGATGAGAAGGGGGCAAAACGAAGAGATCACAGTTCCAAGCAGAAGACGAGGAGTATTAGTGGTTAGTTGTGATACATAGAAGAGGAATGGGTGACAGGGGGGAGGGTGACTGGCTAGAGCAGGTACTGTGGGAAAGGAGAGGCGGATCGAGCTGAATGGGGTGATAATGACGCATGCTTACTCCTGCAAGGCCTGCCATGGTTCTGTCAGCACAACAGATAACTGTCAACTCCAGGGAACACTACTGTGATTCTCTAACACCAAGGAAGGTGTGTGTGTGTGATGGATTGTTGATTGTCTGTCAGTGTGTGTGTGCCTACGAATGTGATGTGTGTACGTAGCAACACCTGAGGATCTGTCTTTTTCAGCCATCTATGTCTTGTGTTTGAGGGGTGCAAAATCCACATCTTTGCTGAATTGTTTGCTTTCATTTTCCTCCTGCGACTCTTTCATCCAATTGCTTGTGCCTGTCATTTTTTCCCGTTAATGTAATGACCGCGGAAATGTTTGTAATGACCTGTCAAATATAGCCCGGTAATGGCTGAAATGGGCTCAATGGAATGCATTGTCATTCCGTTGCATCTATAAGAAAGCTAAAGCTTCGTCGGGGATTTAACACATTATCTCGACACTTACATCATACGAAAGAGAAGAAAAATAACTTTATTTTGATAGGTGTATATTTTTTTGGTGGAATTGAAAGAAGTAATACTTTAATACAGTTGAAATATTTACAAATTAGATGCACTGAAATGAAATCAACTCCCTCAGATTTAGTGATATTACAGTGCATCTGATCTCGCGAACAATGTAAAGTATGTATAGATAGATAGGTGTAATCTCGAGCCGACAATGTACATTTTTAAGCCGAAGGTATCCTGTTGTTGTCACACTTGTTGAATTATGCAACAGAACGTGACAACGACAGCAAGTAATGAGGCAGTCTAGACAATGCAGGTGAGTGCAGCTAGATTAAGACCGAGCACGTTTTTGGTGGTCGCAAGCCCTGAATTAATACCTGAATTCCCACCACAATCCCTGAACACTGGTCATTATTTGTCAGTGCCAGTAAAATGTTTATGTGCAATAATGCAGTCAATATCTGATGGATCAATGGAGTATCTTCATCCATTGTCCAACTGTTGCATTTATTAGAATTGTTTTAAAGTGTACGTGTGTATCTATGTCTTTATGTGTATATACTGTGTGTTGGCAGCAGAGGGGGAGGGATGTTATTTCCACACCCTAACAGTCTTCAGAAGTAATGATGCAGGTTATTGCATATGACTTGTAACACCTCGGCCCAGTGGGCGTTCACAGTGGGACAGGCTGTCCTTGTACATTCGCCTTTAGGGGATGTGCTTCTGTCCTGCTGCCTGCCATAACCCAGAGCAAAGCGGTGTGTGTGTGCGTGTGTGTGTGTGATAGAGTGAGCTAATTCAGACAGACCTAGCCCTCTCGACCTGCAGTTGATAGCTTCCCTGCCTGTTGTGACACTGATATCCGGATGCCATATCACATTTTGCATGGTATTTTTCTCTCCCCATTGTCCTCTCATGCTATACATTAGACTGGGGAAGAAGCGCATTGACTTGTTCACAAGAGGCTTTCATAGGCTTCAGCACAGTAGGTCTTCAGATTGTCCCTTAATCTCACTTGTTCTTATTATTCTCCCATGTCTGAACGCATTCATGATCTCAAGTTACAGTTAGTACAAATACTATGAATTATCTGAACATCCACAAACCAGGTGGACCTTGGTCTCTTTTTCATTTCAGAACAGCTTGGTGTTTCATCAATTTCAAGTGTTTCTACAACTGTTAGATCATGAATGAACATCATAATGTGGACACTAATCAAAGGGTTTGTGAAAAAGAGAGTCTATTTAAACTCTAGGTCTATATCTAATCCCAGATGTGGCATACTGGAACCATACAAGCTTGTTGGAATGGTACAATACAAGCTGTCTGGAGAGTGACAGTCACAAGATGACCATGGACTAATAACTATTCAACAATACCACAGTGTATAGGCCTATCGGGGGGCCAGGGGCTGGAGTCCCTTCAGTACATTAGGTGGAACATGTCCTCAGTCCCTTTGTGAAAAGGTCACCCTTTGAGACCCAAAACAGCTGAACATGGCACCGTGACACACTTAACTGACAGGCGGATTTGTATGGGCTGCAAAGGCCTCCAATTACTTTCTGACACCACTGTCCATCAAAGAGGAAGAGACCTAGGACCTGACAGGGAGGGAGGGAGGTGTGTGAGTGTGTGTGTCATATTGCCGAAGACGCACACACCACAGCCTAAAAGTCCACCAACCCCGATCATGGTGGAGGAGCTGCAGGGTACAACTCGTTAATTGAGTTTGATCTAATGAAGGCAATGCGAAATGAGGGTTATTGTTAGCCCTGAGGACAATACCAAAGTTGAATTTGATGTAAGATGCTCGGGGAATTTCTTTGAAATGGAAAAATTGCATTAAACATTCCATTTATATTAATTATATTGTGCTTGTTATTATTAGCTGTGGTGTGCTACTCTTAGTAGCAGTAGAAAGAGCAGCAGCATAAGATCCAAAATTCCCTATCCGGTCATAGGTTCAGTACACATTACTGCATTCTGTATCAGAAAGTTCAAAGGATGCCATGTCCAAGCTCTACGAACGCGACCTCTGACCCGCCCTCTGCTACACTGCCCTGCTGAGAATCACACACAACAAAGATGTGGTGAGGCTGCACTCTGCCCGTATGTAAATAAGGTCTGTTTTTATTTGTAATACATTTGCAAATGTAAAAAAAAAAAAAACTGTTTTCACTTTGTCATTTATGGGGTATTTAATCAATTTTAGAATAAGGCTGTAACGTAGCAAAATGTGGAAAAAGTCAAGGGGTCTGAATTCCTTCTGAATGCACTTTGCAAGTAGCCATTGCAAACTAGCTATTTAATAGTGGCTATCAGTTTTTTTTTCTTCTAATTGTGCTTTGTGACAATGTCAAGCACTGAGTCGAAATCATTCCCATATTAATTACCTTCTATTTTGGATAATCCACATCAAGGATCAAGTTTGTTTGTTCTTGTTTTCCCCATTTCCGCCTGACAGACGATGTGCTTGCAGCCTATTTTTACGTCCAATCACTGTACCCATATGGCTAATAAAACTCGTTCATTTTGCGTTGTGATAATGCCATTTAGACTTCAGAAAATAGCGGGTCATATTCAACAAAACTACCATTTATTTTGGATAGTCAACATTTAGGGGAAATAGTTTTCATCCTGCATATGTTCTTGACTGAGTTTGCTAAATCTACAACTAATGTCACATTAGGGTGGTACATGCTATCTTGTTTAGTAACCCGAACCAAATTAAGGCTGTTGGCAATGTAGCTATGTCTTTCGTACAGTAGCGATCCGTTGTTGATTTTCCTCTGTAGCGTTCGTAACACCAAATGTTTTCCTCTGTGAGAAATGTTGTTTGGTTATATGCTGTAAGACCCCCTAATGTATATGGTATATGGCATTTAATTTCTGATGAAAGGTAGCTCTCCCTGTCTCTGTTATTCATTTTTATGATGGTATATTGGGCATTTACTATCATGCAGGCGTGGTGGTGAACCAGAATCTGGCCTGACAAGAGACGTTAATATGGCAAATCTCCTTTAAGCCCAGGAAGCAGCTATTCAACGTGCCATCATGCTTTATAATGTCAAAATAATGTTCTTTACTCACCAAATATGCCTTTTTGATTAGCAACTATTGTCACTTACTGTAGTCCTGGTCAATATGGACTTCCAAAAAATATCTAAATAAAAAGTTATATGCAACCAAAATAAATGCCTCATCAACACCTGGCAGTCAGCTGATACTGTCACACTTTCCCTTTTTTAGTTTTCCCCCCTTTTTCTTTTCTTACTCATGCTAAAACCCCAAAGGCTTCCCCTGGGCTAATTAAATGACATTACATTCTATCTCACCTCATGTTAATGATATACTGGCAACCCAACTAAATAAAGAATAGTCTCTACCGTATTAGCCGGAACTGCGAATGGCTGAACCATCCTGTCAAGAGAATAACATGTATTTGCTCACCTCAAGCAATAGAAGGCTGGGTTGGTCTATTTACAGTGCCTTCAGGTCTTGACTTTTTCCACATTTTGCTACTTTACAGCCTTAATCTAAAATGTATGAAATATTTTTTTCCCTCATCCGTCTATACACAATACCCAATAATGACAAAGCAAAAACATTTTTTTTTTTTTTTTGCAAATGTATTCAAAATAAAAAAAACTGTTCAAACCAAGATTGAACTCTTTGGCCTGAATGCCAAGTGTCACGTCTGGAGGAAACCTGGCACCATCCCTATGGTGACTTATGGTGGTGGCAACATCATGCTGTGGGTATGATTTTCCAGCAGCAGAAATTGGGAGACTAGTCCGGATCGAGGCAAAGATGAAAGGAGCAAAGCACAGAGAGATCATTGATGAAACCCGGACTTTAACCCGATAGAACATCTCTGGATATACCAGAAAATAGCTTCCGATGCCCTCTGTGCATAGAATTTTTTTGCCCGTGCTACAGATGCGTATATCAGTATATCAACTACAGGACTAGTAAAGGCCCAGTGCACTACTTTTGGGAAAAAAATATATTTAAAAAAAAAAGTATACACTACATGACCAAAAGTATGTGGATACCTGCTCGTCAAACATCTCATTCCAAAATCATGGGCATTAATATGGAGTTGGTTCCCCTTTTTCTGCTATACCAGCCTCCACTCTTCTGGGAAGGCTTTCCACTAGATGTTGGAACTAGAGGTCGACTAATTATGATTTTTCAACGGCGATACCGATTCCGATTATTGGAGGACCAAAATAAGCCGATTAATAGGCTGATTTGTATATATATATATTTTTAATAATGACAATTACAACAATACTGAATGAACAATGAACACTTTTATTTTAACTTAATTTAATACATCAATAAAATCTATTTAGTCTCAAATAAATAATGAAACATGTTCAATTTAATTTTTCAATCCAGAACATTTAAAGAACTTTAAAGGTTTCCTAAAGTGCAGTTGCAAAAACCATCAAGTGCTATGATGAAACTGCCTGAGGACCACCACAGGAAAATAAGACCCAGAGTTACCTCTGCTGCAGAGGATAAATTCAATAGAGTTACCAGCACCTACGATTGCAGCCCAGAGTTCAAGTAACAGACACATCTCAACAACAACTGTTCAGAGGAGACTGCGTGAATTTTATTTTACCTTTATTTAACTAGCCAAGTCAGTTAAGAACTAATTCTTATTTTCAATGACGGCCTAGGAACAGTGGGTTAACTGCCTTGGTCAGGGGCAGAAAGACAGATTTATCCCTTGTCAGCAAGGGGATTTGAACTTGCAATGTATGTATGTATGTATGTGTGTACAGTTGCAGTCGGAAGTTTACAATCACTTCCAACTTCATCTGTACATACATACACACATACACACATACACTCCGGACTCCGCCATTGCTCGAATTAATCCTTAATTCCATTCTTTTACTTTTAGATTTGTTTGTATTGTTAGATATTACTACAGTGTTGGAGCTAGGAACAAGAGCTTTTCACCACACCCACAATCTGCTAAATATGTGTATGCAACCAATAAAATTGGATTTGATCTGTTTATTGTATTTTGATGTTTATTGTTGTGCTATACAGGGCTCATTTGGAAAAGAGACCTTGGTTTCAGCATTGACTCCCTGTCAAAATAAAGGTTACATTGAGAAACACTGTATATAGTGTACTATATAGGGAATAGGGTGCCATTTGGGACACATAGGCAGTGGTAATTGATAACTGTAGATGCATCAGAATAACCATAGGCTCATTGTAAGTAGCCAATGGTGTCATAGAATTAAGACTGTGTCCCAAATGACACCCTCATCCCTACATAATACAAATCCAAAATGAAATCTAGAATCGGCTTCCTATTTCGCAACAAAGCATCCTTCAGTCATGATGCCAAACATACCCTCGTAAAACTGACCATCCTACCGATCCTCGACTTTGGCGATGTCATCTATATAAATAGCCTCCAACACTCTACTCAACAAAATGGATGCCGTTTATCACAGTGCCATCTGTTTTGTCACCAAAGCCCCATATATTACCCACCTCTGCGACCTGTATGCTCTCGTTGGCTGGCCATCGCTTCATACTCGTCGCCAAACCCACTTGCTCCAGGTCATCTACAAGTCTCTGCTAGGTAAAGCCCCGTCTTATCTCAGCTCACTGGTCACCATAGCAGCATCCACCCGTAGCACGCACTCCAGCAGGTATATCTCAGTGGTCACCCCCAAAGCCAATTCCTCCCTGGCCGCCTTTCCTTCCAGTTCTCTGCTGCCAATGACTGGAACGAACTGCAAAAATGAAAGAAACTGGAGTCTTATATCTCCCTCACTAGCTTTAAGCACCAGTTGTCAGAGCAGCTCACAGATCACTGCACCTGTACATAGCCCATCTGTAAACAGCCCATCCAACTACCTAATCCCCATACTGTATTTATTTATTTATCTTGCTTCTTTGCACCCCAGTATCTCTACTTGCACATTAATCTTCTGCACATCTACCATTCCAGTGTCTAATTGCTGTACTGTAATTACTTCGCCACCATGGCCTATGTATTGCCTTTACCTCCCTTATCTTACTTCATTTGCACTGTATATAGATTTTTATTTTTTTCTACTGTATTATTGACTGTATGTTTGTTTATTCAATGTGTAACTCTGTGTTGTTGTATGTGTCGAACTGCTGTGCTTTATCTTGGCCAGGTTGCAGTTGTAAATGAGAACTTGTTCTCAACTTGCCTACCTGGTTAAATAAAACATAAAAAATAACGCACTACATTTGACCAGAGCCCTATGGAGGCCCTAATCACTTTATGAATAGGGTGCCATTTGGGACTCAGCCTAAGTGAATCCAGCAGTCAGTATATTGTGAATTATTATGTCTAGACCTATGTTCTCGTGGGACGTCCTCGCTGGACGATTTTTATCAGTCATTCAAGCTGTTCACCAGCAGATTCTATTAATCATCCTCTTAATTCAATCAAATGGCCCATGTTCCCAGCTCAGCCTCTCTAAGTGGCTTTAAGAGAGCTGGAGACTGAGGATACGTCCCAAATAGCACCATTTTCCCTTTGTAGTGCACTACTTTCCATGGGCTCTGGTCAGAAATAGTTCACTAAATGGG
Source organism: Oncorhynchus keta (assembly GCF_023373465.1). Classification (NCBI taxonomy): domain Eukaryota; kingdom Metazoa; phylum Chordata; class Actinopteri; order Salmoniformes; family Salmonidae; genus Oncorhynchus; species Oncorhynchus keta. The sequence goes on along the minus strand of NC_068448.1, from coordinate 51,278,742 downwards.
GTACCATTTGGGATGCAGCCAGAGACTGTGTGTGCTGGTGTGTGGGTATGACCCTTCACACTGGAGCTAGAGAACTAGGCCTCTCTCTGACTGCAAAGAACAAGGTTTAAGGGTTAGGGGTTTAAGGGTTAAACTCAAAAAGTCAGGTGGAGTGATTATTCATGACTCTCGTAGCCTACACTACAAACTCACAACTTCAGGCCTGGCTTAACAGTAGCCAACCGTTATTCACAGGCTTGCTAAGACTACACTACTCAAAGCCTAGCTAAGTTAACAGATACAGGCAACTTGCAGTCAGACCACATGTGAAAATGCAATGCAGTCCATCTGTACCCTGTATACCCCTTCTTCAACCTCATAAATAATGGACGCAGGCGAAGCATCTGTCAACGTATTCTGTCAACCTGTTCCAGATGAGAGTCAGGCAGAGCAGGGCAGGACGGAGCGACGTGGTGTTACACACACAGGCTGCATCCTAAATGGCACCCTATTCCCTACATAGTGCCCTACCTTATTGGCGATGATCAAATGTAGCGCACTATGTAAGGAATTGGGTGCCATTTGGGAAGCATCCTACATACATAGCAAACCCCTCGTCCGTTCCCACTGTGTGTCTCTCTCTTGCACCCCTGGTCTGTTTACATCAATACGCTGACAGCCACGCTTACCTACACGCTTGATTCTATCTGCTGAATTTATGAGCGCCTAGGTCTCTACATCTACACTCCCCTACCCCACCACCAACTCCACCTGGTAACCACCAAAATAGGGGGAAAGAACTGTCAAGAGTGTATGACTGTAGAATAAACACGCTTCCGATGCCCTCTGTGCATAGACATTTTTTTGCCCGTGCTACAGATGCGTATATCAGCCCACTATTACAGGACTAGTAAAGGCCGAGTGCACTACTTTTGGGGAAAAAAATATTTAAAAATAAAAGTATACACTACATGACCAAAACTATGTGGACACCTGCTCGTCAAACATCTCATTCCAAAATTATGGGCATTAATATGGAGTTGGTTCCCCTTTTGCTGCTACACCAGCCTCCACTCTTCTGGGAAGGCTTTCCACTAGATGTTGGAACTAGAGGTCGACTAATTATGATATTTCAACGGCGATACCGATTCCGATTATTGGAGGACCAAAAAAAGCAGATTTAATAGGCTGATTTGTATATATATTTTTGAAATAAGGACAATTACAACAATACTGAATGAACAATGAACACTTATTTTAACTTAATTTAATACATCAATAAAATCAATTTAGTCTCAAATAAATAATAAAACATGTTCAATTTAGTTTAAATAATACAAAAACAAACTGTTGGAGAAGAAAGTAAAAGTGCAATATGTGCCATGTAAAAAAGCTAAGGTCCTTGCTCAGAACATGAGAACATATGAAAGCTGGTGGTTCCTTTTAACATGATTATTAGGTTGTTGTTATTATAGGACTATTTCTCTCTATACATTTGTATTTCATATACCTTTGACTATTGGATGTTTTAATATGTACTTTAGTATTGTCAGCCTAATCTCGAGAGTTGATAGGCTTGAAGTCATTAACAGCTGCTGGCAAACGCAGGAAAGTGCTGTTTGAATGAATCCTTACAAGCCTGCTGCTGCCTACCACCGCTCAGTCAGGCTGCTCTATCAAATCAGACTTAATTATAACATAACACACAGAAACACGAGCCTTAGGTCATTAATATGGTCAAATCCGGAAACTATAATTTTGAAAACAAAACGTTTATTCTTTCAGTGAAATACGGAACCATTCCATATTTTATCTAACGAGTGGCATCCATAAGTCTAAATATTGCTGTTACATTGCACAACCTTCAATTTTATGTCATAATTATGTACAATTCTGGCAAATTAGTTCGCAACATGCCAGGCTGCCCAAACTGTTGCATATACCCTGACTCTGTGTGAAATGAACGCAAGAGAAGTGACACAATTTCCCTAGTTTAATATTGCCTGCTAACATGAATTTCTTTTAACTAAATATGCAGGTTTTAAAAAATATACTTCTGTGTATTGATTTTGAGAAAGGCATTGATGTTTATGGTTAGGTACATTCGTGCAACGATTGTGATTTTTTTTCTCGCAAATGCGCTTTTGTTAAATCATCCCCAGTTTGGCGAAGTTGGCTGTCTTTGAAGAAATGGTCTTCACACAGTTCGCAACAAACTGCTGCATATAACGTTACCCTGAACAGAACGCAAGAGAAGTGACACAACTTCCCTAGTTAAAAGAAATTCATGTTAGCAGGCAATATTAACTAAATAAGCAGGTTTAAAAATATATACTTGTGTATTGATTTTAAGAAAGGCATTGATGTTTATGGTTAGGTACACATTTGTGCAACCACAGTGCTTTTTTCACGAATGCGCTTGTTAAATCACCCGAACAGTTCTTGTCCTGACGTTGCCTCTCGAGGCAGTTTGGGACTCGGTAGTGAGTGTTGCAACCGAGGACAGACGGTTTTTACACGTTACGCGCTTCAGCATTTGGTGGACCCGTTCTGTGAGCTTGTGTGGCCTACCACTTTGTGGCTGAGGCATTGTTGCTCCTATACGTTTCCACTTCACAATAACAGCACTTACAGTTGCAGCTCTAGCAGGGCTGAAATTTGACAAACTGACTTGTTGGAAAGGTGGTATGTTATGACAGTGCGACATTGAAAGTCACTGAGCTGATCAGTAAGGCCCTTCTACTGTCAATATTCGTCTATGGAGATTGCATGGCTGTGTGCTCAATTTTATACACCCGTCAGCAACGGGTGTGGCTGAAATAGCCGAATCCACTAATTTGAAGGGGTGTCCACATACTTTTGTATAGTGTATATATATATATAACATTTATTATGATTTTTCAGGGGGTGTTGCAGCACCCTCAGCACCCCTACTTCCCGTGGCTATGCCTCTGTATCTGTAAACTTATGGAGGGCACTCTTACTTTTCATAAAGAATGAAATGGACAGAACTCCCAAAGACCATTTTCAACAGTTATTTTATTTCCCCACACACTTTTAAAGAACAATCTGTGAGTGATCTCACATTCTCTCTCTGCAGGCATACAGTACTGTACCTGTGAGTTACTTCTGAATCTATTGATAGATCCCAGAACTGACTTAACTAGGCAGCTCAGGTCGATGGAACCAACGTGCCTCTAAGCTCACTGACATGACTCTAAAAGAGGCAGTTAAAGATGTATCTCAACATTTTGAATCTCTCCCTTCTCACCCTGGTCGAGGTGCTGAGTAGAAAGAGTGGTGGCAGGGTCTGTGGCCGAAATGGCACCCTATTCCTTATATACAGTAGTCCACTACTTTTGACCAGGGCCTATTGGCTCTGGTAAAAAATAGTGCAGTATGTAGGGAATAGGGTGCCAATTGGGAGGCAGGTAGGGTGTACTGTACTGTACGGTTGTACTGCACTGTACGGTTGTACTGCTATAGCAGGTTTATGGACTAAAGCACTGTCTCCTCAGCCTTGTCCTAATGGAGGATTCAGCTCATAAAGCAGCATCATGATTTGCAATAAGCAGAGTTAGGGAGAGTAACGAAGGTGTAAATCAACTGAGCTGTTTTTTTTTTTTAAATCTGGCGTTCACGGCCCTCCCAGCCTGCCTCCCCCACTCCACTCCTTCCCCCTCCCAAACGGCTAACCCTCCTCCCTCTGTAATGGAAAGCCTGGTGCGCCCTAATAATGCTGAGAGTGAGCTGCAGTATTAGTAAACCGAACCTGTATTGACTCAGCCAGGTCCAAGCTCTGCCTCACCCAGCGTTTGTTTGTGTGTGTGTGTTTAATGCGAGCGTGACTTCAAGGTGACATATCCAAGAAAACTAGAGCTAAACAGTAGTGGGGCAATTGGGTGTTTACATGCAGATAACATACTGTCACGGGCGTCCTCCTCTTCATCTGAAGAGGAGAGGCGAGAAGGATCGGAGGACCAAAATGCGCTATGGTTTGTGTTCGTGATGAAATTTAATAAAGAAAACACTGAATACTGAAACACACTATACAAAACAATAAACAAATAACGACCGTGAAGCTAAATGAGAACTGTGATGACACAAGCAATCAACATAGACAGTCACCCACAAACAAACAGTGAAACCCAGGCTACCTAAGTGTGATTCTCAATCAGAGACAACTAATGACACCTGCCTCTGATTGAGAACCATACTAGGCCGAAACATACACATCCCCAAATCATAGAAAAACAAACAGACTGCCCACCCCAACTCACGCCCTGACCATACTAAATAAATACAAAACAAAGGAAATAAAGGTCAGAACGTGACACATAACATATGAACATATTTCAGTCCCAGTGTAGAGGAGGGGTTATTGGGTGGGAATCTTGATAACTTCAGCTTTGTTGTCAGCTATTCACAGAAGTTCCAAAAAATGGCTTATTTCGATGCCTGCGCATGGACTTTATCAGAGAATGTATTGATTACACAAAGGCATTGTAAAGGGCAACACGGGGCCTTAGCGCTAACAGCAGCATGACCCGCCCCGCTCTGCCCTTTTCTAGATATAGTCATCGTCGTCACAATGTGGAAATGGAGAGGTCAGATATGTGTATTAGAAGCAATCATCCAAAAAGAAAAGGGTCAGATACTTTGGAGTAGAAATGCTTGGCCTGGGAGTTGTGTTCATTTCCATTCCTCGCTCTGCACCATCGATCGCGAAGCAAGAAGGCCTGCCTCTCCAATATCCATGGTCACCTTTTTTTTAAACAGGGTATTACTTTTTTAATGCAGTGGGGGCTTTCATTCAGGGACTCTAGGCAGGAAAAAAGATAAAGAAATGTTTTTGTGCGTGTGTGTGTGTGTGTGTGTGTGTGTGTGTGTGTGTGTGTGTGTGTGTGTGTGTGTGTGTGTGTGTGTGTGTGTGTGTGTGTGTGTGTCTGTTGACCTCAAACACAAAGAAATGATGGCGGGGGATAATGAAAGAAAGTGGCCTACATTTTCGATATTCATGAGGGAGATTGGTTGCCTGTAGTCCACCCATGACATTAGGCTGAATGATTTTCTTCATCTAGCTGTTTAAGACCAGGTAGCCTCCTCTGCCTCTTTAATGCGGTATTGATTGTTTATCTGAAATACCACCGTGCTGGAGCTGTGTTGGTGGCAATGGGGGTTGGGTAGAGGGTGGAGAGGGGTGGTGAGGGAACAAGGCTGGGTGGTAAGGTTGTGATGGATATACAGACACGCTTAACAGACTGTCTCCTTTGACTAGGGCTCCCGAGTGGCGCAGCGGTCCAAGGCACAGCATCTCAGGGCTAGAGCCGTCACTATAGACCCTGGTTTGATTCAAGGATGTATCACAACCGGCCATGATTGGGAGTCCCATAGGGCGGCGCACAATTGGCTCAGCGTCATCCGGGTTAGGGTTTGGCCAGGGTATGCCATCATTGTAAATATCAATTTGTTCTTAGCTGACTTGCTTAGTTAAATAAAGGTTAAATTAAATAAAACTAGGCTGGTTGTGATCCTGTATCTTAGGATGAAACCTCATTGTCCTGTACCTGTCAGTACAGTAACGGCCCCAGTGTTAAATGGAATAGAAACTGAGGTTGAAATGTTAGTGATGTGGCTCGTGTACGATAAGGCATCCTCAAATTCATATTCAATCTTATGCCCTTGTCTAGTGAGCCGGTCGTGGCTGCCTGGTGCCAAGGGCTTGTGTCCACCCCTCTCTGCCCCCTCTCCTCTCTGCCCATGGGCCCATATGGTCAGATACACTGTATCACAGTGACCTGTGGCTGGGGTTGTTGTTCAGCCAGACCCCTGAGGTGCCTGATAATTAAACATGCACTGGAAGTCACCATGGTCACTAGGAAAGGTGAGCATGATTAAATCTGTGTGGCGGTCGAGGGTCCTGTACACTGTGTGTGTGTGTGTGTGTGTGTGTGTGTGTGTGTGTGTGTGTGTGTGTGTGTGTGTGTGTGTGTGTGTGCGTGCGTGCGTGCGTGCGTGCGTGCGTGCGTGCGTGCAAGGGGCGAGCGGTCACTGCTATGGTCAACAGAGGATGAAATAAGCTAATTCCACCAACCCATTCATAGGAAAACAATGAAACCCGGAGAAATTGAGTGCTGTTGGATTAACCAATATTTCTGAATGGAAAAGCATGCCAAACACACCTTTCATTAGGACGAGGACATCTATCCATACCTTACAATAATCTAGTCGTACATCGTATGGAGGCACTATGTAGATACATTTTCCAAGGCTGTATCCCAATTACAAATGTATTACAAAGTTGCACACGCAATACATGCACAGTATATGCTCACCATGATTCAATGGGTAACAAGGCTATTCCACTGTATGAGGAAGTTTCTTTTTCTTATATCATGAGGCTTAAGTGGTGCTTTAAGCCAGATACATTATGAGAGAACTATATGTCCAATTGAAAAAGAGGTCCAAAGCCTAGGCGTATACGAAACACTGTTTACAAAGTGCAAGTATCACTCTCCCCTCTGCATGTACACTACATGTGTGACTGAACCATCCATAGTGTAAAATGTGCTGGTTTTCCCGTGAGCTTACAGGAAAATGCATTCTTCTCCGCCAAGGAAGACGAAGAAACACATGTTTTCTCCTCCCTACAGATTCTTTTGTTAGAGTCATACTACTTTAGATTTGTAATGTGTTTTCTGTTTAAGCTCCATGAATGATGTATTGCTGTCTGACAATTGGGTCTGTGGCTTTATCTTTTTCATGTAGCTGACCTGCTGTTTGAATAGCAATGTGTTTTTATAAAGGTCCCCCTGTTTGTAATTGTCACAACCAGGCTAGAAAGGGGGAGAGAGGGAAACGAAACAAACTAAACGTGGGATTGCAACAGCTGCTCTGATTTTCAATTCACAGTGCGCAGCTTGACCTTTGTGTTGCTGAATCAATGCTTCCGCCTCAGAATTGCACCATTCATTTGAAAAAGTAACGATTTGGTAGGAGTCGATCTAATCTCCAGGTACGTTATTTAATCAGAACAACCCAAACAATGAATAATGGAAAATAAAAACACATTTTTAATTACATTTGTTTTGATGTGTGTTTATTTCTGTGTTGATTTTTTTAGGGGTATTTTATTTTTCCTGTGGACAGTGTATTGGGTTAACTGTTGAGAGAATAGGCTTTCAACACTTGGAACACACAGACACACACACTGACACACAAGCACACACACCTGTCCCATTTGCATAGGAATAGAGGCTTCCATACCGCGGCACATTGGGCAGAATAGGAAAATAGTAAGGCCAGGGGAACCCGCGCTGAGAACTCTCCTCCTCCTCTATTGTAAACAACTGAAAGGATAATTCCTAAATGGCACCCTATTCCCTATAGTGCACTACTTTTGACTGGAGTCATATGGGCCCTGGTAAAAAAAGTAGTGCACTATATAGGGAATACCGTGTCATTTGGGACAAACATAAACACTGGCCGTCAGGAGACAGACAGCCCAGACCACACTGACACCAGACAGGTTCAAATTGTATTTGTTCTCATTCAAAAACTTCAGCTGGGTTTGATTTGAAAGAAAACAAATAATATCTGAACGCAGGTCTGGTCCGTATTGACACAGCCCATAGAGCTCTGATCTAACGCTGCAAAGAGAAATCACAAAACCACCAGTGTGTCACATAGGTGTCACAGACCGACAGACTGAGCTGAATACTAATCTTTTTAGCCTACCCCCTTCTTTTAACTATTATTTGTAAGCTTCTGTCGCAGATTAGACCTGTCCTATTATGCAACAAAGCATTCCCATCTGTCTGCAACCAGGGTCCTAGATGTCATTCATCTAGAGGAGCTCCATGACTGGTGGTGCCTCATTGGGGGGAATCAAACCACCAGCTATCTATTAGCCCTTAGCCACTGTGAGGACTCCAGCTGAGAGCGAGAGAGAGAGGGAGACTTTTCCTTAACTACTATGTCACTCCAGGGCAGTAAAAATCACAGGGCCATCCACTAGACTAGAGAGAGTGATAAAAAGTAAGAGATACAGGACTTGGGATTAAAGAACAGTATGTTGAGAGAGCTGGTATAGCAGTAACCCCAATTTAACACACACGACCTAGCTGAAGAGGTTAAGACAACAAATGGACTGGCAAGAAAGGGTTACTCCAGTATACTTTCTGCAGTATTCGAAACTGGGCTATACATGCAGTAAAGACAAGTGTTCTTTCTGAGTGTGAGTGGTGGCGGCAGTGCGCTTGTTTGAGTGATGGGGTCGTCTCTGAATGGAAGCAGGGCTGGATATAATGAGATATCTGCTCCAAAATGGCACCCTAAATCCTATATAGGCCCATAGGGCTCTGGTCAAAAGCAGTGCACTATATAGGGAATAGGGTGGCATTTGGGACGCACACTGAGAAACGAACCCGTCTCATTGACTTGGCCCAGATCTGATGATTTATTTGGTTATTTGGGAAGCATTTGGGCAGCCAGGCAAGGTAATGTGTTTGCAATGAGCTCTGGAGCACTACATGTGGATGTATTGCTGAGGGAACACCCCCGGAACATTGACAGAGATGGTTTGAGCTAATACATCCCCACCCTCTGACAGATATGCGACAGACTAACACAGCTCCTCCCCCTGACAAGGATGGTACAGGCTAATTTGTTGGTCTTGTGTATGAGAATATACATCAGTGTTATTATGCACACTGACATGCACTTGTTCAGGGCATGATCGAAGTATGCATCCTCCTTATTGGTTTGAACCTTCTTAATTGATAGGCACTCATTGGTTCATGGCCTGGCTACTCTGAGAGCGGGCGCAGATGGAGAGATGTTAGCAAGCCGTTATGATAAACCATCATAGTCCAGATGCACTTCTACATACTTTCAGATCAAATCAAATGTTATTTGTCACATGCGCCGACTACAACCTTACTGTCACGCCCTGACCTTAGATATCTTTGTTTTCTTTATTATTTTGGTTAGGTCAGAAGGTGACAAGGGTGGTTGGTTTGGTTTTTGTATTGTCTAGGTGTTTTTGTCCTGTCTAGGGTTTTGTATATCCACAGGGTTTTAGTATGTCTAGGTATATGTAGGTCTATGGTGGCCTGAATTGGTTCCCAAATAGAGACAGCTGTTTATCGTTGTCTCTGATTGGAGATCCTATTTAGGTTGCCATTTTCAGTTTGGTTTTGTGGGTTATTGTCTATGTGTAGTTGCCTGTCAGCACTTGTGTCTTATAGAGTCACATTTGTTTTGTATACTTTGTTCAGTGGTTCTCTTTCATTAAAGAAGAACGTATTCCTATCACGCTGCGCCTTGGTCTCCTTGTTATGACGAACGTGACACTTACAGTGAAATTCTTACTTACAAGCCCTTAACTGACAATGCCTTTAATTAAGAAGTTTTAAGAAGAAAATAAAAGTTACAAATAATGAATTTAAAATAACAATAGCGATGCTAAATACAGGGGGTTCCGGTACAGAGTCAATGTGCGGAGGCACCGGTTAGTCGAGATAATTGAGGTAATATGTACATGTGGGTAGAGTTAAAGTGACTATGTATAGATAATAAACACAGAGTAGCAGCAGAGTAAAAGAGAGCTGGGTAAGCCCTTTGATTAGCTGTGCAGGAGTCTTATGGCTTGGGGGTAGAAGCTGTTAAGAAGCCTTCCAGTACCGCTTGCGATGCGGTAGCAGAGAGAACCGTCTATGACTAGGGTGGCTGGAGTCTTTGACAATTTTTAAGGCCTTCCTCTGACACCGCCTGGTATAGAGGTCCTGGATGGCAGGAAGCTTGGCCCCAGTGATGTGCTGGGCCGTACGCACTACCCTCTGTAGGGCCTTGCGGTCAGAGGCTGAGCAGTTGCCATACCAGGCAGTGATGCAACCAGTCAGGATGCTCTCGATGGTGCAGCTGTTGAATCTTTTGAGGATCTGAGGACCCATGCCAAATCTTTTCAGTCTCCTGAGGAGGAATAGGCTTTATATTGCCCTCTTCATGACTGCCTTAGTGTGTTTGAACCATGATAGTTTGTTGGTGATGTGGACACCAAGGAACTTGAGGCTCTCAACCTGCTCGACTGCAGCCCCATCGATGAGAATGGGGGCGTGCTCGGTCCTCCTTTTCCTGTAGTCCACAATCATCTCCTTAGTCTTGATCACGTTGAGGGAGAGAGGTTGTTGTCCTGGCACCACACGGCCAGGTCTCTGACCTCCTCCCTATCGGCTCTCATCTTGTTGATGATCAGGCCTACCACTGTTGTGTCATCGGCAAACTTGATGATGGAGTCATGTTCCTTTCAAGAGCTTGAACACACTCCCATTAAATGGGAATATGACAGCCTGTATTAACCTGGTTCAGATAGAGCTGAGGGTTGTTTCTCTTCCCCTGAGTACAGTTAGGAGATGTGACTAAGGTGTGATTTAGGGTCCCCTTAAGGCTGAACCGTAATCACATCTTAGTCACATCTCCTAAGAGAATAAACAGGTCCTACTAATTACCCCCAAAACAGCCTGAGCAAAGCCAACAATGAGTACAAACAAGAGGAGGAACCTTGAATGTCTCAAACGTCCCTTGGAGAGAAAGGGTGAACATACGCCTCTCGCACACTACTTCTCTGTTAAGGTGAATTACTCAGTTTGCTACATACTTCTCAACATCTTCCAGTTTCTCGGCTGAATCCTCAGTCATTATTGAAGTAAGGCGACATGAAAATACTTTTAAGACACAGCTGCGTCTAGACATTCACCCCCTAGCGAAACCAAAGATCAATATATATTGACAGGTTTCAGAATGAGAATCTAGAAAGTCCTATGGCTATTCCGCTGAGAGGAGACGAGGAGATTGGCAAAACAAGGACAGCCAGCCAGCCAAACACTAGCTACCCTATGGTTTGGCTCATTACTAAAAACATTGTGATAGACTAGCATCCTGTCCGAAGGGTGTACTTTTCCATCAAGCTGCCTCACGCTACAGAAACAAGAGATTGGCTCTTACCCTATGGGCTGTTCTGACTTGGACTAGGTTACATACTTTAAAAGGTTGTCTCCTCTCAGCGGAATAGCCATATCACCATTTAAAGGGAGTGTGATTAGACACATCCTTGTGATGCGAGGACAAGGCAACCTAACCCTCCCCCAGTATCACATCTGTTTGCGTCGCATCCTCTCTCCGACAGCCAACTGATTAGTAAACTCTCAACCCACATATGAACAATAACTGAAGGAAAGACACAAAAAAAGCAAAGCGTTGTATTTGGGTCAGATGCACTATTCCCAATGTACCAAGTGGGATTTAGTGATAAATTTAGCCAAGAAGAAGAGGGATACTATAGGAGTACCTCTGTCTGTGTCCGTGAATGCATCCCAAATGACACCCTATTCCCTATGTTGTGCACTACTTTAACCAGGGACCTGCTGAAAATTAGTGCACTACATTGGGAATAGTGTGCCATTTAGGACATAAAGCATGAAGCTCTTAATAAAGTCAGAGGGAGGCAACCATGAGTCAAGGCAAAAGGGAACGGAAACTGTGAAACAACCTGTCGCTGACAGTGTCACACATTAGCAGCCTATAAGGACCTCCTCTGTGGTTTGTAACAGGGCTGTGTACCTGCCAACCCCTTCTACCCCCCCAACTACCCCCCCACCGCACCCACCCACCCTTGCTCACCCCTGGCTGACATTCTCCTCTCTCACTTTTAATTGCCCCCCTGGGGGCTCTTTCTGGGTTGCCGTGGAAGTCTGGGTTGCCGTGGCTCAACGGGCGCGATAGGGTGCTGCCTCGCAGTGTCGCTCATCCTCTCTCATTAGGAGAAAAAAGACAAAGGGAGAGAGCGAGAGTGAGATAGGAAGGAAGGAAGGAGAGAGAGAGAGAGCGAAATGAAGGAGAGAGAGAGAAGACCTAGAGAGAGAGAGAGAGAGAGAGAGAGAAGACCTAGAGAGAGAGAAGACCTAGAGCGAGAGGGAGAGAGAAGACCTAGAGCGAGAGGGAGAGAGTAAGATAGAGAAAGATAGAGGAAGGAAGAAAGGAGAGAACACGAGGAGGATGGGTAGGACTGCTGCTCCGAGGTCAGCTCTGTTCTGCCTGCTTCCAGACAGTATGCACGAAATGCCGCCAATGGTATTTGGTGTAGTTACACATCCATGGAAAAGCCATCCATGGATATATTTGTGTGACTCACTGTGTCTCCATCTCTATCTATCTCTGTGTCCCTGTGTTTGATAAGAGCGATAGATACTTAATAGCTAATTGTTATGAGTTGAAATGTTATTTCATGTAATTGTATGAGTGTAGCATCATTGGGCTCCAAATTGCCAGCAGACACATTCATTTTGCTCACCCTGCATGGAACACAATGCTGTATTATTGCCGTATGTAGTGACTCCAGACAATCTGTGACAGGCAATTTCAAGCAATCTTTTTTTTTTTTTTTTTTTCAAACAGTTGCAATTAAATGGTGCAGAACTGGATGCAAGGAGAGAGAGGGAGTAAAAGGTGGAGGGAGAAAATCAAGCAGTGTTGGGGTTGTTGTAAACACATTCTCTTAACTGGGAGGATATAATTGTGGTGTCATGTTCCATTACACAGGTTCATTATGATGCTGACACTCACTGGGGCTGGGAACCAAGAAAAGAGAGGACAAATACTCATCACGCACAGGCACACAGATGTAGAGAAATCTAAGCTATGAATGTAACTGACCTACTGGTCCACTGTCTGGAGAACTATGGGGTCAGAGAGCTGGGGCGGTGTCCCAAAATGGCACCCTATTTCCTACAGCGCACTACTTTTGTATCCTCACAGTTAAAAGTAGTGCACTACATAGGGAATATGATGCCATTTGGGACAGCATGCAGGGCTTTTCAATACAGTTAGTCAGGCATTAGCTTCCAGCTTTCCATGGTGACATTATGAAGAAATCTATTGAAAGGACAGACTGCCTGCCTCCCACCAGAGCAGAACTTGTGTGTGAGAGAGAGAGAGAGAGAGAGAGAGAGAGAGAGAGAGAGAGAGAGAGAGAGAGAGAGAGAGAGAGAGAGAGATGGGTGCAGGCTTCTTTAGAGTAGACACCCCACACTGTAAGACATTTCTGTAAATTCAACAGTAAAAACACTATAGAATGTACAGTAAAATATAAATGTGTTTTTTCAGAATTCATTATGGTATTGTGGGGAAATGTTGGCGGGGAAAGAGTGTGTGTGTGTGTGTGTGTGTGTGTGTGTGTGTGTGTGTGTGTGTGTGTGTGTGTGTGTGTGTGTGTGTGTGTGTGTGTGTGTGTGTGTGTGTGTGTGTGTGTGTGTGTGTGTGTGTGTGTGTGTGTGTGTGTGTGTTGTTGAGGAGCTGAAGACTGGAGGTATTAGAAGGCTCTGAGAAGTGACCGCGGAGACCACATTGTATTTCCAACTACACTGCTGAGTCCAACAGCAAATCAATAGCTCCCAGTCCCGCTCGCTCCCTCACCATTGTCAATTAAGGAAATTCATCAAGTCAAGTGCGTGGGGACTTGGGAAAGAGAAGGAGGGTAAGAGGAGGGAAAGAGGAGGGAAATAGAAGAGAGGAAATAGAAGAGCGGAAAGAGAAGGATGGAAAGAGAAGGATGGAAAGAGAAGGATGGAAAGAGATGGAGGGAAATAGAAGAGAGGGAAATGAACACGCTCATAGGAACATTTAGATTTGAACCAGAGCTTTCCACGTGAGAGTTACTTAGAGAGAGATTGTGAGTGGGCTATGGGTTCGGGTACTCTAGTGCATCATAGGAAATAGGATTCCATTTGGGATGTGACCTATATTCCCGCCCTGGACATTATTAAAAGGATGACAGGCCGTCACTCTCACCTGCTGTCTGTTGTGACCAATGGGTTCTTATTCCCCTGTTGAGGCAGGCAAAGGAGACATGCAAAGTGACTCCCGCATCGCAAGCGTCCGAAAATCCCTATGATAATGAATATCAGCTGAAGCGCATACAGCAGGCAAATTAGAGGAGAGGAGCTTTGACATAGGCTATAATAAACTGCAAGGCATGAGGAAAAAGAGAAAGGGGGACCTAACCCATCAACTTTGACCATTTAAGTTTTGCCTCATAAGGGGAAAGGAGGGTTGAAAGCAGGGAGGTGGGGCAGGGAGAGAAGCCTTGGCTTGGATGGCTACAAGGAGAGAGAGAGAGGACAGGTAGGGTAATGGATGGGCTGGACACACACACACACAGCTCCTCTCCTGATTGTCCTGCTGACTCTGCTCTGACAGGACATTTCTACCTCTCCTTCACTCCCTCCATCTCTCCCTTTCTCTCTCTATCCTCTTTCTCCATCTCTCCCTTTCTCTCTCTATCCTCTCTCTCTGCCTAGTCTGACCCTCCCTCTCGCTCTCCATCTCTGTCTCTGCCCACCCTACCCTGACCCTCCCTTCATCTCAATTTCAGCTTCTCCCTCCCTCTCAATGTGTCTTGACCATTCTGTCTTTCCCTCTCTCTTTCTAGCTCAATCTCCCTCCACTTTCTGCATGCAGGTCCAGATACTTTTTCCTTTTCGTCCTGTGAAAAGCAGAGCTGCTGTATAGCGGTCTGCATCTCTCTATCTGAGCCGAGCCTGTGTGTGTGTGTCCCAAATGACAACCTATTCCCTGTATAGTGGACTACTTTTGACCAGTAATAGTATTGGCCCTGGTCAAAAGTAGTGCATTATAGAGTGAATACGGTGCCATTTGGGACACAATCTGTATGTGATAATGGTGCTGCTGGTTCCCAGTGTGTCCACTGATAACCCAGTGCCACACCCAGACAGGATTAATGAGCACCCAGACAGGAATAATGAGCACCCAGACAGGAATAATGAGCACCCAGACAGGAATAATGAGCATAGGAGCATGTCCTTCCTCATGGACTGTTTTTTGAGTGAGTGAGTGAGTGAGTGAGTGAGTGAGTGAGTATGTGTGTGGCAGTGTGTGATCTTTGCTTTCAAGACAGGGCCCGATTGTGTGGTTTGCAAACAGCCATTTTGGGCACTGCATCACAGTGCTAGAGGCATCACTACAGACCCTGGTTCGATCCCGGGCTGTATCACAACTGGCTGTGATTGGGAGATCCATAGGGCGGCGCACAATTGGCCCAGCGTCATTCTGTTTAGGGGAGGGTTTGGCCGGGGTAGGCCATCATTGTAAATAAGATTTTTTCTTAACGGACTTGCCTAGTTAAATCAAATATAATATTAAAACACAGTATCTTTATATTGATCTCAAAGTAATACATTCAGGTTCACATTGCTCAGGGTCTCCATTGACAGCCTGCTGGCTCTGATAACAACGTGTTCCCACTCAGATTGTTTAAAAAGATACATCAAGCTAAACATGCAGACCTGGCAGTCTATTAAATATGAATTCAGTTTAGTTTCTTAATGGAGATATGATGTGTGGCAGTATACACAGTAAACAAAAGTATACAAAACATTGGGAACACCTTCCTTTTGCCCTCAGAACAGTTTCAATTCGTCAAGTCATGGACTCTAGAAGGTGCCGAAAGAGTTCCACAGGGTTGCTGGTCCATGTCAATTCGAATGCATCCCACAGTTGTGTCAAGTTGGCTGGATGTCCTTTGGGTGGTGGACACTTCTTGATACACTCAGGAAACTGTTGAGCGTAAAAACCCCAGCAGATTTTCAGTTCCTGATGCTAACCGGTGCGCCTGTTACCTACTACCATACCCTGTTCAAAGGCACTTTTTTGTTTTCGCATTTTTTGTTTTACCCAATCACCCTCTGAATACCACACATACACAATCCATGTCTCAATTGGCTCAAGGCTTAAAAATCCTTATTTAACCTGTCTCCTCCCCTTCAACTACACTTATTGAAGTGGATTTAGCAAGTGACATCAATAAGGGATCATAGCTTTCACCTGGTCACTCTATCTCATGGAAAGAGCAGGTGTCCTTAGTGTTTTATATATAATAGATGTGTAGGATTCCAATTATGCCCTTTATAGCTGTGTCAACGTGTGAATGGAGAATTAGACTCATTATGTTGACTCCTATTTCTTCAAAGAGGCAATTGGAAGTGTCATTTCTGAGAGAGATGCTACAGAATCCTACATTATCATAGTGGCAAACTGTTCTAACAGCACTAAGTTCCTGAATGTGTGTTCTATGTTCCAGATACTGGCTGGACCTGGGCCCTAACGCCAGACTGATGGCCCATGCAGCTGCTGCAGACCTACACCCAGACCAGGAGGAGTGACCCAATGACTAAATGTCTGACTAAAGCCCACTGATCATTTCACACTAACACCCAGAGGGAAGAGACCATAAACTACAACCAAGCTGTGGTTGAAGCTTTGTAACTATTGACCTGGCAGTCATGTTGAGAGGCAGAACTGTCCTTCTCCTGCTGGTCCTCTGGGCGTACCTGTGTTCCCATGGGGACGGGCTGCGTGCCCTGAAGAGGACTATAGGGGGTCGGCGGGGGGTGGCGTTGACGCTGACGGGGCAGGATGCCAACGGAGTGCCTCTGAGACGCTCCAAACGAGGATGGATGTGGAATCAGTTCTTCCTGCTGGAGGAGTACACAGGGTTGGATAACCAGTATGTTGGAAAGGTACCGCATGATGTGAACTCTCTCTTTCACTCTTTTCTGTTTTCTTTTCATTATAATGAAACATGTGATGTTGGTTGGTTGAATAAGACATGAATTTGTCAGTAATACACTCTTTCTGCAATATAATCCATACACCTCACATGTGATCATTTCCCAGAGTGAATTCTGTTCGGGATACTATAACACCTAGACAATGATTTAGGTCAATTTAGCATTTTCCCCACTCATGGCCTACTAAAAGATTGGGAGAGGGGAAGCTGATCCTGAAGCTGTACCTAGGGGAAAGCTGTACCCGTAGTACTGCCTCCTAGGCTGAGTCAAATGTTGTCTGATGTGTTTAGTGCTGACTGTCAGCAACTATATGTGGTAGCTCGGCCAATGTCCACTCCAGTTATAGTATCAAAGCATCCTACGGAGGTAGCGGACTAGCGGAGCCCTACAGCCAAACACACAGGCTTCTTACAGCCATTATTTGTTCAACAAAAAAACACAACTTTGACCTAGATAGCATTGCGGAGAGTATGCCTGCAAGGAACAATATCAAAAAAGCCCATGCATTACATGCTAGACAAGAGAGTCAAGGAAGTCAAGATATCACTCTGTCGTACTACGTACTGTAATTGAGAAGACTATTAAAGTGAAGCATCCCAGCCATTTTAAGACGAGTGAGTGAGGAGGAAGAAAGTGAGGATGTTTTGTGAGGATTGGATATTTGTCCCAATTGGCACCCTATTCCTTATATAGTGCATTAAAAGTAGTGCACTATATAGAGAATAGGGGTGCCATTTGGGACGCAGCCATGGACGAATAGGGTATGTTTGCGTTTGCATTCGTGACCGTGACGTCAGTCCCTCCCTCCGTCAACCTCCCACAACACAACGTCGTCCCCAAGTGAGACTTTCAGCCTGGCTTCTGAAAGGATTACACAGCTCGTGAACGAACGAAGCAGAGGAGGGATAGAACAAAAACGAGAAAATAGAAGAAAAGATGGTTAGACAGGAGAATAAATAAATAAATAAAGACAAGACCAATAATAAAAGAACGTAATAAGACGTTCGACATCAAAAGTCAACCACGGGAGCATAATCAAAACACTTTATTTCCTTTGAGCACTGATTGATGTGGAGGCTCATCCTTTACTGCGTAAAGGACTAATAGACAGCACTCACACTCACAGCAACACAACAAACCTTTGAGCGTGGCTGTGGGGATGGAACAAAAACATTTTCTCCAGTCGTTTCATCCTGAACAGAAACACTTTGTTTCATTCCATTCCACTGCTCCGACCAGCAAAACAACGTTCCGAACCGGTTCGAACCCCAAAGAAACGAACGGTTTATATCGTTCCTTTCTCTTCCTTATGAAATGTATGTTTTTGATATTTAGCGCCTTCAATTACTTCACAGATCAGTACTGGCAAGGTAGCTGTTTACATGCGTGATGGACAGACAAGTGTAGCTTATGGCGCAAGATGCCACCTACATTTTATGGGTTATGGAGAGAGCGATAAAGGGTTATTAAGGAGGAGGGTTGAAGCGCTGGGCATCGTGTTATGACATGCATTATCTGAATTAGGTCCACAGAGATATACCTAGGAGGAGCTTTTTTTTATATATGCGTGGCCACGCTACTTCAAATCACACTGCGTATACTGCTTGCTCAGCCACACCAGTGTGTCGGAAGAAACACTGTTTGACTGATGACCGAAGTCAACTTGCAGGTGCACAAGCGTGCCACAAGGTGTTGCTAGAGTGCAATTAGCTAAGAAAAGCCCCCCTTCCCCTACCCAGGATGACGCTGGGCCAATTGTGTGCCGTCCTATGGGGCTCCCGATCAAACCCAGGCTGTGATGGCTCCTGAGCCCTGTGATGCAGTGCTTTTGACCGCTGCGTCACTCAGGGACTGAGGAGCGGCTTCTATGGAGGTCCTTTGAATGTCTTTTGAGCTTGAACTAGCCAGCTAACAAGCTTGCGTGTGCGGAGCGGCACCAGAATTAAAAACAAGTCTTACCTTTTTGTGGTTAATAAATTCAAAGTTAAACGTGATAACTAGGCCTAAAGTATCATTAACTAGCATTGAAAAAGTTGATGAATTCTTCTCTAGCTAATTAATATATATCTTCCTATCTTCTGAATCACACTTGTACAGTAGCCTATGGTTTGGAGGGAGAAGGGGCAGGTTGCCTAGACACGCGCACACACACTGGCAAAGATTTTCAGCTTGCAGGCAGACACTGGAATATGTTTCTGAGTGACAAAGTGGGGGCTTTGCATAGGTGCTTTTTTGACCGTTTTTTTTTGTGGGATGAGAGAAACATTTCTGGAACGTAAATTATTGTTTTTAACCGGTTCCTGTGCTTTTCAAATAACGGTTCTCTTCCGGAACAGTATTGATCACTTTCATTCCAGGTTCCGTTCTGTTCCTTGAAAATGTTTGTTATTTTCCGGTTTTCGGTTCTGTTCCCTGAACCAGATCCAACCCCTGGTACAGACACACTGAGAAATCTGGTTGCCACAGTTGGAGGTTGTTCGTAGATTCTAATGCTCGTTAGTGGCCGGGAACTTGACTTTGAGGGAATCAGAGAGCACGATTCTCCATGTGGGGGAGCTGACAGAAGTGACAAGAAAAAGGTCAAATGAGGGAACTTTTCCCAGTGTAATCCACCCCCTATTCATCAAAATTGTTCTAACTAAAACTATAAAGCTGTGAAATACATATTTTAAGTCTAGATATAAAAGGAATGGCGTGGTAAGTGCAGCACAACGCACACAACACTACATGCTTTACCATGCTAGCTATCTAGAAAGAAAATGAAGAAATATTTTAATTCACTCTCCATTATCCCATACTGCAAGTGCCTGTTTGCTTGCTAACTAATGTTAGCTAAACAGTTAGCATCTCAACAGCTAAAAGGGCAGCTGCTTCATTAAAAAGCAAATCCATTGAGATTTAATTATAATGTTGCTAACTACGCTAGTTATCTAGTTGTGGCCAACTGGTTAGTATCAACAAGAGTTTTCTACAAATTCTAGCGAGCGAGCAACAACATTAGCACAGTTTGCCAGTTAGCTTACATTAGCTACAGCAGGCCCAAGACTACCATACAAGACTGCCACCTTGTGGTCTGCAGTATTGAAGATTAAACGGTTCTATGTGAACAACAAAAAATGAACTGCCGACACTCTGGGCAGAGGTACTAAGTAGTCTACCTAGCAGTCAGATTTATTTGTGTGTGTTACCCTTAAATTAAGAGGCTTTCTACTGAAGGTAGACACCAATAAGGCATCAAGCCATGGAGGAGTGTTTCACTTAATGAAGCCTCTCTGAGCGATGTGTGTTATCACACAAATACACACATATTCCGGGACCTTTGCGCACACACATGCACACACAGTCTTGTACATCTAACTTTATGGGGACACCAATTCAGTCCCATTCAAAACCATATTTCCCCTAAACCTAACCCGTACTCTTAACCCTAACCCTAACCTTAACCCAGAAACCTAACCTAAACCCTGAAACTAACCCTAACACTAAACCTAGCTCCTAACCCTATACCTAGTTCTAACCCTGACACTAATTCTAACTGTATCTCTAAACACATTAGAAATAGCATTTGACATGTCCCCAGTTGGTGAAATTTTTGTTTGTTTACTATTCTTGTGGGGACTTCTGTTCCCCGCAAGAATAGTTCCCCGCACGCACACACACACAGAAAGTCACATCACAGGCGCCAGAACAGAGCAACACAAAAGGGAAACCTTTTGTCATTGAGGTTGACTCTATCTGAGTGAGGGAACACAACACAGAACAATAACATTTTTGTTACAGAAGGAGACAATGAATTGGAAATAACACAATGGCAGGTTATAAACAAGGACTGAATCCCAAATGGCACCCTAAGGGCCCTCGTCAAAAGTATTGCACTATATAGGGACTAGGGTGCAATTGGGGATGCAACCAAGGAGTTGCTTCTCTTGCTTTAGACACACAGATAAAATTATGAAACTACTGCAGTTGAATTAGGTCCTCCTCTTCCCCAAGCTTCCCCCTTATCCCTCCTTTAAAACAGTTATTCTATAAACTCCATCTCCGGAGTTACTTTTATGATTTCTTTATTGGGTTCTGAAATGCTAACAAATTAAATCAGTTGAAATCTCTCCCGAACAAAGGGGAGAATAAAACAAAGGCAGATGACTGAAGGAGAGGCATGAAAGGATGGAAAAGGAGAAAAATAAACGACTGGAGAAGTAGACCATAGCCCAGTCAGTGTTACTGGTTTAGTGCGTCCCTAATGGCACCCTATCCCCTACATAGTGCACTACATTTGACCATATGGACACTTCTCAAAAGTAGTGCAGTAAATAGGGAATATGGTTCCATTTGGGACGCATACATTGGTTGTTGTCTTGGTGTGTACGGGCCGGGTGGTTGGTTTTCCTGGAGGAAGAAAAGAGAATCATCGTACAGTGAGTCTCATTAGCAGTCGAGCCGCATATCGTACCTCAGAGAGCCTGGGCTGTCACTGGGGGAGAGTTTGTTTGCTTATTTCATTATTTTCCTGCTTTACCAAAGGGCACATTCCTAGTGAAAATGGTTAATGGCCTGTGGTTGAGGAGTATTTGTGCTGTACGATCATATCTCATAAAGTATTTACAGACCCTGATAGGCCCCAGTGGTTCGCTAGGCCTGGTGGGTATGGTCTCTTCCCGCATCCCAAGCAAGCAGTTATATTCTATCTATATTCTCCCCCGAGCTCCCCTCTGCTCCTCTCCCTTCACCGCCCGGCCCTGCTTACCCCCACAGTAATGGGCCCGGAAATAAATGGGAAAAAAGCAAATTAGAGAAATAATAATGCACAGGGTTAGGCTGGCACCCCACCCCTAGTTAGTCTAGCTGTGTTTGAGTCAGTGTCTGCCTGAAACATACATAGCTTGCATCTCAAATGGCACCCTATTCCTTACATAGTGCAATATGTTTGACCAGAGCCCTATGGGCGCT
This sequence comes from Oncorhynchus keta, assembly GCF_023373465.1. Lineage (NCBI taxonomy): Eukaryota > Metazoa > Chordata > Actinopteri > Salmoniformes > Salmonidae > Oncorhynchus > Oncorhynchus keta. The sequence continues at coordinate 51,257,170 of NC_068448.1, read as the reverse complement.
GGTCAAAAGTAGTGCACTGCATAGGGACTAGGGTGCCATTTGGGACAAACCTGTAGGCTCTGTGGGAAGCAGTCCAGCCTCAGAGTCCCCAAGGGGGGGGGGGTGGCTCATCTCTGTTCTCCGCTTCTTTTCATGCTCCCCCATCCCCAGCTGCTCACCTTGGCATAGAGAGGGGTATGAGTTTGTAATATGGCACACACAGAAGCTCTTTCTTTATCTGTGCCATGGAAACGCCTCGGTCTCCGGCAGCGACCTGGAGCACACATTTGCTGTGTTTGTTGATTAAGGCGATAACCCCCTGTCTGCCTAGTGTATGTAAGTGTGTGAGAGAGAGTGACAGAGAGACTCACATATGCCCTGGCCGTGAACAGAGTAACAGGCCCAAGCTCCACTAATGCAACCCCCCAAAGCCCCATCCTGTAACCTGAGAGGTAATTTATCAGATGCTCAACATGCTCTGCTCACACCTACTGTAAATGTCTGGGCCGAAATCAAATGAAAACAACACCATGGAACACACATTTTTTACTATCACATCCTGGAATATACAAGGTCTGAGGTCATCTGCCTTTGGCCTAAAGAGCAGGAACCCAGACTTCATCAAATAAATTGGAAATACATTGCATCCTACAAGAAACATGGTATAGAGGAGACGGACCCACTGGTTGCCCTCTAGGTTACAGAGAGCTGGTAGTCCCATCCACCAAACTAACAGGGGTGAAACAGGGAAGAAACTCAGGAGGTATGCTAATTATGTATAGAGCAGACCTAACCCACTCTGTACTACCTATATCCCCCAATAGAATCCCCATACTTTAACGATGACAGCTTCTCCATCCTAGAGAGGGAGATCTACCATTTCTAGGCCCAGGGACATATGATGTACTAGTCTGTGGCAACCTAAATGCCAGAACTGGACAAGAACCTGACACCCTCAGCACACAGGGGGACAAACACCTACTTGGAGGTGACAGTATTCCCTCCCAAATATGCCCCCGACAAAACTATGACAAAATTGGCTTTTTACCAAATTACTTTATGACAGACAACATATTCACCCTGCACATCCTAATTGACAGACAAACAAACCCAAAACAAAGGCAAAGTTTGCTCATGCTCTGTTGACTTCAAGAAAGCGTTTCACTCGATGTGACATTAGGGTCTGCTATACAAATTGATGGAAAGTGGTGTTGGGGACAACATTATGAAATCCATGTGCACAAAAGTGTGCGGTTAAATTTGACAGAAAATACACTTTTCTTTCCACAGGGCATTGGGGTGAGACAGGGATGCAACTTAAGCCCGACATTCTTCAATATATATATAAAAGAATTGGCAAGGGCACTAGAACAGTCTGCATCATCCAGACTAACCCTGCTAGAATATGAAGTCAAATGTCTACTGTTTGCACATTACCTAGTGCTTCTGTCCCCAACCAAGCAGGTTCTACAGTAGCACCTAGATCTTCTGCACAGATTCATTCAGGCTTGGGCCCTGACAGTACATCTCAGTAAAACAAAAATAATGGTGTTCCAAAAAAGGACCAGTTTCCTGGACCACAAATATAAATTCCATCTAGACACCGTTGCCCTAGAGCACACAAAAACTGATATACCTCTGCCTAAACATCAGCGCCATACATAACTTTTACAAAGCTGTGAACGATCTGAGAGACAAGGCAAGAAGGGCCTTCTATGACAACAAAAGGAACATAAAAATACATGAATCAGTTATAAAACCCATTGCCCTTTATGGTTGTGAATTCACTAAATGGGACAAACCACATTGAGACTTCTGCATGCAGAATTCTGCAAAAATATCCTTTGGGTACAACGTAAAACACCAAATAATGCATGCAGAGCAGAATTAAGCCGATACCTGCTAATTATCAAAATCCAGAAAAGATGCGCTCAATTCTAAAACAACCTAAAAGGAAGGGATTCCCAAACCTTCCATAACAAAGCCATCACCTACAGGGAGATTAACCTTGAGAAGAGTCCCCTAAGGAAGCTGGTCCTGGGGCTCTGTTCACAAACACAAACAGACCCCACAGAGCCCCAGGACAGCAACACAATTAGACTCAATCAAATCATGTGAAAACAAAAAGATAATTACTTGACACATTGGAAAGAATGAACAAAAACAACTAGAATGCTATTTGGCCCTAAACAGAGAGTACACAGTGGCAGAATACCTGACCGCTGTGACTGACCCAAAATTAAGGAAAGCTTTGACTATGTACAGACTCAGTGGGCCTTGCTATTGAGAAAGTTCGCCATAGGCAGACCTGGCTCTCAAGAGAAGACAAGCTATGTGCATACTGCCCACAACATGAGGCGGAAACTGAGCTAAACTGAGCTAACCTCCTGACACATATTTCCCTCAGATTACACAGACCCACAAAGAATTTGAAAACAAATCCAATTTTGATTAAACTCCTATATCTATTGGTTGAAATACCACAGTGTGCAATCATAGCAGCAAGATTTGTGACCTTTTGCCACGAGAAAAGGGCAACCAGTGAAGAACAAACACCATTGTAAATACAACCCATATGTATGTTTATTTATTTTCCCTTTTGTACTTTATCTAGATGCACGTCGTTACAACAGTGTATATAGACATAATATGACATTTGAAATGTCTCTATTATTTTGGAACTTGTGTGAGTGTAATATTTAATGTTCACTTTATTGTTTATTTCACTTTTGTTTATCCATTTCACTTGCTTTGGCAATTTAAACATACGTTTCCCATGCCAATAAAGCCCCTTGAATTAAATTGAGAGAGACAGAGAGACAGAAAGATTATGGAACTTTATCAATGTGTCTCTCCTGTGTGTGCATGCATGTGTGTGGTGTGTGTCTCCTGTGCGTCCCTCTGCGTTATGGGGTGTGATGAGGTCGGGCAGTGACGAGGCTGTTGAACATCTGTCTGACAGTGTTACAGGGAGTAGGACGAGATGTCTGAATAAGATACTAGGGGCCCGTCCCAAATGGCATCCTATTCCCTATATGATGGAATAATATAGTGCTCTGGTCAAAGTAGTGCAGTGTATAGGGCCTAGGGTGCTATTTGGGACACAGGTTTAGGCCAATACTCCTACACTCCTCTCCCTCTCCTCTTTCCTCTCCCCTAACTGCTGTCAGTCAGAATCGTTTAAGACTTCTCTCTCCCGCTGAGTCAGCTGTGGAATCATATTATTTATCATTTCTCGTTGCTGTAGTTACTTTCTTTGTTCTGAATTCTGTCAGCAAGGTAATATTCAAATTAGAGGAGAAAATAAATTCAGCTGCAACATGAGTCCAAACTTTGAAAAAGTTCATATGAATTATATGAAAGAAAAAATACACGCTTACTTGATTAATTCCCAACATGTTATTCTGAAATATATGTTTAACATTCAAGTGTTTATTTATTAAAATCTATTACAGTTTATTTTGAATTTACAATTGTTGCCAGGAAGGCTAGTTGTGTTATGAGTCAACTAAGTCCCTATGGGCCCTAGTCAAAATTAGTGCACTACATAGGTGATAGATTGCCATTTGGGACATACTCAGACTATTGGCGGACACCACAGGGCTAAAAGGGTAACTGGCTTGTTGGACTACGGGTCTTGTCTAAAACCATAAGCATGCCCAATAATGCTGTGATACTCAAATGGCAGCCAAATGTGTCTACCATGACATTTGCTGTGCCAATAACATACATTAAACTGACAGAAAAAATAATACAACATTCCATCTCCTAATTTGCACAATTAGTGTTAAAAATGATGTGATGTAAAAATAAATGTTTAATGTATTAATGAATATATTATTACAATTCATAAATGTTATGATTAATGCATCTTGCAAAGTTTATTTATTGATATACAGTATATCTTTATTTTATGGGGTGGGGTGGGGGAGGGTTAAATCAGATTTAATATTTTGCTGATTGATTGTGGCTTCTATCAGTGTAATTGTCTGCATCATTTCAAATCCACAATATGTTTTGGGTAAATATATATACAGTACCAGTCTAAAGTTTGGACACACCTATTTTTTTATGACTATTTTCTACATTGTAGAATCATAGTGAAGACATCAAAGTATGAAATATCACATATGGAATAATGTAGTAACCAAAAAATAAAAATGTGATAAACAAATCAAAATATATTTTACATTTGAGATTCCTCAAAGTTGCCACCCATCGCCTTGATGACAGCTTTGCACTCTCTTGGCATTCTCTCAACCAAATTCACATGGAATGCTTTTCCAACAGTCTTGAATGAGTTCCCAGATATGCTGAGCACTTGATGGCTGCTTTTCCTACACTCTGCGGTCCAACTCATCCCTGTCACGTTTGTTATATGGAGGAGACCAAGGCGTGATGTGAATACATACTTATTTAATGAAGAAAACACTAAACAAACTTACAAAAACAACGAAATGAATGTGATGCTATAATATAATAGTGCAGACACAGGCAACTAGACATAGACAATAACCCACAGAGAACCTAAGGAATATGGCTGCCTAAATATGGGTCCCAATCAGAGACAACGATAAACAGCTGCCTCTAATTAAGAACCAATCTAGGCAACCATAGACATACATAACACATAGATTAGTAAACACCCCTATAAACATACAAAACCCCTAGACAAGACAAAAACACATAAATCACCCTTGTCACATCCTGACCTAACCAAAATAATAAAGAAAACAAAGAATACTAAGGTCAGGGCTTGACAATCCCAAACCATCTCAATTGGGTTGACATCGGGTGATTGTGGAGGCCAGGTCATCTGATGCAGCACTCCATCACTCTCCTTCTTGGTCAAATAGCCCTTACACAGCCTGGAGATGTGTTGGGTCATTGTCCAGTTGAAAAACAAATGATTGTCCCACTAAGCGCAAACCAGATGGGATGGCGGATCACCGCTGAATGCTGTGGTAGCTATGCTGGTTAAGTGTGCTTGAACTGTAAATAAATCACAGACAGTGTCACCAGGAAAGCACCCTCACACCATCACACCTCCTCCATGCTTCACGTTGTGAACCACACATGCAGAGATCATCCGTTCACCGACTCTGTGTCTCACTAAGATACGGCGGTTGGAACCAAAAATCTCAAATTTGGACTCAAGACCAAGGGACAGATTTCCGCCGGTCTAATGTCCATTGCTTGTGTTTCTTGGCCCAAGCAAGTCTCTTATTATTATTGGTGTCCTTTAGTAGTGGTTTCTTTGGAGCAATTCGACCATGAAGGCCTGATTCACGTGGCCTCCTCTGAACAGTTGATGTTGAGATGTGTCTGTCACTTGAACTCTGTGAAGCATTTATTTGGGCTGCAATTTCTGAGGCTGGTAACTCTAATGAACTTATCCTCTGCAGCAGAGGTAACTCTGGATATTCCTTTCTTGTGGCGGTCCTCATGAGAGCTAGTTTCATCATAGCGCTTGATGGTTTTTGCGACTGCACTTTAAACTTTAAAAAGTTCTTGAGATTTTCTTAATAGACTGACCATCATGTCTTAAAGTAATGATGGACTGTTGTTTCTCTTTGGTTATTTGAGCTGTTCTTGCCATAATATGGACTTGGTATTTTACCAAATAGGGCTATCTTCTGTATACCACCCTACCTTGTCATAACACAACTGATTGTCTCAAACACATAAAAACTCTGCAAATTATGTCACGATCGTCATAATGAGTGGACCAAGATGCAGCGTGGTATGGTTCCATCCCCTTTATTATGAAGTGAAACCCAAAGAAATCAATAAATGCACAAAAAACTAAATGTGAAGCTGCTATAATGCTCCCAGGCAACTATACATAGTCAAGATCCCACAAAACACAAAGGGGAAATGGCCGCCTAAATATGATCCCTGATCAGAGACCACGATAAACAGCTGCCTCTGATTGGGAACCATGCTAGGCCAACATAGAAATATAATTACCTAGATGACACACCCCGACCTAACCAACATAGAAAATAAAAAGCGCTCTATTGTTAGGGTGTGACAAATTAACTTTTACCAAGGCATACCTGTTAATCGAAATGCATTCCAGGTGACTCCCTCATTTAGCTGGTTGAAAGAATGCCAAGGGTGTGATGTCTTCACTATTATCCCACAATGTAGAAAATTGTAGAAATAAAGAAAAACCATTGAATGAGTAGGTGTGTGCAAACTTTTGACTGGTACTTTATATCTTTAAATATATTTTCCTTCTTTATTATTTTTCACAAACAATGACACCCTCCCCTAATTGGAGTATGCTAATGGTCAACAATAATTAGGCTTCCACTTCCAGCTTACACATTAATTTCATGGGCAGTATATTTTACGTTAGTTATTTTTGTTTGTTTTTAGTCCCAGCCTTCAGCTAACCTCAACTACTCCCATATGTATCTCTGAAGACCATCCAGTTTTATTTTCTAACTACCATATATTTTTCTACTGTGCTGGTATTTTTTTACAAATGTTCTGAACCTTTCTATTCTCATAGTTTCATAGTTTGTGTAACGGTTTTCTTGAGTCGAAGGACAGGCGGACCAAAACGCAGCGTGGTGATTATTCATGTTTGTTTTTAATAAGAAAAACTATACATGAACCAACTACAAAACAATGAAATGTGAAAAAAACAGCCCTATCTGGTGCAAACACAGAGACAGGAACAATCACCCACAAAACCCAACACCAAACAGGCTACCTGCCTCTGATTGAGAACCATATCAGGCCAAACACAGAAACAGACAAACTAGACACACAACATAGAATGCCCACTCAGCTCACACCCTGACCAAACATAACATAGAAACATACAAAGCAAACTATGGTCAGGGTGTAACAGTTTGTAAATTAAATATAAGAGTATTATAAGAGTATTATTATATTATTGATTGATTGACTAAGTGCTATTTGCAGAGTTAGCTCCAAGTATATGTTGCAATATTTCACCTGTTATTGAGCATATGTCCAAAAACAAGCAGTAACAAAACAAATTAACTACTGATTCTGTCTCTTTGCAACAAAATCAACAGAGCTGGGATGGTTGTATCCCCCCCCCGTATTTATAACATTCTATTGGTTGCAAGAATTTAGTATTATATTTTAAATTGTAAAACTCAAAGTTTTGAATCTGGCATCGTTTTGTATAAATGTTTCATAAACCATGTGCCATGGAATCGGTACGTCGAAAATCTCCTCCCAACTATTTTGCAAACTGTACGGCACAGTTGTCCATTTTTTGGTCCTTACATGAAACTGGTATACTTTTTTATTTATCATAATTTTCTTTAGCCAATTTTGGTCTTTAATGCAGGTCCGACAGACAAGTTCTTTACCTTCTCCCCTTTCCACTTGCCTCCTCCATTTTTACTGTAACGTTGCAATAAATTGGTTGTAATTTTGGATAGAGGAGACATTTCCAGATGTTCTTCTTAACCTCATGTGTGACAACTCCACCAGTCCTATTTATGATATAATTTACAAAGATTGTCATTTTAGATTATATTTCTCCCCCAAAAAAGTATTTTGATCAATTAGTATATTCAAGTTTAACCATAATATTTGTTATGGTATTTGTTCTGTCTTTTCCAGGAGATTAAACAAAAATGTCAACCAGTTTTTCTATTGCTTGTTTTAGCCAGTTCGTCAAATTTCTGCACTGCTAGAGCAGTCCGGTGAACTGTAAGTGCTGTTATTATGAAGTGGAAACGTCTAGGAGCAACAACGGCTCAGCCACAAAATGGTAGGCCACCCAAGCTCACAGAACGGGACCGCCAAATGCTGAAGAGTGTAGCACGGAAAAATCATCTGTCCTCAGTTGAAACATTCACTTCCGAGTTCCAAACTGCCTCTGGAAGCAATGTCAGCACAAGAACTGTCCGTCGGGAGCTTCATGAAATGGGTTTCCATGGCTGAGCAGCGGCACACAAAGTTAAGATCACTAAGCGCAATGCCAAGAGTTGGCTGGAGGGGTGTAAAGCTTTCCACCGTTGGACTCTGGGGGTATGTGCAATACCATCGGGGGTACGCCAAATAAACATGTGATTCACATTTTTTTATCACATTTTCAAACAGTCGATTTATATTTTCCAACGGGGCTATGCATTTGCGTGAGGTTTTTTTCTCGCCTGAGTAGCCTCGTTTCACTGCCAAAAAATGTAATTAAACCATTTAGTGTTCAGCAAAATAATAACACAATGTCAAATACAGGTAGCCTAGTCGAATAATTAACATCCAATCACATTAACCGTTACTCTTTTGCAGGAATTCCACTAACTGTCGTATGTAGCCAAATGTAGCTGCTGCTCATTCCGTTTGCTCAAAAGGGTATAAATGGTTAAAAGAAGTAAGGCCTGCGTCCATAGAGACACATACCTGCTACTACCAGCAGTACTACACCTGCACCTGTCGACGACACAAATTGTTCTGCTTCCACGAGCACATCCAATGCTAGCATCAGTAATTCTACATTTGTTGTTCGCCCATCGAGCATGGACAGGGAAGGGAGCTACTGCCCCCTTACCCAGGAAAGCACCGAACAACAGACAGGGATTTTGGACCATTGAAGAGGCGCAAATATGATGAGAACTACATTGATTTGGGGTTCACTTATATTGGTAGTATTGCCTTTCCTCAGCAGCAGTGTGTTAGATGTGCAAAAGTACTATCTCACAACTCGATGAAACCTTCACTTTTGCACAGACATTTAGAAACAAAACATGCCAATTTGAAAAATAAGCCACAGGAGTTTTTTGAGCCAGAATTAAGATGACATTTGAGTAGTAAGACATGTATAAAAGCAACAGATACCATTAATAAGAAAGGTCTAGATGCATCTTATGGTGAGCTACCGAGTGGCGAGGACAGGCAAGCCCCATACTGTTGTGGGGGTGCAAGCAGTTGGTCCCGACGCCACTTGGGCAAACTGCAGCATCCACCGAGAAGCTCTTGCTGCTAAGGGAAAGCCTGACATATGTTTTAGACACTACAGTGAAAATGGTTAACTTTGTTAAAGCAAGGCCCCTGAACTCTCGAGTATTTTCTGCACTATGCAATGATATGGACAGCGACCATGTAACGCTTTTACAACACAGAAGTGCTCTGATTATCAGGCAAAGTATTGACACATTTTTTTTAAAATTGAGAGACGAGCTTAAAGTTTTCTTTACTGACCATAATTTTCACTTGTCTGACTGCTTGCATGATGACAAGTTTCTCACACGACTGGCCTATCTGGGTGATGTTTTTTCTCGCCTGAATGATCTGAATCTAGAATAACAAGGACTCTCCGCAACTATATTTAATGTGCGGAACAAAATTGAGGCTATTATTAAGAAGTTGGAGCTCTTCTCTGTCTGCATTAAAAAGGGCAACACACAGGTCTTTCCATCATTTTATGATTTGTTGTGTGGAAATAAACTCAAGCTTATGGACAAATGTCAAATGGGATATAGCGAAGCACCTGAGTGAGTTGGGTGTGCAATTACACAGGTACCTTCCGAAACGGATGACACAAACAACTGGATTCGTTATCCCTTTCATGCCCTGCCTCCAGTCCACTTACCGATATCTGAACAAGAGAGCCTCCTCGAAATTGCAGAAAGTGGTTTTGTGAAAATGTAATTTAATCAGAAGCCAATGACAGATTTCTGGATTGGGTTGCGCTCAGAGTATCCTGCCTTGGCAAATCGCGCTGTTAATATGCCCTTTGCAACCACATACCTATGTGAGAGTGGATTCTCGGCCCTCACTAGCATGAAAACTAAATACAGTCACAGACTGTGTGGAAAATGATTCAAGACTGAGACTCTTTCCAATACAATCCAACATGCAGAGTTATATGCATCCATCCATCAAGCACACCCTTCTCATTAACCTGTGGTGAGTTATTCACAATTTTCAATGAACACATAAGGTTTTATATGTAAGATTGTTAAATATAGAGCAAAATTATTGATTATTATTACATTATTATTTGTGCCTTCGTCCTATAAGAGCTCTTTGTCACTTGCCACGAGCCGGGTTGTGACAAAAACTCACACTCATTCTTATGTTTAATAAATGTATGGTATAGTGTGTGTGTGGGAGGGTTACAATGATGGCAAAAATACAATATTTGAGAGTGCGCTGACCCTGGTGCAAGAGGAGGTACTCAGCTGGAGGTTGAATGTTTGAACCGGTAGGGGACTATAACATGTTTGGGAACCACTGCTATGGAGTGATTAATCATGCTTCACCATCTGGCAGTACGGCAGACAAATCTGTTTTTGGCGGATGCCAGGAGAACGCTACCTGCCCCAATGCATAGTGCCAACTGTAAAGTTTGGCGGAGGAGGTATAATGGTTTGGGTCTGTTTTTCATAGTTCGGGCTAAGTCCCTTAGTTCCAGTGAAGGGAAATCTTAACGTTACAGCATACAATTACATTCTAGATGATTCCGTGCTTCCTACATTGTGGCAACAGCTTGGGGAAGGCCCTTTTCTGTTTCAGCATTACAATGCCCACGTGCACAAAGTGAGGTCCAATCAGAAATGGTTTGTTTAGGTCGGTGTGGAAGAAATTGACTGGCCTGCACAGAGACCTGACCTCAACCCCATCAAACTCCTTTGGGATGAATTGGAATGCCAATTGCGAGCCAGGGCTAGCCGCCAAACATCAGTGCCCGACCTCACTAATGCTCTTGTGGCTGAATGGAAATTTCCAATATCTAGTAGAAAGCCGTCCCAGAAGAGTGGAAATTGTTATAGCAGCAATTGGGGGACCAACTCCATACTAATGCCCACGATTTTGGAATGAGATCTTTGATGAGCAGTGTCCATATACTTTTGCTCATGTAGTCTATGTTTGTAAACTTGCCATTAAGAAGTACCATGATAATTTAGTGTACATATAGCTGTACCGTGATATTTGTACTGTTAAGGATTCTGTAGCTGTGACTAACTGTCCTCCAATATTCCACCTGCTAAAATTCCCCTCATTCAAGTTGGGTTGTCGTCCCAGTGACTGGTTGACCACCCCTGTACACATGGATCCTATGACCTTTAAGAGATGTATTTAAAAATGTTTATTTAACCTTTATTTAACTAGGCAAGTCAGTTAAGAACAATTTCTTATTTAAAATGATGGCCTAACCGGGACGACGCTGTGCCAAATTTGCGCCACCCTATCGGACTCCCAATCACGGCTGGATGTGATACAGCCTGGATTGGGACTGCAGTGACGCCAATTGCACTGAGATGCACTGCCTTAGACTGCCACGCCACTCGAGATAGTGGCCCATCCTTGAAAAAGAGCACGATGCCACCTACAGTACAGAACCAGATCCGCAGGCAGCATCATTTCGAATGCCTTCGCCTCGGTTTTACTGCTTTTAGTGATACAAAATATATACACTGCCCCAAAAAATAAAGGGAACACTAAAATAACACATCCTAGATCTGAATGAATGAAATATTCTTATTAAATACTTTTTTCTTTACATAGTTGAATGTGCTGACAACAAAATCACACAAAAATGATCAATGGAAATCAAATTTATCAACCCATGGAGGTCTGGATTTGGAGTCACACTCAAAATTAAAGTGGAAAACCACACTACAGGTTGATCCAACTCCAACTTTGATGTAATGTCCTTAAAACAAGTCAAAATGAGGCTCAGTAGTGTGTGTGGCCTCCACGTGCCTGTATGACCTCCCAACAACGCCTGGGCATGCTCCTGATGAGGTGGCGGATGGTCTCCTGAGGGATCTCCTCCCAGACCGCCAACTCCTGGACAGTCTGTGGTGCAACGTGGCGTTGGTGGATGGAGCGAGACATGATGTCCCAGATGTGCTCAATTGGATTCAGGTCTGAGGAACGGGCGGGCCAGTCCATAGCATCAATGCCTTCCTCTTGCAGGAACTGCTGACACACTCCAGCCACATGAGGTCTAGCATTGTCTTGCATTAGGAGGAACCCAGGGCCATCCGCACCAGCATATGGTCTCACAAGGGGTCTGAGGATCTCATCTCGGTACCTTATGGCAGTCAGGCTACCTCTGTGCGGCCCCCCAAAGAAATGCCACCCCACACCATGACTGACCCACCGCCAAACCGGTCATGCTGGAGGATGTTTCAGGCAGCCGAACGTTCTCCACGGCATCTCCAGACTCTGTCATGTCTGTCTGTCACATGTGCTCAGCGTGAACCTGCTTTCATCTGTGAAGAGCACAGTGCGCCAGTGGCGAATTTGCCAATCTTGGTGCTCTCTGGCAAATGCCAAACGTCCTGCATGGTGTTGGGCTGTAAGCACAACCCCCACCTGTGGACGTCGGGCCCTCATACCACCCTCATGAAGTCTGTTTCTGACTGTTTGAGCAGACACATGCACATTTGTGGCCTGCTGGAGGTCATTTTGCAAGGCTCTGGCCATGCTCCTCCTGCTCCTCCTTGCACAAAGGCGGAGGTAGCGGTCCTGCTGCTGGGTTGTTGCCCTCCTACGGCCTCCTCCACGTCTCCTGATGTACTGGCCTGTCTCCTGGTAGCGCCTCCATGCTCTGGGCACTATGCTGACAGACACAGCAAACCTTCTTGCCACAGCTCGCATTGATGTGCCATCCTGGATGAGCTGCACTACCTGAGCCACTTGTGTGGGTTGTAGACTCCGTCTCATGCTACCACTAGAGTGAAAGCACCGCCAGCATTCAAAAGTGACCAAAACATCAGCCAGGAAGCATAGGAACTGAGAAGTGGTCTGTGGTCCCCACCTGCAGAACCACTCCTTTATTGGGGATGTCTTGCTAATTGCCTATAATTTCCACCTGTTGTCTATTCCATTTGCACAACAGCATGTGAGATTTATTGTCAATCAGTGTTGCTTCCTAAGTGGACAGTTTGACTTCACAGAAGTGTGATTGACTTGGAGTTACATTGTGTTGTTTAAGTGTCCCCTTTATTTTTTTGAGCAGTGTATATATATATTCCCACTGTTGACAAATAATACATGTAATAATATAAGCACTTCTACGAAGGATTGTTACCCATAACAATGGCCTGTAGTAGGAAGTCTAGATTTTTGTCACTCACTCACCCAACCTGTCATGGTCTTCCTCCTCTTCATCTGAAGAGGAGAGGCGAGAAGGATCGGAGGACCAAAATGCGGCGTGGTTTGTGTTCATCTTGATATTTAATAAAGAAAACACTGAACACTGAAACACACTATACAAAAACAATAAACGAAATAACGACCGTGAAGCTAATGAGAACTGTGCTGACACAAGCAATCAACATAGACAATCACCCACAAACAAACAGTGAAACCCAGGCTACCTAAGTGTGATTCTCAATCAGAGACAACTAATGACACCTGCCTCTGATTGAGAACCATACTGGGCTGAAACATACAAATCCCAAAATCATAGAAAAACAAACATAGACTGCCCACCCCAACCCCAAACACACCTCTGCCCCTCTCTCACCTAGACCCCCCCCACACACACACACACTAATGTTCAACAGTTTATCTTGCAAATTTGGTTGTTGTCGCCTTTCCAACCTATTGTCTCGTAACCTTGTTTTATTTTTTAGACTATGGGATGCCCTACAGAACAGAAATGCGCTCCACACAATACCAAATGTCTCCTATGGAGCTAGTGGCCGTAACACTGAAGCATTGTCTTCGTGTGCATCCCAAATGGCACCCTATTCCCTAGTGCACTACTTTTGAACATAGTGCCCCTCCTTTGCTCTATTTCATTATGAAGTGATATCACGGAGGAGAAAGGGCCCTGCATCTACTTCTGGAGGGCGCCTGGTGGCCATGCTCATTGCACATGTGGCTTTGCTCTTCCCCCAGTGATGCTTTAATTACATTTTCAATAGAAATTGATCAGGGGCCATTGTGAATGCACGTCTGGCTGCTGGATTGATTTCTGGGAGAGGTTTTTCTCCTAATTTGAGTAGGAGGCACCCAGATTGGGACGTAAATTAACTTCCATCATAGCGAGGGGTGGTGGAGTGGGTGACTGAAAGAGGAGGGAGACGGGAGGGGTCACAAACAGTGGCAGACAGAGAAAGACGCACGCAGGGCTGTAATGAGGCATTGCGAGCTAAAGCAGTTTGGAAGATAATGACGTTGAATAACTTTATTTTCACTCAACTGACTCTCTGACTTTGCAGATGGTTCGGCACAACAGAACCACACACATAAACAGTCAGTAGCTGGCTTCTCCCAGCTCGGTTATCATAGCTTTAACTTAGTGTATCTTTCAGTGTTTACAACAAGCAAATGCAACAATCTTAAAGATACTCATCTTAAAAGGCAGCCATTTTGCTTCCACGGCTTTGTTTTCACACAGAACACAATGAATTAGTAATATTAAGCCTTCCAGCACCTGGAATAAAAACCCATTCATATGTCATAACGAGAGAGAGGTTGCATACTGTCTTTATCCCAAATGGCTCCATTTTTCCTACTGTACTGTTTTTAGGGAATAGGGTGCCATTCTGTTGCAGTGCTCCACTGACTCCACAATCTAATATACTCCTTCTGTCCAGAACCAGAATCTAGCAAATCACACAACACATATGGTCACACACACTCAGAGGTCACACCCACCACTTCGATAGCTGACGCACATACTGTACGCATCACACACACAGACAGATACCGTATGCCTGTATAGGTGGAAAGATGTATTTGGTCATGTGTATGTTTATTTGCATATACTGTATGTGCACTGTGTTCTTGTGTGCATGCAAACGTGTCTGCCTCTGCCCTTTACTTTCATCTGCAATTATCACCATGTCCTTGGTGGTTAAAATAAATAAAAAAGAAGGGAAGACAGCATGAGGAAAAATAGGAAAGACAAGGGTTGTGGCCCAAATGGCACCCTATTCCCTATATATTGCATTTCCTAAGTAATGCACTATATAGGGAATAGGGTGCCATTCAGGACGCAGACAAGCTTTTGATGAGTTCCCGGAGATAAATATGTTGAGGGGATTTGGTGGCTGAATTAAAATGTCAGCGCAAGCTAAGCTGTTGTTCATGCAGAAAGAAACAGGCCGCATCAGGAGATACAGCAAATAGTAGAGAGGAGACGGTGTGGAGAGGAAACGGTGTGGAGAGGAGAAGGTGAGGAGATGATTGAAGAGGAGAGGAGTGTGGAGAAGAGGAGAAGGTGAGGTGAGAATGGAAGAGGAGAGGAGTGTAGAGGAAAGGAGGGGAGAGGAGAAGGTGAGGATAGGAGAGGTTTGAAGAGGAGAGGAGTGGAGAAGAGAAGAGGATTGAAGAGGAGAGGGGGAGGAGAGGAGGGATGAAGAGGAGAGGAGGAGAGAAGACCCAGTCAGAAGTGGAACGGTCATGTCATGTTTCTACAACATGTCAATAAAGACATCTGATCTTCTCTGAGTTAGTAAATGGCGGGTTGTATGAACACACATCACTTTTGCTTCTTTGTCCTTTCGGTTTTGTACACCAGCTTCAAACAGCTGAAAATACGATATTTGGGGTTATTAAAAATATATTTCACAGAGGTTTAGATTGTACAATGTTTCTTTAAAGTAATTGCTTGTTTTGTCACAAACTGACATTTGGCGAGGTGATAGAATTTTAGCAACCATTTAATTACAAAAATATTTTTTATTGTGATCTAGTGCTACTGAGAACTGACTTCTCATCACTCCACAGCTCCACTCAGACGGGGACCGGGGTGACGGTAGCATACGGTACGTCCTGACTGGCGACGGAGCCGGTACTCTGTTCATCATTGATGAGAACTCAGGAGATATCCACGCC
Source organism: Oncorhynchus keta (assembly GCF_023373465.1). Classification (NCBI taxonomy): domain Eukaryota; kingdom Metazoa; phylum Chordata; class Actinopteri; order Salmoniformes; family Salmonidae; genus Oncorhynchus; species Oncorhynchus keta. The sequence continues at coordinate 51,241,393 of NC_068448.1, read as the reverse complement.
ACTAAGAGGCTAGACCGGGAGGAGAAGGCCTACTACACACTCCGGGCCAAAGCCGTCAACAGAATCACTAACACCTCTCTAGAGGGAGAGTCAGAGTTTATTATCAAGATCCATGACATCAACGACAATGAACCCAAGTTTACCAAGGATCCCTACTTCACACACGTACCTGAGATGTCCCCATTGGGTATGTATGAACACCTACACCCTAACCTCTACTTCACACGTGTAAAGATCTCCCCACTGGGTACGTATGAGCTTCTACATCACAAATGTACCTGAGATGTCCTCACTTGGTACAGATGTAGGATTTAAATATTTGTCCGTTTGCTATAGCAGGAAAATGATCGTGTGGCAACAGGAAATGTGAATTACTATACGGATTATAATTAATGAACATTTTTGTACGGGTTGATGCACTTTTCTTTCGAGAAAATGTGTCTGAAATTTCAAATGGGAAATAACTAACTTGAAAAGCATGTTTAAGCTGAAATACACCACAAGTTTGCATTTCTTGCTTTTACAGGAAACTTCTGAGCTACAAAAGAGTGATCAAATTAAGATCCTACATCTGTATTATCCCCTACTTCACACATTTTACCAGAGATGTCACCACTGGATACATAGGCTACAGAGTGCATCCCTAAATCCAAATCAACCACTTGTGCCTTGGGTGTAACTGTAACTCACAGCTTGACCGAACTTTTTTAAACAGCGCAGTTAAACTGATAGCCTGGAAATCGTTATGAAAGAGGGGGATTCCATGCAGTCAGTGGTAATAATACATTCCAGTCTTGTATCTGCAATGAATAGCAGCATTAGAAGGCTTACGATGTGTGAGACACGATAGAGTTGTTACAAGCAAATTCCTATCCCATTGGATCAATGAGGGCTTTATCAATCATAATAATGAGAGGAGAGATTGAATGCGTCCCAAATGGCATTTTATTCCCTACGTACATACTGCACCCCTTTAACCAGGTCCCATATGGCTCTGGGCCTCGGTCAAAAGTAGTGCACCACATAGGGAATATGGTGCCATTTGAGACGTAGATATTGAGTCATTAAATGAGAATGATTACAGGCCATGCACTGGTTCATTACAGCGAAACAAACAAGGTAAAGCGGTCCAACAATGCTGATTATATCAGATGCTTAAGCTAATCTTTTGAATACACTGTTCAGTGTTCAATTACAACGCATTAAACACAGGATGAAACGGTCTATATTTCGGTCATGTGTATGCCAATAGTTGGAATCTGCATAATCTATCCAGTTCAGTGGGTAGATGGCTGAAGATATATGACGTATACTCTGAACACGAACACACTCTCTAACACCTGCGTAAAGCCACACTCTCATCGGTGCATTAGCTTTCATCGTCACTCACGTCAACAACAAAAAAACGCAACTGACGGAAATGAGGACTTTTAACTTTACAGAGTTAAAGAACTTTGTTCTCTCCTGGTGCTGTAAGTGTGAGTGACAGTGGTGACACAACACAGGCAGGTGACAAACCCAGTCACTCCGTTCACCACATCCAAGTAGGAAAAGCGGGTTGCCTGTTGTAACAAGTGAGGTGTGATGCCACAGCCTGAAAGTGGACCTGTTGTGAACCTGCCTTTCATAGTGCAATCCACTGTACATTATTTGTCTTGTGAAATCCTGACAATTCCCTCTTCAGAGAGGAGATATCATCATACCACTAAGCTTGAACATGAGTTTATTTATAAAGTAAGAGGTTAAAGAGAAAAGAAACGTCAGATGTTTGGCAGTTTGGCAGTTTGGCAGTAATGTAACGTGCCCACTATATTCATCCTTGCAGATCTCACGTTGCCACTGAATTAGAACAAGTTTCAGTTGGTTACAATTCCCAATTCCAATCTGTAGCACAATTCTATATTTATGTTCATTTCCATTAACTAAATTCATTCTTCTTATGCATTTAATGAGGCAACACTGGGCCCCGCTAGGCATCGTTGGAACGTACCATTTGACTAAAACGTCTCTCCTTTGTTCCCTTGGAATATCATTCTCTGCCTCTTTGATAAGGAAAATGGATCATAGCCGTTGCCTAAGTGATCATGCCAAATGTAATCATATTGTCAATGATTGGTCCTTCTGTAGCTCAGTTGGTAGAGCATGGCGCTTGTAACGCCAGGGTAGTGGGTTCGATTCCCGGGACCACCCATACGTAGAATGTATGCACACATGACTGTAAGTCGCTTTGGATAAAAGCGTCTGCTAAATGGCATATACATTAAAGATTTTTACACTATTTTAGCTGAACAGCATACCAGTTACCTTAAAATCCCGATTCAATTTCATGACTTCCCTTACAAAAACAAAAACAAGACATTTGCAGTTTCACATTTGAAAATCGCATTTTCACATGTGAAATACACATGTGAAATAACTGTTTTCACATGTTGAGATGAAATATTCACGTGAAAACAGTTGTGTGTGGTCAGTTGTGTATAGTTCACGTGCATTCAATATAGACTTAACATGTTAACACCACCTTTTCACATGTGAGGAGAATAACATATTTTCACCTCACATCTGGAATTATCACGTGTGCTCCCTCTCCGGCCTCTAGGTCACCAGGCTGCTCGTTTGAAGCGCACACCTGTCACCAGCGTTACGCGCATTTGCCCAATTTGACACTCACCTGGACTGCATCACCTCCTTGATTACCTGCCCTATTTATGTCACTCCCTTTGGTTCCTTCCCCAGGCGCTATTGTTTCCGTTTCTGTTTCCTGTCTGAATGTTGTTTGTGTTTTGTATTATGTTACATTTATTTCTTAAAACACTCCCAGAAGTTGCTTCCCGACTCTCAGCGCACTCATTACAGGAATGAGCATTTCCACGCGAAAAAGCGTCTTGTAAGAAAACCTGTGGAATAGGGTTGAATATTTTCACCATATTTGACATATGTTCAATCCCGAGAATGAATCACGTTTCTCCTGCCATAACCGGAAGTGTCATTCAAAAGCATCATAAAGCATATAAATAAACCTATGTATGGATTTTACATTTTTTTTTATTCAAGCCTGATGCTACCTGAGTCTGATGAGCCATACATTACATACATTTTATGAGCCCCCCCCCCCCAAAAAAAAACGGATGATTGTGGCGTTATCCAATACATAGGCTATATGATATAGGCTACTGGGCATTGCGCACAACTTAAAAACATAAAAGTCCACAGATGTAGCTAGCTAATGTATATACTTTCTTGGGTAAATAAATGAAACTAGCTCCAGTTAGCAAATACTTTTGAGTGTGAACTGTATAACTGTATTATATGGACTGGAATTACGCACATCGTTCAAACCATGATAAAGCAGGGAGAGAACATGTGATTCTGATGCAGCACATGCGGCCTACAAAGTAACAAGTATAGGCTAATTAATTTGATTTCTAGAAATATAATAGAGCTTATTTGTATAACTAGTAGCCTGACGCATATATACATTTAATAATATTTCCCCTAATGTTATTAGCTTACCTCCTCTTTCTCTCCATTGTTGCTTCATTCCTTCCTTCGCTTTCAACAGTTAAATTAAATACGTTTTGTTGTCCTAATCCTCATCATTGTAACGACAGCCTTGAATAATAAAGAACTAGAATTAGAAGCAGAAGGCTTTCACTTCTCTTGACAAAGATTGAACGGTTATGGGTCTGAATAAACTACTGCTATGACATGGCGCATTCACCCTTTCTTTCAAACTATCCGTGAGTTCTACTGGCTGCTGTATTTTACAATCAGCAAACAATAGCTTGCGTCCCTCTTCGAATAATCTATTGGTATAAGAAATGTAAAAACAAATGTTCTGCAAGCTATTCTAGTCTAGCTACATGAGACTCCAAGAGCTGAGGAGCATTTTTTTAAGGAGAGAGGCCAGCGGAGCACACGGTGCGTTCCTATTGCGCAATAAAGAGAAGCTATAAGTTAGAAGCTTATTATACATAACCCCGCATTCATTAAATTAATATAAGGCTAATACTGCATTGAATTTGTGACCTGAAAGAGGCGGGCCAGGACATCTACTTATAGGGCTATATAGCAATCTAGAGAAGGATGATCTATTTTGGATGCAATTTGAAAGGAGTTGATGGAGAGAGAGAAAGACTGCGAGAGAGTGCTCGCGCGTGCACTGATTTAAAGCAACGATATCCGAGTGATAGGCTGATTTTAAATAGTCTGCAGCTGCAATAAAACATCTTTACAATTAAAAAATAAGGTGACCCCCAGAAAGCCAGATGGAGATGGGTGAATGAGACGCACATTCAGTGTTTATTACTGTAGCATAGACTATGCTGCAGCAAATGTAGGCTTACCTGTCACAAGACAAAAAGTTACCATGATGAGATGATACTGTAGTTCTACATGCATTGTGAACTGTGCTCGGTCCCGAGATGGGCTGTCTGTCCCCACCCTGAGTGCTGATGATTCATCACGCAGAGGCCATAGAGAAGCCATATTTAGATATGTTATATCATTTAACAGTTCCATTTCACACCATGCTGTTCATATAAATAATGTATCATAATTTACCAGTTTCTCGCAGTTATTTATCCCTGCAAAAGGGAGTGGTTTTGGGCGGATAAATCCCAGTTAATCTCGGTAACCGGGTTCCTGCCATTCAACCCTAATGTGGAATTGCACTTTCACATGTGAAAAACGTTCAAAATGTTTTCAGTTGTAGATTCATGGTATCACGTTGAAAATCACGTTGAAAAATCGCATCCCCATGTTGTCACATTTATTACACATGAGATCATTGATTTCATATGTAGTTTCATATTATCACATGTTGATTTTACACGTTGTCACATGTTATCACATTAACATCACATAAGATCACATTAAATTCATTAGGTTTTCCCATAAGGGCATATTCCTTATATAGTGCACTTGATTTGACCAGAGCCATATGGTCAAAAGTAAGGTACTATAAAGGGAATATGGTGAAATTTGTGACACAGACATACATATACTTCAGTTCAGTCCAATTCACTTTATTGGCCTTATTCAGGAAGTTGTCTGTGCTATTGAGAGCGTTCCCCAACACCCCTTGACTCCATTTCATGTGTATAACTTTGCTCACCAAGTCACTCTCTTTCTTCTTCTCCTCCCTCCATCCTTCCCCAGGCACAGTGGTGATGCAGGTGACCGCTACAGACGCTGACGACGCCACGTATGGTAACAGTGCCAGGGTGGTCTACAGCATCCTACAGGGACAGCCATACTTCTCTGTAGATCCCAACACAGGTCAGTGTAAACAGGCACCCTATCTTTCTTCTTCTTCTGTAGACAGAAAGGAGAGGGAGGGTCAATTACAATGCAAACACAGAGTTCTATAATAATGACCTTCTATAGTCTAATCGGTGGCTGGAGGGGGCAAATGTTCCCAGAGAGTCAACGGGGAACAGCACACACAAGGTTCCACTTCCCTGGCTTACTGATGTTTCATCTTGCACCCGAATGCAACCTAAAGTCCTACTGAGAGTGAACCAGGTTGCGAAGAGTGCACTACCCGTCATTACTACGGAGACTGTGTGTGTGTGTGTGTGTGTTTGTGTGTGAGTGTGCGTGCGTGCAACATGACCATTAACTCCCATGTCAGACTGAAGTGACATGACAGAAAAGAAGGGCAGAACCTCTGCCAACCACCGCCTTTCAATCCCATGGCTCAGCCATCACTGCTAGATTTAATAATGTGTCATGTGTGCTTTGGAATGGACCCTGGTGTTCTGTTTGCTTAAACAAAAGGGAAATAGCAACAAAAAAGTCTATTTGCAGATTAGTGCAGGGCTTCACATTAATATGGTTTATCCCAGATGTGCCATGTAAGCTGACATCCCCCCTACACAAAGGCAGACAACAGCATGATTCTCTCTCTCTCTCTCTCTCTCTCTCTCTCTCTCTCTCTCTCTCTGTATGTCTTCCCCTGTTTGTTTGCGTGGAGTGAGAGAAAGAGAGAGAATAGACAGAGAGTGAGAGAAATAACAAGTAGAGCGAGGGAGAATGAGAGAGAGAAGAAAGATAAAACTAGATAGGGAAGAGAGATGCATTCAGAGACTGTGTATTGGTGTACACATGCACACAATATATTGTAACTCTATATGGAATACACGTGTGTATTTTACCCCTCAGCACTACTTGAACGGGCTAGCTTGTTTTTCAAGAGCGAGTCGGCTGGCTGTCCTTCAGCGAGTAAGATTGTGCTTTGTTAGGAAAAACGAACGCTGCTGCGTCATCTCTCAGCGCTCTCAACACACACACACACACACACACACACACACACACACACACACACACACACACACACACACACACACACACACACACACACACACACACACACACACACACACACACACACACACACACACACACACACCTCTGTGCCTTACTCCTCTCCTGCTGCCACATCCTATGTGATAAAAGAGCAGGATGAGAGTTGTAGAGCCCTGCATTCACTGTGCATTTCACCGATGCTGCTTAGATCTCGGTTTGAGTGATGTGCTGCATCAGCCCTTACATCGCCTATTGTTTGATATTCAACACATTTCCTCTTTGGAAAAAAAGAGATTGGATCCCGTGAACTCTGTCGATGCAATTGATTTAGTGTTTTTTACTTCTATTTCTGTATTTTACTGTAACAGTCTCTGTAGTTTTGATGCTTCAAATGGATGACAAAAGCCACGGCAGCTCAATATCTGACAGACAGGAGGAGAAGAAGGCAGAGCGCTGCTTTTAATATGTACAGTTGAAGTTGGAAGTTTACATACACTCAGGTTGGAGTCATTAAAACTCATTTTTCAACCACTCCACAAATTTCTTGTTAACAAAATGTAGTTTTGGCAAGTCGGTTAGGAGATCTACTTTGTGCATGACACAATTCATTTTTCCAACAATTGTTTACAGACAATTCCAGTGGGTCAGAAGTTTACATAAACTAAGTTTGCTGTGCTTTTAAACAGCTTGGAAAATTCCAGAAAATGATGTCATGGCGTTAGAAGCTTCTGATAGGCTAATTGACATACTTTGAGTAAATTGGAGGTGTACCTGTGGATGTATTTCAAAGCCTACCTTCAAAATCAGTGCCTGTTTGCTTGACATCATGGGAAAATCGAAAGAAATCAGTCAAGACCTCAGAAAGAAATGGTAGAAGTCTGGTTCATCCTTCGGAGCAATTTCCAAATGCCCGATGGTACCACGTTCATCTGTGCAAACAATAGTACGCAAGTATAAACACCATGGGACCACGCAGACGTCATACTGCTCAAGAAGGAGACGCGTTCTGTCTCCTATATATAAACGTATTCCGGTGTGAAAAGTGCAATCGATCCAATAACAACAGCAAAGGACCTTGTGAAAATGCTGGATGAAACAGGTACAAAAGTATCTACATCCACAGTCCTATATAGACATAACCTCAGCAAGGAAGAAGTCACTGCTCCAAAACCGCCATTAAAGAAAGCCAGACTACGGTTTGCAACTGCACATGGGGACAAAGATCGTACGTTTTGGAGAAATGTCTTCTGGTCTGATGAAACAAAATATAACTGTTTGGCCATAATGACCATCTTTACGTTTGTAGGAAAAAGGGGGACGCTTGTAAGCCGAAGAACACCATCCCAACCGTGAAGCACGGGAGTGTCAGGACAATTATGTAGATATATTGAAGCAACTCAAGTCATCAGTTAGGAAGTTGAAGTTTGGTCGCAAATGGACAATGACCCCAAGCATACTTCCAAAGTTGTGTCAAGATGGCTTAAGGACAACAAAGTTAAGGTATTGGAGTGCTCATCAGAAAGCCCTGACCTCAATCCTATAGAAAATGTGTGGGCAGAACTGAAAAAGCGTGTGCGAGCAAGGAGGCCTACAAACCTGACTCAGTTACACCAGCTCTGTCAGGAGGAATGGGCCAAAATTCACCCAACTTAATATGGGAAGCTTGTGGAAGGCTACTTGAAACGATTGACCCAAGTTAAACAATTTAAAGGCAATGCTACCAAATACTAATTGAGTGTATGTGACCCACTTCTGACCCACTGGGAATGTGATGAAAGAAATAAAAGCTGAAATAAATAATTATCTTTACTATTATTCTGACATTTCACATCCCCCCAAAAACGTGCCAATCCTAACTGACCTAAAACAGGGACTTTTTACTAGGATTAAATGTCAGGAATTGTGAAACTAAGTTTAAATGTATTAGGCTAAGGTATATGTAAACTTCCGACTTCAACTGTAGTCAATTAGAGCTTCACTGAACCTCTGTCCTGACTGATAATGTAACGGTTTTCTAGGTGTGGTGAAGGAGAGTCGGACCAAAACGCAGCGTGTAGATTACGATTCATGTTTAATGAAAAAAAAACACACTAAACACAAACACTACAAAACAATAAACGTAATGAAAACCGAAACAGCCTAAACTGGTGCAAACTAACACTCGACAGTTACAAGGACACTAAGGACAATCACCCACGACAAACTCAAAGAATATGGCTGCCTAAATATGGTTCCCAATCAGAGACAACGATAAACACCTGCCTCTGATTGAGAACCACTCCAGACAGCCATAGACTTTGCTAGATCACCCCACTAGCTACAATCCCAATATATAAACACCAAAACCCCAAGACAAAACACACCACAATATAAAAACCCCATGCCACACCCTGGCCTAACCCAATACATAAAGATAAACACAAAATACTTCGACCAGGGCGTGACAGATAAACCAGAGATATATATTTTTTTATATGTATATGGAACACAACTGTACCAGAGAGAGACAGAGCATCTATATTCACCTCAATGTCTTTGTGTCTGAGCTCTAAAGAAATGTGCAAAAAATTATATTTTGTGCATCATACACTGTGATATTACTTTGCATGCATACATACATAACAGTGATGCAGTGATAAAAAAAACAAAAACAGTGTGTGAGGGCTGACCGCCGTTCGAGGTGAGTAAATGCTCCCTACACTTTCAGTGCATTTTCTCGCAAAAGGTGGGTAAAACGCTTGCACAAAATACCAAAGGTGTTAAACTGCATATACGTGTGTTTACCCTACACTACACGACTGATGCATACATTCTATGTAGTCATTTAGCAGACACATTTATCCAGAGCCACTTACAGTTAGTTATTCATCTTAAGATAGTTAGGTAAAGGCAATCATATATCACAGTCATAGTAAGGAAAAATGTTCCTCAATAAAACAGCTATCAGCAAAGTCAGTGCTACAAAGAAAAGACAAGTGTACTGTAAGTATTAGTGCAAGACATGGCATGAGTGCTATTTGGTTATTATTATTTAAAATATATTCTTACGGAACACTGATATATGAAGAAATGTATGTATCAAAAGTATCTAATCGCTCTGTCTTTTTCTTCCAGGTGTGATCAAGACAGCCCTGCCAAACATGGACAGGGAGACAAAGGAGAACTATATCGTTGTGATCCACGCTAAAGACATGGCTGGCCAGATGGGTGGACTATCAGGGACCACCACGGTCAGCATCACCCTGTCTGATGTCAATGACAACCCACCACGCTTCCCCAAGAGTGAGTATAGTGCACACATATACAGACAGATGTGTGCACACACACACACACAAACACACACACACAAACCTAGTTCACCATACAGAAGGCTCGTCCCAAACAGGCAGCCTCCATCTGGTGTCAATTTCAAAATTAATGTGGATTGGTACTGCGATGCTGCAGCTGCGGTGTGTGTGTGTGTGCATGTATGACTGCAGCGCTCTCTGGAAGGCTGGGTATAATTAAATGTAAAGCCATATGACAGAGGGAAGGGTCCTGCACAGTGCATCAGATCAGCCTGGTAATCCCTATTAAATGAAAAGAGTACTCTGTGGGTTTTTATCTCTTTCTCGCCCTCTTTTTATCTCCTTCTAACTATCACTTTTTTTTCACTCCCTTGCTGTTATTCCAGATCCTCTCGCTCAGTCTTTCTCTTACCAATGCGCTCAATGTCACTGTGTGTGGCTCCGCTAATGTCCTTTTTTTCTATTTTTCTTTTCAGTGTTTCTTTTGCCAACCATCTTTCTCTCCTTCACCCCCTCTATGTCCTCTTACACGCTGTGTCTTGTCCCCCTCTCCCCTCTCTCTCTCCCTTGCTCTTTCCCTCTCTGGTGCATCTGGCGAATTGCAAATATATCAGATTGACAGATTACTGGTGTCATTCTGTTTCCCCTCAATAACAGCACTGTGTCTGTGTGTGTTACCCACACAAGCCAAACAGCTCTTCACATGACAAAATGCACACAACCGTAGAAACCCTACCTCCATTTATCACCCTCCCCAACAGGGAGACAAACACTGTCACTGCACCTCACCTCAATGGACAGGACAGGGAGGGATGGATGGAGGAGGGGAGGAGGGGAAGGAGGGAGAGAGAGAGAGGTAGGGGGTAGAGATGGATAGAAAGGAAATGAAGGTGAGACGGGAGGAATAAATAGAGGGATGGAAGGAGGGATGAAGGGAGGGGCCAGGGAGAAAGCGAGAGTGAGAGCAAGTGGATATTGTAATGGGACACCCGGAGGAGGCAGAGTGTCAGGCAGCGATACCATTGTTGTCTGCAAGACTGATGCTTCCTCCTCACGACCCAGTGCTAAATACCTGTTAGCCCGGGAAACCTCTCCATAGTGGTGTGTGTGTGTTTCCATGCCTGTGTTTGTGTGCGTATGCTCGTGTACACACCTGCCTGCATATGTGTGTGCGTGAGACAGAGACCTGCCGACTCAGGCGTTGCCAGAATGCTGTCAGGGTGTTTTATGAGGGTGTCAGTAGTGTTTGTCTCTGCAGCCTGTGTGTATATCACTTCCATCCCTTTGCAGACCAAGCCAGCTATTTATTTAAGCATATGAGATACAGTGAGGTGCTTTAGCTAGCAGACAGGGAAGCATTCATTTATCTGGCACAAACCAGGAAATCACCCGTTAAAAATAACAATGTATGTGCCAATATATTCACGTTGAACAAATGATAGATGTTTGATTAATGTAGGCTTTTAAGATGGATTCAAATGTTTGAATTAATGGGTTGATCCAGGTGTTACAGAATAACAACAACTAATGTGTGTGTGTGTCCTTGTCTTTCCTCCAGGTCTGTATGAGTTCAAAGCTCCAGAGTCGTCAGAGCCCGGCTCGACGGTGGCCGTGCTGCGAGCTACAGACGCTGACATTGGCAGGAACGCTGAGATGAACTACCGAATCACCAGCAGTGACGGCCCGGCCATGTTCGACATTTCAACCAATAGGAGCACACAGGAGGGTGTCATCACCCTCAGGAAGGTCAGTGATTGGCTGCATTCCTAATCTACCACTAGCCCATATCCCTAGTCCTTATTCCCCTAATTCCTAGGACACTCCTTCAGTATGGCTGGATTCCCAATCACTCCTAGTGCTCTATTTCAATAAACCTAACGCAATGGTAAATCTAAGGGCTGGTGGTAGCGCTTTAGGTTCCGGGGTGTGTCAGAAATATTGTTTCTATTTTCACAACCAATTATGGGCGCAGTTCCTGGCGGTGGCAAGAAAGTGCTGGGTTTTGATGATTAAACTATGTGTAATGTGGTCGCTTCAAATTGTTTATTTATAGTTTTTCATGTATTGTATTGTCATCAAATCCAATTTGAATGCTGTCCTCTATAGTCTAGTAGTTCGTTAAATAGCCTGCCCCATATTTGCAAAATATGTTGAACATGTTTGCGGTTTACATTATTCTAATTGCATTGCTTCAAAAAGAAAATACACTACATGACCTGCTCATCGGACATCTCATTTCAAAATCACGGGCATTAATATGGAGTTGGTCCCCACTTTGCTACTAGAACAGCCTCCACTCTTCTGGGAAGGCTTTCCACTAGATGTTGGAACATTGCTGCGAGGACTTGCTTCCATTCAGCCACAAGAGCATTAGTGAGGTCAGGCACTGATGTTGGGTGATGTCAACGATTGGGTGAAGAGATGTAGCAGAGTCAGGCGCAGGACACAGGTTATGAGCAACACAACTGAGTTTACTCAAAAAGTCAAGCAAAATTCCAAATAGGAACATACATACACACTAGCACAATCAACAACCACTAAAGACACCAACAATCGCAGACAGAACAGAAATGTATGCCAGACGGTTACATAAGGAACATGATATGAGAATTGAAACGCTCCATCAGTCTTCCAATCCTTTGAAGTCGTGACAGGTGATTAGTTCTGGCTCGCAGTCAGTCTTCCAATTCATCCAAAAGGTGTTCGATGAGGTTGAGGTCAGGCCTCTGTACAGACCAGTCAAGTTCTTCCACACCGATCTCAACAAATCCTTTCTGTATAAACATCGCTTTGTGCAAGGGGGCATTGTCATGCTGAAACAGGAAAGGTTTTCTTTCACTGGAACTAAGGGGCCTAGCCAGAACCATGAAAAACAGCCCCAGACAATTATTCCTCCTAGGTAGCATTCTCCTGGGTTCCGCCAAACCCAGATTCGTCTGTAGGACTGCCAGATTGTGAAGTGCAATTCATCACTCCAGAGAACAAGTTTCTATTAGTCCAGATTCCAAACGCGGCGAGATTTACACCACTCCAGCCAAGGTTTGACATTGCACATGGTGATCTTAGGCTTGTCTGTGGCTGCTTGGCTATGGAAACCCATTTCATGAAGCTCCTGACGAACAGTTCTTGTGCCGAAATTGCTTCCAGAGGCAGTTTAGGACTCTGTAGTGAGTGTTGCAACCGAGGACAGGCGATTTTTATGCGCTTCAGCACTCGGCGGTCCCGTTCCATGAGCTTGTGTGGCCTATCACTTCGCGCCTCAGCCGTTGTTGATCCTAGACGTTTCCACTTTATAATAACAGCACTTACAGTTGACCGGCGCAGCTCTAGCAGTGCAGACATTTGACGAGCGGACTTGTTGGTGTTATCCTATGGCACTGCCACTTTAAAAGTCACTGAGCTCTTCAACCATTCTACTGTCAATGTTTGTCTATGGAGATTGCATGGCTGTGTGCTCCATTTTTTTTTTCTTCCCCCACCTGTCATCAACAGGTGTGGCTGAAATAACTGAATCCACTCATTTGAAGGGGTTTCCACATACGTTTGTATATATAGTGTACATTAAACATAGGCTATAGCATTCACACTGACATAGGGGCTGGGCCTACTGTAAATTGCAGTCTGTGGACATGCCAAACGTTGTCAATAAGCAAGATTAAATTCACTAGGCTGTTGATAAGGTCTAAAATACAGTTTATAATTCAAATCAAATTCTAATAAAAATAATTGCTGTAGTCTACGGAGGGCTTGGGTTTTGAACATATGACATGGAAAACAAGCAATTGTTACATGAAAATAACTTAACTAAATATGAGGTTCACCGCTATTCACCAAGGTACTCATCTCTCGTTTCATGATGGGCTTGGACAGATGTAGCCTAACTTTGTTGCTAATGTAAAAAAAGAATGAGCTTGGATAGGCTGTGTTTCCCCTGTCAAAATCGATGCCATAACAAACGTGTTACTGCTTCAACCAACTTTCGGTTTTGTCTTAAATATCCCTACCAATTTACATCGCAGGTTAGGTGAATTGGGTTAAGTTTAGAATAAGGGTTAGAGGAATGAGAGGCTAAAATGCTACAGTTGTTCCAGATGTAACTCGGACACGCACCCTTTGGATTGCTCGACGCTCGTGAATTACATACAACCACCCGTCCTCCCCGACCAACGTCCTTACTTTAGTTCCTGTCTAAAGTAACTAGACCTTTACGTGCGCATAATACTTCTTGTAGGTGCTCAGAAATACTTCCAAGTATGTTTTTCGTTTGGCTCTGAGGCTGTCTCCCTAGAACCTAGTTAGTAATTGCACAAGTGCTAGTTAACAACCCCATTCAAACCGCACGTAGATACAACAATTGTATCCTCAAGTTCATCTGACTTGGGGAAGTAGATAAAATGCCAAAATCCAGAGGTATCCCTTTAACTGCTTTACCTTGCCTTTTGGATGGTTGGATTATTTTCCCATGTTGCTTACATTTATCCAGTCATGTCAGATTGTACATACCGTACACATGGTATGTGGTACTGAGTTGTAGTATGTTTTGATGTATTAAAAATAATCGGATCGTTGCTTTTTCAAGAACCCCCTCCTCCAATGTGGCTTCAAATCGATCACTTAACTTCCATCAGGTCATCATTGAGTGGAGGAAGATGTAATTGCCTTCTGCTGATGTTACTGTTGTAATGATATTGGAAGGGATCTAAGCTCTCTCTCTCTCTGTGTGTGTGTGTGTGTGTGTGTGTGTGTGTGTGTGTGTGTGTGTGTGTGTGTGTGTGTGTGTGTGTGTGTGTGTGTGTGTGTGTGTGTGTGTGTGTGTGTGTAGGGTCTGGTCTACATCTGAACCTACTCTAATTAAATGGCTTGTCTAGTTAAAGGGCATTTCCTGCACCACTGTCCCCAAACAACACATGTTCATGTTGACATCATCAAACCCCTGTCTAGAGAACAGGAGAAAATAAATCAACGACTTATGAATATGAAGGGTCATATCAAATTACTGTATTTGATTGATATCAAGCGCTGTACAGACGGTGCTCAGTTGAAAGCTCAATGAAAAACCTGCACGTACACACACACACACACACACACACACACACACACACACACACACACACACACACACACACACACCTCTCTCTTGTTAAATGACAGGAGGCCTGGATTTTGTTAGTAGCTACCTCACAACCAAAAACACACATCAGACGTGTTCTCTCCAGACAGCATTAGTGTTGCCTTAAAGGAGGAAGGAGTGTGCACTCGTAAACTACTCCCTACAAGTTTAAAAGAGTTGAATTGGTGCATGCATTAGCGAGATGGGTGTTTCCATATACCAGTCATTTCTTTTGAAGAAAGAAGAGATTATTGGGATGCACACAGAGAGAGGAGAGAATAGATGTTTAAAGGGGGTCTGAACTGGCCTGGTTTTTTCACCTCATTAAAAAATTCAATTTCTGAAACTAGAATTGCATCTTAGGGGTGTGGTTTGATATGGGTGTGTTATGCTCGCTCTATCGTATTCTTTGTTTGTTCCTCTTCACGCACTGTAGCTGAGATATCCCCAAACTGCGACCGTACCAGGACTTTGGCCAAAGGAATAAATTGTGTTTGTGATGCTAATGTTAGCTCACAAATGTTGTAAGAAACTCAAAACCATTTCTTGTTCTTTCAAAATAGCATTGGCAACGATGTCTTGTGCCTTTTGTTGTCTCGTGTAAACAATTCTGAGGCACTGCGTGCTAATGGATAGTTCTGCTGTCTGTAAAGAAATGGGCAGGCTTTATTTAGGTTGATTCCCCTGCTATGATTGTTTAGCGCACAGCTGTTTTCCCATTCACCCTTATTGCATACTCCGATCATTTAGATGGGTGCTGCCAGATGTTCCATGTTACTGGGCATAATTGTGGACATGACTGAAATCCAAACACTCAATATACAAGGACACTGGATTTCTTAAATCCCACAAGTCTCTGTTTTGGAAAATACTGAAAATAATCACACTGAATTAATTAAATTGTTGATGATGTGTGTGTTGTTTGACGTATGTGTGTCTGTGTGTATCTAGCTGTGTGTGTGTGTCTGTGTGTATCTAGCTGTGTGTGTGTGTGTCTGTGTGTATCTAGCTGTGTGTGTGTGTCTGTGTGTGTATTGCTTCGACGAGAAAAGTGTTGCATGTTACAGGATGTGTGTGAGTGAGAGGGAAGGAAAGTTAAACAAAAACGTGCTAACTGGTGTGTGAGTGAGTGAGTGAGTGTGTGTGTGTGTGTGTGTGAGAGAGTTGTTAACCCTCTTCTCTCGCTCTCCTCAGCCTCTGGACTTTGAGAGGAAGCGGTCGTACACTCTAAGGATCCAGGTGGAGAACTCCAACCCCGACCCACGGTTCCTGCGCTACGCGGCGACCACGGACGAGGCGACGGTCAAGTTGATCGTGGAGGATGTGGACGAGCCGCCGGTGTTCGACCGGGTCAGCTACGTCATGGAGGTCAAAGAGGACTCAGCCGTAGGCACCATCGTCGGATCGGTCAGTGCCACAGACCCAGACAGCAGCCGCAGCCCTGTCAGGTACTACACACGTGCACAGTGCCTGAGACACCTACAAGTGGTCAGCAGATCTGGGTCAACATATTATTTATTTTCTTTCAAATATTTTACTGTGTTTCAGCTAAAATTACACTTTGAACAACTCCTGCCAGTATCAGCGCTTTCCTCAATCACAGTGCAGAGATCACAGAGAACTGTTATCCTGGAGTGCCTGCTGAAGCTAGAAGTTAGAGCTCTTTATTACTGGTGTCAAATATGGCATCACTCATTTTTATCAGCGCTCATCAGGAAGGCTGTGCTTTGTGGCATTTAGAGAGTAGGGTGACGAGACGAGGGTAGGTGAGGAGATGAGAAGTTAGGAAAGGAGAAGGGATAAGAAGCAAGGAGAGGGAATGAGAAGAGGAGAGAGGGGAGGAGAGGAGGGGACGAGAGTAGCACACACACACACTTTTATCTGGTGTAATTAATCAGGGGAGGGGCCAGGCCCAGCCAACTGAATTATTGAGAATATTAGAAAGGCAGTTGGCACCCCGACAGGACAGATTTAACGAGTTTAGACTTGCTGTCAGAAGCAAGAGGGGCAAAGAGAGAGTGAGTGTGTGGTGCGGTGTATGTGTGTTGAGGTAAAAAGTCTAAAACTGTTTGTGCTGGTAAACAAAAAAAAAATACTGTCTGAGGAAGGGTAGAGGATTAGAGAGTAGACGGAGAGGGGAGATAGGGAGAAAGGAGATGGGGGTAGGGGTGCGGTGGTGCATGGTACCTGAGAGATCTGGTTCACGCCCCCCTCCCCCCCCTCCCCCGGGGGTCTGCCTCTCCCCTCCACTTCCCTGCTCTCTTCCATGTCTACGTTTGTGTCCCAAATGGCACCCTATTCCCTATATGGCACTATGAGCCCTGGACAAAAGTGGTGCACTATATAGCGAATAGGGTGCATTTGGGACGCAGCCCTACATCCACTACTCTATTAATCAAACTGATGTATCACACTAGTCCTCGGGAAGTGAAGAAAAACAACACTACTAGATAACCTGTGTGTGTTTATTCATTTGTGTGTGTGCGTGTTTGTGTGCGCATGCATTCGCGTGTGTGTGTGTTTTTTTGCGAGTGTACCTCCAAACAGCCATTAGGACCACTACACCATGATAGCACAGATAAACATTTTGGAGTCACTTTTTTTTTGTTTTTGCGGAACGACCAGACCACAACTGTCAGTCATCCAAATTGCTTTCAAATTGGATGATACTGTATGCAGCAGTATGATGTATTGTTGTGATACTCCTCCACTGGGTTTCAGTGAAATAAAGCAAGGACATTTATACTTGTTTGTTTTGTGCAGATACAGGTACCTGATAGAACAGGGTGCAGACAAAGACAGGGGGCATAATATTCCCGTGAATATTTGCTGTGAGGAAGCGTATATTTGTTGTTTGTGTTGTGCAGGTAGACTTAATAAACTGCCTCACAGCCAAGGACACGGTACATTGGGTTTGTGTGAAAGGAAGTGAGGATGCTTATGCTTGTTTGTGTTGTGAAGAGGATGCTTATAGTTGTTGTTTGCTATGTGCAGGTACTCTATTGACCGGCGTACAGACATGGACAGGGTGTTCAACGTGCACCCGGGTAACGGCTCAGTTTTCATGCTAAGGACTCTGGACAGAGAGGAGAACCCTTGGCACAACATCTCTGTCATCGCCACGGAGTTCAGTAAGTAGCATGTTGATCATTGACGCGCACGCACACACACACACACACACACACACACACACACACACACACACACGCTCCACTCCTTCGGAACAAGAGGAAATAGAGTGCGTGTACATGTGTCAGTGAACTACCACAATTACATGTACAGTAGTTTGAGCAGTTAATCGTATCAAAGGCAGTTATTGTGTTTCCTTGGTGTGGTTATTAAACGTCATGATTCTGTGTTTTAAAGACAACCCACGGCTGATTAGCCGCATACCAGTGGACATCAGAGTACTGGACGTTAATGACAACGCTCCTACATTCGCCGCTTACTACGAAACCTTCGTCTGTGAAAACGCCAAGGCTAACCAGGTAATGGAAAACAATGTACTATTATTTTAATTTAAACCACTACAGAATGTCTTCTTTCCCACCTAAGATCCCCCAACCGATCGTATCTTCATCAGTTGACCCTTGCCTCGATCACAGAAATTGGCCTTATGCCGGAAGGCTTTCAGGTTTAACCTCAGAGCTCCCCACTCTCCTGAACCCTTTTTGTCTTGTTCCTCAGGATAAAGACATGTCAAAAGAAGATGATGAAGTATGTCATCTGTGTTAGATCATATTTTTTCTTACCTTTTCTCAGAGGATTCAGACAGTGAGCGCTAAAGATGCTGACGAGCCTATCGGTGGACACAGATTCTTCTTCAGTCTAGCACACGAGGTCTCAGGGAAAGCCAACTTCACCGTCCGAGACAACAAAGGTAAACTTCTTCTTGGAGGACAACAGTTGACACACAAGTTAATTCATTTCCGGTTTCGTCAATTTTTTTTTCCTTCCCAGAACAACTGTATTCCACAGCAGCCGGGATCACAATGTGTCAGTGTTGCGGAGTAGTGAAGTACAACTAGATCAACTAGTAACTACATTTTGCAGTAGTTTGGTGGTAGTTGAACTACATTCAAATCTAGGTAGTGTTTGCCATGTAGTGGTGTAGCTATTACTTTTTTGGCAAAAATTTTATTAAATATGAAGGAGGCAAGCATTTCCTTACATTTTCAGCATCAGACCTGCCAAATTCTCACATTGAAACATATTTTTTTGTTTAAATTGGCTAAATTTCGTCTTGCAATTTGTAGTCTATGACATTTCAGATTTAGTTATAATTTACCAAGAAGTAGTGAACTACTTTTTAAAAGTAACTGTCCAATGAAAATCAAATTTGTATAAGTTCATATTCTCTTAACTCAAAACCAAATAATGTTGTTGATACGTCTTACACTCATATTTGTGGCCAAAGCATAAATTGGAGAAAACCCCCCACCTCAAACAGAAGAAAATGCGGGCCGTTTTCTCATTGAACATGATGTCATTCATATTGGCTGAGCTGACCAATCAGCGATCTACTCGTTTTTAATGACCGCTATACGTCCACACCATTCCAACACAGAAAAGCTGCTTTTTAGCATACATCATTATTTTTTGGGGAAAGTATATTTCACTCATATTGTAAGTAATTATAGGTCATATTTCATTTAAATCTGGAAACATTGGAATTACTTTAAGTGAACGCTTTAGTGTAGCTTAATTGGTAGTTTTATAATCTATATTTTCAGAGTAGCTTCCCCAACACTGCAATTTGTCAATCTTACCCATTCAAATATATTTAAGCACACCCTAATATAATATAACATTTACGGCTGTTAATTGGAGACAAGATAAACTTTAGAAACTGGGGGACATTCCTACATCTAACTTGTATAGTAGCTACCTCTAAAGTGTCTAACAGATAACAACAGCCCATAAATGCTTACTCCTCAGTGCCTCTCCAACAGACAACACTGCTTACTTGTATAGTATCCAACTCTAAGACGTCTATCTCCAACAGACAACACGGCTGGGATCCTGACCAGAAGGAACAGCTACAGCCGGCTACAGAGGAGCACCTACCTGGTTCCCGTGGTGATATCGGACGGGGACTTTCCCATGCAGAGCAGCACCAACACCCTGACTGTGCGTGTTTGTACCTGCGACCGCGAGGGGAACATGCAGCTGTGTAACCAGGAGGCTCTGGTCCTCACCGCAGGGCTCAGCACTGGAGCCCTCATGGCCATCATCATCTGTGTCCTCATACTTCTCTGTGAGTACTGTACAATTCAGTTAAATTCAAAACGCGTTCCTTTTTTAAAAAGTTTTAAACACAAGACAGAACATTTTATTTTGCATGTGGCTCACATACAAGCACATTAAAACATAAATCACATCAACACACACAAATGATCAGCAACACATTCAGAAGACGTTGATTTACGCCATGTCATATTCTGAACTCTGTTAGCCAAACCTTTCGTTGCTGTTTACCTATCTTCACTGCAACTGCACAGAGTTAGATAGGTGATACAAATCCATACGGCAAGTCTTTTGTGGCAGCTCAAGCCTGTCTCAGCCCACCAAAACCCTGTATATCAGTGAGTGTATCAGCATACTGTATGCACACCACCAGTGGTTCCCCAACAGACACCAACTATCCTTCAGAAAATAGAAGGAATACAGGTGGGAAATAAAAGCCTTTGTCTTATTTCTGAAATAATCGTGATCGATGCATTGGCCCAGCGTCGTCTGAGTTTGGCCGGTGTAGGCTGTCGTTGTATATAAGAATTTGTTCTTAACTGACTTGCCTAGTTAAATACATGTTAAAAAAGAAAAGAAAATCCTGAGTATCGAGGCACATTCCTCAACTCATTTGCTTTCCTCTCCTATCCATCTCATGCTCAAGTTCTTCTCTCTCTCTGTGTCTCTAGTAATCGTTGTGCTGTTCGCTGCCCTGAGGAGGCAGCAGAGGAAGAAGGAGCCTCTGATCATCTCCAAAGAGGATGTGAGAGACAATGTCGTCAGCTACAACGATGAGGGGGGCGGAGAGGAGGACACCCAGGCCTTTGATATCGGCACGCTGCGCAACCCGGAGGCTATCGAGGAGACCAAACAGCGCAGGGACATCAAGCCCGAGACCCTGAACCCTCCCGTCCGTCGGACCGTTGTCCTCCCTCCTGCATACAGGGACAACTCGGACGTCAGGGAATTCATAAACCAAAGGCTCCAGGACAACGACCAGGACCCCACAGCGCCGCCCTATGACTCCCTGGCCACCTACGCCTACGAGGGAAGCGGCTCGGTGGCTGAGTCCCTGAGCTCCCTGGGTTCCGTGACCACGGAGGGAGACCAGGACTATAACTACCTGAGTGAGTGGGGACCCAGGTTTAGAAAACTAGCTGACATGTACGGGGGAGAGGACAGTGACGGCTACAGGGATTCCTAACCAGAGAGAAGGGAGCTCGTAAAAGGAAAAAGTACAACAAACACTCATGCACTAGCTAAAGTGAACTTAACTCCTGGTACTTTGTGAAAGTGGTAAACAATAGAACAAAACATGAAGGACACAAAAAGACAAGGCAGTATTTTTCAAAGTGCTCTTTTACCGTTGTTGATCACCGTTGATCTTTGACCTCACTGGAGGACCTTGGACGACGACGCTTAGTGGTCTCTCTCTCTGCAAGGCAGCCGGGGACTCATGAGGAAAAGACTTGTCAAGAAGACGCTTCGTTGTATATGGGGGTACTGTACTCTGTGCATCAGGCCCCACATATATCTCTATGTACAAACATACTTCTTCTCTTTTGATTTTCAAAAGCTGCCTGCAAATAGAGGGTCAAAAAGCAAGCGGTTTTCTGGTGAACTTGAGAGACAACATCTATGAATTGTTCAGAGTTTCTGGACTGAAAAGCTGCATATTGTGAGATATATCTTATATTGTGTGTATCTGTGTATTGATACAATATGCTGTACAGTTCTGTTTTGTTATCAGGTTTCTAGCGTCCCATTCCCTTATAGCATTGGCTATGTATGTCACAATCTTCTTTTGAAGTCACATAAAGCCATGCTAAGAGACTGAGGGGTTCAACCATAGAAATAGAATGCTCTAATTCTATGGGTACAGTCAAAATGGCCACTAGTCCACCGACTGTGGCATCCTTGACTTGAATGGGGACACCCACTCTACTCATTCAATTTCTATGGGTTGTAACGTCACCTTTCTGACCGTCAATAACACCTGATCCACATAGCTTTACATATTCCGCATCCCAAATGACACCCATTCCCTATATAGTGGACTACATTTGTACCAGGCTACAATAGTGTGCCATTTAGGAGATCATTCTCTGTAGGGGGGAGCTGAAACACCCGGACCAAAAAGCTCCTCAGGGTGCTGACTATCTGAAAAAAAAACTCATGTCAATAACACTTTGCAATAAGGTACTCTTTATAAAGGGTTAATGGAAAGTGTTACCCTAATGAACTGAACATGTTCAAATTAAACCTGATTCTTTACTCACTGTTGTACTTTATGCTTTTCTTGGTGAATTAAAACGGAGTAATTGATTGACGGTTGAACATCCATTTGTGATGTGCACACGGACAGTTTCCAGGCCTGACATATTTGGGACGACAGTATGTGGGGGAGAAAGGCTCGATATTAAGGGTAATATGCCATTTTCAGTTGTAAGAGAGAATGTTTGACATTCTGTTGGGATTGTCATTGACATAAGAGGTACAGGTCAACACAATATTGGGATCATAAAATGTTTGGACATATATATATATATACACATATGAAAATGGTCATTAGATTGGTTTGTCATCATGAAATGGTTTGACATATACATAGTAAGAAAATTGAGCAATTCAAATGAAGCAACTTGCCCAAGGCCAAAACATACAAATTGAACAATAGTATCATTGCCGAAGGATGACATTTAATCAGACATTTCAAACTAATAACACAACTGACATAATTGCCACAACGACGGTAATATTATTTCCCTGTCTCTGTCCGCAGCATTCACAATTCACACAAACTGTACATATATTATTTTCCCCCAAAAAACATCTATGGATGTAAACAATGAAAATGTTGAGGTAGCTTAGACAATCCTCTGAGTCAAGAACACACTTGTTAATAATGTATACTATATTATATGTTAAATAATTGTAATAAGCAAGTTATTTTCTCGTTCTATTTCTTTGACCATTGAGCGCCCACTGTGTAAGTGACTGTTTGAGATTGTGGCAAACATTGCTTTGATAAGCATTCATTTTTGGGTTCCTAAACCCTCCGAACTGAAAATCAACCGTTTGTCTTCTGCCCTTGAACGGTAGACATAAGAGTTTTTAAATTAGAAGAGAAAATGACAACAGAAGAGTGCTTTATTTTCCCCTCATTATTTTAATTTGAAAAAGGGGCAATCTGGGATTGGTATATCCATTTTCTCACTTTAATTCAGGGTGTCAGCAGCATCTCACTATAAATACATATTTGTGCTTCTTTATTGGGACTGTTCTTGCCTTTCAGCATTAACACCATGCTCAGCTATGGACATGCATTAAACAAACATCAAGTCCATCAAGCGTCCAGTGTCCAATGCTATTGGGGGATTGTAGAGTAATGTTCGCTGCCAGATATGCTTAGCCTATAGAAAGCTCTGGTCCAGGGCGTTAGTGTGGCTTTCTTATGCTGAGGCTTCCTGCTCACACTCTGGACCAGAGATAGTTCTGATGTCCTCTTTCTAAAGAACACTGTTGGGTGTTCATGTTGCCTCTATATTATGTTGTTGACTATGTGATTGAGCTGCATCCCGATTCTCCACCCATCCTTAAAGCATGCACATTTACACTTACAGTCATGGATTTGAAAACATAGGAATTGTGTCAGCATTGGTAAGGGGGGAGTTTCCACCATTGTTAAATCCATCCAAGTAGCGTTATGTCCAGGGGTTGTACATCAAGCTGCCTCATGCTACAGAAACAGGAGATGGGCTCCTGCCCATATGGGCCGTTCTGGCTTGTCCATGGCTTACTTACTAACTATGCGATGACGTGCACACTCCAGGAGAAGAGTGGAGAATCGGGATGCAGCCTAAGTTTTGTCTATGTGGATTAATACTATGATAGGTTACAGTATGTGCAGTAGTTTAAAGGGGCCCTGTCATGATCCAATGCCCATTCATTCATCTGCTTTGTACAATGTGATTTTTGTACTGGATATTTATATGACTCAACACGATTAAAGATCTTTAAAATCCTTATTCTGTTTGTACGTGTAATCATCAGTGTTTCGAATTCAGAAAAGCTTTGTCCGAACATTGAGCAATTTGACAGACATAACAGTAGGAAGAAAGTAGGGAAACGGACAGACCATTTCCTTAACCCTAATGACATTTGAACTAATTTGGAAATGAAAAAATGTCTGCACATTAGCCATGTTCCCTTAGTTTTTGCCTAGGATGACATCAGCCTGGCTTGAAGGTAGCTTAAGTTCTTATGGTGAATGTTGAAATTCAAGACGGTAAAGTGGTTAATAGCATGGAACCTGTGGCTACTGAACTGAAGAAATCATTAATTACACACAATCTATAATTAAGATCTTTAAAAACTGGCAATCGGATTTGGAGAGGGGGGGGCACAAATTTGAAATTGTTAGAGAAAGAGGCAGCAGATGCGAGACAGATGGTGGCATTTTACATCATATTTAATGTCATTGAATCATATTAACGCTCTCCTCTTCATAAACGTGCACGTGATATGCCACTACTAGTTTCCCCATTGAGCGATTTGGTGTCAGACACTGATTATGATGAGTATGGCTATCAAGAGGACATATTCCATGATGACAAATCAATTAACATGTGAAATACCTTTATTAATAGCAATTACTATCAATGTCACTAGCAGTACAAAAAAAACTAAAAAAAAACATTTAAAACAAAGCATTTCTGTTGCCATCCATTATAACCATGATCGACGACCAACCATGTCCTAGATTTAGTTTAAAACGTGACTGTACATAATCAACATGCGATTGATTAAGACCTACACATAAAAGCAGCTCAAAACAACAAGTACTAAAATATGCAAGGTAATCCTCAAGCCAATGGGACGAGACAGTAGAGGGTGTGTACTGTATAGACTAGTGCTCTTTCTGAATTGTCCCAAAAATATGTCCTCTCCTCGCAATCTTCTGCTTCCTTGCAATTGTTATGAATGAACTGACCAGGTGAAAGTTAGCCTTATGATAAGCTTCCATTGTTTTCACCTGTCAAATTGAAGAGAGTAGTCGAGGAGAGGACACATTTCTTTTAGCAATTCAGAGTATTTGGAAGTAGTTTATCCCTCCACTTCTTGCACCTTCCCTACACTCTCCAATATCGTCCATCTTGACTGGTCGAAAAAATTCTCTGTCCATATCGATTGGTCGGAGAGGGGCTCTGTTACTTCCTGCTGTCCTCTGGCTCGTCTCCCTCCTTCTCCTGGCGATCCCTCTCTCGTCTCATCTCTT
Source organism: Oncorhynchus keta (assembly GCF_023373465.1). Lineage (NCBI taxonomy): Eukaryota > Metazoa > Chordata > Actinopteri > Salmoniformes > Salmonidae > Oncorhynchus > Oncorhynchus keta. The sequence continues at coordinate 51,216,180 of NC_068448.1, read as the reverse complement.
TCAGCTCCTGTCGGTATTTCCGCTCGATGAAGCGCTTCTGATGAGCCATCTGAGGGAAGTTATCTGGAGCATGGAGCGGTAGAGTGAGACAGAGGAGGAGAAAAGAGAAAGGTGGACCAAAGAAAGGAGATAAAGAGCGGGGGAAAAGGGAAGTAACATGGTCAGCTGTACGACAGATCTAGGACAGTGATTAGTAGTGTTTAGAATGGCAAGATCAAAATAAAGGTAAAATAGGGTCTGCCTATATCTGTCCTGTTTCACACATATACAAGTGTGTAACCTGTACAAGTGTGTGGTGTGAAGTGGAAATGTATTTTGTGTATATCCCACTCCCCTGAGACAACTTTGGAGAATGGAGTCACAGCAGGGACCAGCCATTATTGACAGTGGCCCTGGAGAAAAAGGGTTAAGGTGCCTTGGTCAAGTTCAGATCGACAGATTTTTCCCCTAGTCGCCTCGGGATTCAAACTAGCAACCTTTTGGTTACTGACTCAACGCTCTAACCATTATGCTACCATGTTAAAATTGCAATGTATACATACTCCTTTTTGATGCTAGTGACACACTTCAACAATGATTAGCACTGAATGGCTCTAGTACCTCATTATTGTCCTTAACTAAGGAAAATAAGGGACTTAGACAGGGCTCATTTGATGTCATTGTGATGAAAATGAGATCAGATAAGTTAATTAGCACAGAACATCTCTAAATGAGATCTGTAATAAGAACAACAGAAAATTAATGTTTAAAAGCTGATAAGGCGCATCACTGCTTAGCACCGCATACATCTCAATTTAAAATCCTACGCATGAAGTGACGCCTAGTCTTCTGTATCAAACCATTTACGTCACAAATTTAGGTGTGTAGATTAGGACATCATAAAATAACAACAGACCGCGTTTGTTCCATACGGTATGTTATCCTGTCAAAGATCTCACACTGACTCGAAGACTTAGCCTTTTGACAAACTATCTATGGGTCAAGCTCAATCAAGAAAAACCCAGACTAAGGCCACGGGTGGAAAGGCGTTAGTTTTAACAATATCAATGGCATTTTGATCAACTTCCACTGTCCTCCAGGAGATTCTGGATTTTCACTACACTTCAAGCTCAATAAAGTGCAGCTAGAGCAATTTGAAAGAAAACAAACATGATTTGAATCCAGGTCTAATCTTTGGTCACTCCACCATATGTCGACTAGAGAGAGCAAGTCTGGAGCTGGATAAACCTGCTAAATGACAACTGTGAATGCAAAACGTACAGCAAAAGACCCCAATGTCTCCAACAGAGATGAGGCCAAAATCTAGTTGGCAAACATATTCACTCAAAGAAACAGTGAGGAATACACTGGAGTGCGATTGGCCTTAGATGACTAAGCAACACATGATGAGCCTCGGAGAGAAACTAAAACTACATGCAGTTAAAATATGGAAATCACTGGCGGCATTTCAGTCTGGAGAGGACTTATAAGAGATGAGAATTACACCACTTGAGAGAGAGGAAAATGCTTCTTTGGTCATTTGCATTGTTTAACATGCAGTAGCATAAAGTGTGTGGAGGCAACCGAAATTGAGGTTCCTAAAGAATATTACAATGTTTTTCATTTATTTCAAAGCTCCCGTCTGGTAGCTGAAGAGACAGAAAAGACAACAGGGTACCTGTGTTGGAAAGGGGATATCTAGTCAGTTGCACAACTGAATGCATTCAACCGAAATAGGTCTTCCATTTAACATTTGAGGATTTGCATTGAGTGAAAACACATTGAGAATTCTCCGCAGTCCAGCGTTGTGTAGAGAAAATCACCTTTGAGGCGGCGTGCTCATGCATACTGATCACCTAGGCGTTAGCACACTTAGCTTGACTCAAGTCTTTTGTTTATCGACAATGCAGTAATTCCTTTCAAGGACAGGGTTGGGCTTGCGGTTTGGAGAGCGAGAGGGGACTGGGTTGGAGTTGGGACCCTGTCAACATCCAGGCTTGTTGTGCCACATAATGACTGCCACGCTGGAATGTAGCAAGCAACACTTGTCTCATTTACAGGGTGCCACAGAATACACAAGCACAAACAGACATGAGCGCGCGCGCGCACACACACACACTGATTACAGAACCGCATGCTTATTGGTTTTATGGGCATCCTACACATTTAAAGCCCAATTCACTAACAAAGTAACATATTTAAACCCACATTCACTAACAAATGAACACATTTAGAGTAGCCTATATCAAATCGAATAGAAGTCGATTGTTATGGCAGCAACACAACAACAACATAGCAGCAGCACAACATGGTAGCAACACAAACCACGGTAAAAACATTATTGAGCACAGACAACAGCACAAAGGGCAAGAAGGTAGATACAACAAAACATCACGCAAAGCAGCCACAACTGTCAGTAAGAGTGTCCATGATTGAGTCTTTGAATGAAGAGAATGAGATAAAACTGTCCAGTTTGAGTGTTTGTTGCAGCTCGTTCCAGTCGCTAGCTGCAGCGAACTGAAAAGACGAGCGACCAAGGGATGTGTGCGCTTTGGGGACCTTCAACAGAATGTGTGTTGTATGTGGAGGATGAGGGGTGAAGTAGATATCTCAGAGGGGGGTGAGGCCTAAGAGAGTTTTATAAATAAGCATCAACCAATGCATCTCGCGACAGGTATACAGAGATGACCAGTTCAGTTCCAGAGTATAGAGTGCAGTGATGTGTCCTATAAGGAGCATTGGTGGCAAATCTGATGGCTGAATGGTAAAGAACATCGAGCAGCTTGGGCGCACCCTTACCTGCCGATCTATACATTACGTCTCCGTAATCTAGCATGGGTAGTACGGTCATCTGAATCAGGGTTAGTTTGGCAGCTGGGGTGAAAGAGGAGCGATTACAATAGAAGAAACCAAATCTAGATTTAACTTTAGCCTGCAGCTTTGATGTGTGCAGAGAGAAGGACAGTGTACCTTCTATAGCCATACTCCGAGAAGTACTTGTTTGAGGTGACTACCTCAAGCTCTAAACCCCCAGAGGGAGTAATCACGCCAGTGGGGAGAAGAGCATTCTTACCAAACCACATGACCTTTGTTTTGGAGGTGTTCAGAACAAGGTTAAGGGCAGAGAAAGCTTGTTGGACACTAAGAAAGCTTAGTTGTAGAGCGTTTAATACAAAATCCGGGGAGGGGCCAGCTGAGTTTAAGACTATATTATCTGTATATAAATGGATGAGGGAGATTCCTACTGCTTGAGCTATGTTGTTGATGTAAATTGAGAAGAGCATGCGGCCTAGGGTACTCCCTTGGTGACAGGCAGTGGCTGAGACGGCAGATGTTCTAACTTTATACCCTGCACTCAGAGAGGTAGTTCGTAAACCAGGCCAAAGACCCCTAGGAGACACCAATACTCATTTTAAATGTTTTATTTATCCAGGTAGGCAAGTTGAGAACAAGCTCTCATTTACAACTGCAACCTGGCCAAGATAAAGCAAAGCAGTTCGACACATATAACACAGAGTTACACATGAAGTAAAACAAACATACAGTCAATAATACAGTAGAAAATAAGTCTATATACAATGTGAGCAAATGAGGTGAGATAAGGGAGGTAAAGGCAATAAATAGTCTATGGTGGCGAAGTAAATACAATATAGCAATTAAAACACCGGAATGGTAGATTTGACAGTAGATGAGTGTGCAAAGTAGAAATACTGGGATGCAAAGGAGCAAAATAAATAAATAACAGTAGGGGAAGAGGTAGTTGTTTGGGCTATTTATAGATGGACTATGTACAGGTGCAGTGATCTGTAAGCTGCTCTGACAGCTGGTGCTTAAAGCTAGTGAGGGAGATAAGTGTTTCCAGTTTCAGAGATTTTTGTAGTTCGTTCCAGTCTTTGGCAGCAGAGAACTGGAAGGAGAGGCAGCCAAAGGAGGAATTGGCTTTGGGGGTGACAAGTGAGATATACCTGCTGGAACACGTGCTAAAGGTGGGTGCAGCTATGGTGAACAGCGAGAGAGATAAGGTGAGACTTTACCAAGCAGGGTCTTGTAGATGACCTGGAGCCAGTGGGTTTGGCGACGAGTATGAAGCGAGGGTCAGCCAACGAGAGCGTACAGGTCGCAGTGGTGGGTAGTATATGGGGCTTTGGTGACAAAACGGATGGCACTGTGATAGATTTTTGAGTCTGCCGATGAGAATGTGGTGATTGACAGAGTCGAAAGCCTTGGCCAGGTCAATGAATAAGGCTGCACAGTATTGTTTCTTATCGATGGCGGTTAAGATATCGTTTAGAACCTTGAGCGTGGCTGAGGTGCAACCATGACCAGCTCTGAAACCAGATTGTATAGCAGAGAAGGTACGGTGGGATTTGAAATGGTCGGTGATCTGTTTGATAACTTGGCTTTCGAAGACCTTAGAAAGGCAGGGTAGGATAGATATAGGTCTGTAGCAGTTTGGGTCAAGAGTGTCCCCCCCTTTGAAGAGGGGGATGACCGCAGCTGCTTTCCAATCTTTGGGATTGGATCTTAGGGGTTGCAACAATTTCGGCAGATCATTTTAGAAAGAAAGGGTCCAGATTGTCGAGCCCGGCTGATTTGTGGGGGTCCAGATTTTGCAGCTCTTTCAGAACATCAGCTGACTGGATTTGGGAGAAGGAGAAATGGTGAATGCTTGGGTCGAGTAGCTATGGGGGGTGCAGTGCTGTTGACTGGGGTAGGGGTGGCCAGGTGTAAAGCATGGCCAGCCGTAGAAAAATGCTTATAGAAATGCTAAATTATATTGGATTATACCACAGATAAGGTGACAGAGTTTCCTATCCTCAGTGCAGTGGGCAGCTGGGAGGAGGTGCTCTTATTCTCCATGGACTTAACAATGTCCCAGAACTTTTTTGAGTTTGTGTTGCAGAAAGCAAATTTCTGCTTGAAAAACCTAGCCTTGGCTTTTCTAACTGCCTGTGTATATTGGTTTCTAACTTCCCTAAAAAGTTGAATTTCACGGGGGCTGTTCGTGGATATGTAGAACTTCACAAAATGTTTTTGTGTTGGTTAACCTGTCTGGGAACGGGGTTCCGCTAGCTATCCTATTTTATATTGGCGTGTTATGTTCAGTAGTTCCAAAACATGCAGTGATTTTGCAGAGAGCCACATCAATTTACAGAAATACTCATTATAAATGTTGATGAAAATACATGTGTTAAACATGGAAATATAGATAAACTTATCCTTAATGCAAACGCTGTGTCAGATTTAAAAAAAATCGTTACAGAAAAAACTATCTGAGTACGGCATTCAGAGCCCAAAACAGCCAAAAGAAATATCCGCCATTTTGCGCAGCCAACATTAGTCAGAAATAGCATTATAAATATTCACTTACCTTTGATGATGTTCATCAGAATGCACTCCCAGGAATCCCAGTTCGACAATAAATGTTTGATTTGTTCCATAAAGTCCATAATTTATGTCCAAATAGCTTCTTTTGTTAGGGCGTTTGGTAACCAAATCCAAACGCGCGTTCAGGTCCAGCCGAACGTTGGACGAAAAGTTCAAAAAGTTATATTACAGGTCCTAGAAACTTGTCAAACTAAGTATAGAATCAATCTTTAGGATGTTTTTATCATAAATGTTCAATAATGTTCCAACCGGAGAATTCCATTGTCTGTAGAAAAGCAATGGAACGAGAGCCAACTCTCACGTGAAATGCGTGACTGAGATCGAGGCTGCTGCCAGACCTCTGACACAATCCCCTCTCATCTGGCCCCCTTCACAGTAGAAGCCTGAAACAACGTTCTAAAGATGGTTGAAGCCTTAGCAAGTGCAAAATTACCCATATCCCACTGTGTATTCGATAGGGACTGAGTTCAAAAACTACAAACCTCAGATTTCCCACTTCCTGTTTGGATTTTGTCTCTGGTTTTTGCCTGCCATATGAGTTCTGTTATACTCACAGTTCTGTTATACTCATTCAAACAGTTCTAGAAACTTCAGAGTGGTTTCTATCCAATACTTCTAATAATATGCATATATTAGCATCTGGGACTGAGTAGGAGGCAGTTTACTCTGGGTACGCTATTCATCCAAAAGTGAAAATGCTGCCCCCTATCCCAAAGAAGTTAAGGGCAGTCAGGTCTGGAGAGAACCAAGGGCTATATCTGTTCCTGGTCCTACATTTCTTGAATGGGGCATGCTTATTTAAGATGGTGAGGAAGGCATTTATTTATTTTTTACCAGGCATCCTCTACTGACTGGATGAGGTTGATATCCTTCCAGGATACCTGGGCCAGGTCGATTAGAAAGGCCTGCTCGCTGAAGTCTTTCAGGGAGTGTTTGATAGTGATGAGTGGAGGTCGTTTGACCACTGACCCATTATGGATGCAGGAAATGAGGCAGTGATCGCTGAGATCTTGGTTGAAAACAGCAGATGTGTATTTAGAGGGCAAGTTGGTTAGGAGGATATCTATGAGGGTGCCCGTGTTTACGGCATTGGGGTTGTACCTGGTAGGTTCATTGGTAATTTGTATGAGATTGAGGGCATCAAGCTTAGATTGTAGGATGGCTGGGGTGTTAAGCATGTCACAGTTTAGGTCACCTAGCAGCACGAGCTCTGAGGATAGATGGGGGGCAATCAGTTCACATATGGGGGGCAATCAGCTGGGGGAAGAGGGTGGTCTATAGCAGGCAGAAATGGTGAGAGACTTGTTTTTAGAGAGGTGGACTTTTAAAAGTAGAAGTTCAAATTGTTTGGATAGTAAAACAGAACTCTGCAGGCTCTCTCTGCAGTAGATTGCAACACCGCACGGCACCGCCGTTCTATCTTGTCTGAAAATGTTGTAGTTAGGGATGGAGATTTCAGAGTTATTGTTGGTCTTCCTAAGCCAGGATTCAGACATGGCTAAGGCATTCGGGTTGGCAGAGTGTGCTAAAGCAGTGAATACAACAAACAAGCTTCTAATGTTAACATGCATGAAACCAAGGCTTTTACGGTTACAGAAGTCATCAAAAGAGAGCGCCTGGGGAATAGGAGTGGAGCTAGGCACTGCAGAGCTTGGATTCACCTCTACATCACCAGAGGAACAGAGGAGAAGTAGGATAAGGGTAAGGCTAAAAGCCATGAGAATTGGATGTCCGGAACAGAGAGTAATAGGAGCAGGTTTCTGGGGGCGATAAAATAGATTCAAGGTATAGTGTACAGACAACGGTATGGTAGGATGTGAATAGAGTGGAGGTAAACCTAGGCATTGAGTGATGATGAAAGAGATATTGTCTCTAGAAACATAATTGAAACCTGGTGATGTCATCGAATGTGTGGGTGGTGGAACTGAAAGGTTGGATAAGGTATAATGAGCAGGGCTAGAGGCTCTACAGTGGAATAAGCCAATAAACACTAACCAGAACAGCAATGGACAAGGCATATTGACATTAAGGAGAGGCATGCTTAGCCGAGTGATCATAAGGGTCCAGTGAGTAGTGAGGTTAGTTGGGGTCACGGCGATTCAGACAGCTAGTCGAGCCATGGGTAGCAAGCTAGCAGAAGATGGAGGTCTGTTTTTAGCCACCTTGTGCGGTTCCGTCGGTAGATTAGTGGGTTCCGTGTGGTAGAGGGGACTAATCCAATTGTCAAAATAGTTACAGTTATAGTGGCCCAAGAAGATTGTTCGATAGACCTGTTCAGATAGCAGCTGATATGCTCAAGACAGCTAACGATTAGCGGGCCGCAGTTTGCAGATGGGCGTTCAGGTTACTTCGCGAAGGAGGGGCCAGTTGAATAACTCCTTCGGGCAGATAACGTCGGAATTCCAGTCGTGAAGGCCCGTTGGGGCTCCGCATCGGCAGTAAAACGGGTCCGGATAGGTGATTGTAGCCCAGGAGTGTCTGATGGAACTCTTCAGCTAGCTAGCTCCAGGATAATTGGTGTTTGCTCGGGAATCGACGTTAGCCAATAATCACTCGGATAGCAGCTAGTTCGCTGCAAGATCCAGGTGTAAATGTCCAGAGCTTGTGGTAGAAATCAGGGGATATGGAGAGAAAATAGGCCCGGTATGCTCTGACCTGAGTCGCGTTGTACAAAACTGGCGATAGCTGATGACCGCTAGCCGTGGTTAGCTGAATACTAACATTAGCTAGTGAGCTGGCTAGCTTCTGTTGTGGATTTCGGATACGAGGTGAATAATACTTTTGAAAAAAACAACAAAAAAAACAGATCCGCACCACATTTGAGTGTTTCGAAGTTGAGTTTCTAGAAAAAATATACAAAAAGATATGCAATGGTGAGGAACTGTAAGGTTGCAGTGACACTCCCATAACCTGAGCGGAAACCAGACTGCATACCAGAGAGAATAGTATAGACATCAAGAAAGCCAGTCAGTTGATTATTGACAAGTTTTTCCAACACTTTTGATAAACAGGACAAAATAGAAATTGGCCCATAACAGTTAGGGCTTGATCTCCCCTTTATTTAAAGGGCACACCGTGGCTGCCTTCCAAGCAATGGGAACCGCCCCAGAGAGGAGAGACAGGTTAAAATGGTCAGAGACAGGCTTGGCGATGATAGGGGCAGCATCCTTAAAGAAGAAAGGGTCTATACCATCTGACCCAGATGTTTTTTTGGGGTCAAGTTTAAGGAGCTCCTTTAACCCCTCGGACTCAGTGACTGCCTGCAGGGAGAAACTTTGTAGCGGGACAGGGGAAAAAGAGGGAGGAGCATCGGGGCTGGTTGCATTAGAAGGGTTGGAAGATGAGGAAATGTTGGACGGGCAAGGGGGCAGGGCTGAGTCAAATAGGAATCCTGACTTCATGAAGTGGTGATAAAGAGCTCAGCCATGTTCTTCTTGTCAGTAACAATCACATCATCAACATTAAGAAATATGGGCAGCTGTGAGGAGGAGGGTTTATTCTCTAGGTCTTTAACCGTTTTCCAGAACTTCTTGGGGTTAGACCCATAGATCTCTTTAAACTGGCTCTTTAAAGTAACTAACTTTTGCCTTCCGGAGAGTCTGAGTGCACTTATTTGTCATTTGCCTGAACGAGAGCCAGTCAGCGTGAGTATGAGCGTGCCGAGGTCTTTCGTCAAATGCAATTCTTGAGGTGGAGTAACTCTGCAAGACCACGGTCGAACCAGTGGCTGAACCTGTTTTTAATTCTAATTTTCTTTATGGGGCGTGTTCGTTAACAATACCACTGACAATATAAAAAAAGAAGGTCCAAGTGTCTTCAACAGAGGGGATCAAGCTGATTCTATACCAAAATACAGAGGCCAGGTCATGAGGCTTGCTCATTTAATTTTTTTTTTAGGAAGTGTCTATAATAAATCAGGACAGGTCGTTTCACTAGGCAGCCATTACAAACACAGGTTGTAAAACAGTAATCACCAAAGTCATTACAGAAAACACCAGACTGATCCCAATCAGGATTATTTGTGAGGATAACGTCGAGGAGAGTAGCCTTTTCTGGGTGTTTGGAGTCATACCTTGGGGATTGATAATAATCTGAGAAAGATTTTGTAAGTCCCATTGCTTTAGGACTTGGTCAGGTGGTTTAAGCTTGTCCCTGTTTAGGTCACCTCACAGCACAAATACAGAGTTAGTGTAAGGGGCCAGGAGAGAGCTTATGGCAGGGGGGGACAGGCCGGTGCTGATGGAGGACGATAACACCCAGCAACAGTCAACAAAGAGCCATTAGAAATGGTAATGCTTAAAACCAGCAAATCAAATTGTTTGGGGACAGACTTGGTGAAAACAACAAGAGTTCTGAAGGTGATCCTTGGTAAAGATTGTCACTCCCCCACCTTTGGAAGATCTGTCTTGTCGAAAAAGGTTATAACCAGAAAGGTTAACATTAGTATTCAAAACACACTTCCTTAACCACGTCTCAGTAATGACTAACACATCTGGATTGGAGCTGTGAACCCACTTTCAACTGACCCATTTTAGGTAATAAGCTTCTTGTGTTAACGTGCAGAAAACCCAGGCTTTTATGAGAGCAGAAATCAGTGAAGCAGATATCAGAGCACAAGTCAGAATTGGGGTGTATATGCACAATTACAGATATCATCAACAGTGATATAATCAAGACACGGCATAGGACAGGGAGAGCTCTGCAGTGCTGATTTAAGACATTTGAATGTGCATTAGATGGCAACAAGATCATATTGTACACACACACACACACACACACACACACACACACACACACACACACACACACACACACACACACACACACACACACACACACACACACACACACACACACACACACACACACACACGAAATCAGACATTTACATACACTTAGGTTGGAGTCATTAAAACTTGTTTTTCAACCACTCCACAAATTTCTTAACAAATTATAGTTTTGGCAAGTCAGGACATCTACTTAAGTACTTTTTCCAACAATTGTTTACAGACAGATTATTTAACTTAAAATTCACCATATCACAATTCCAGTGGGTCCGAAGTTTACATACACTAAGTTGACTGTGCCTATAAACAAATTGGAAAATGATGTCATGGCTTTAGTAGCTTCTATTGGGCTAATTAACATACTTTTAGTCAATTGGAGGTGTACCCGTGGATGCATTTCAAGGCCTAACTTCAAACTCAGTGCCTCTTTGCTTGACATCAATCATCCTTGGGAGCAATTTCTAAAACACCTAAAGGTACCACATTCATCGGTATAGTATGCAAGTATAAACACCATGGGACCACGCAGCCGTCATACCGCTCAGGACGGAGACGCGTTCTGTCTCCTAGAGATGAACGTACTTTGGTGTGAAAATTGCAAATCAATCCCAGAACAACAGCAAAGGACCTTGTGTAAATGCTGGAGGAAACAGGTAAAAAATTAACTATATCCATAGTAAAACGAGTCCTATATCGACACAACCTGAAAAGCTGCTCAGCAAGGAAGAAGCCACTGTTTCAAAACCACCATTAAAAAGCCAGACTACAGTTTGCAACTGCACATGGGAAAAAAAACAAAGTAATTTTTGGAGAAATGTCCTCTGGTCTGATGAAACAAAAACAGAACTGTTTGGCCATGATGACCATCGTTATGTTTGGAAATAAAAGGGGGGCGCTTGCAAGATGAAGAACACCATCCCAAACGTGAAGCACGAGGGTGGCAGCATCATGTTTTGGGGGTGCTTTGTTGCAGGAGGGACTGGTGCACTTCACAAAATAGATGGAGTCATGAGGCAGGAAAATTATGTGGATATATTGAAGCAACATCTCAAGACATCAGTCAGGAAGTTAAAGTTTGGAAGACCCGGTCTTTCAAATGGACAATGACCCCAAGCATACTTCCAAAGTTGTGTCAAAATGACTTAAGGACAACAAAGTCAAGGTATTGAAGTGGCCATCACAATGCCCTTGTGGGCAGACCTGAAAAAGCGCATGCGAGCAAGGAGGCCTACGAACCTGACTCTTTAGTTACACATGCTCTGTCAGGAGGAATGGGCCAAAATTCACCCAACTTATTGTGGAAGGCTACCCAAAATGTTTAACCCAAGTTGAACAATTTAAAGGAAATGCTACCAAATACTAATTGAGTGTATGTAAACTTCTGACCCACTGGGAATGTGATGAAATAAATAAAATATGAAATATATCACTCTCTACTATTATTCTGACATTTCACATTCCTAAAATGAAGTGGTGATCCTAATTGACCTAAGACAGGGCATGTGTACTAGGATTACATGTCTGGACTGAGTTTAAATGTATTTGGCTAAGGTGTATGTAAACTTCCGACTTCAACTGTACATACTGCAACAGTCTCTAAGGTGCAGGGTAGAGTACCGGGTGGTAGCCGGCTAGAACAGTGACCAAGGCAGGGGTTCCCAAACTTTTTTGGCCCATTACCCTATTCTGTTAACTGAAAATTCTCACAACCCCACCCATGTGAAAACATTTACTGTTAATTACAGAATTTGACTTTTTTGGGAGGGGGGGGGGCCATGGCAGTCAATAAAAAATAAATTAAATAAATATTATTTCTGATTTGTCTTAACTCACCATCAAATGTGGGGCAGTCAATTGCAAATGAGTCTGACATGTCTCTTATCTCACCACCACTAATGAGATGGGTGTGCTTGATGCATGTCGCGTCCGAGCTTCTCAAAGTCAGGGGGGCGTGTTCGCCAGAGCGCACCTCATATCTGCCGTCACATCCAACCTGGATCGATATCTGGTTTTAATGCAGACCAGAGCACTGAATCCATCTTCACACATATCAGCTGGCCAAGGGTAGCCTACCATGAATGGTGCTTTTAAGACAACTGGGAACTTGGAAAAATATGAGGTAAAATCATAACGTTGGTGATCTTTAGGTTGGAAAGTCAGAGGCAGAGCACTAGAAAGAGGCCCGAGGTGGAATTCCTAGTTTGATTCTTGCCGAGGTCCCAGTTGTCTTGAACGCACTGAAGACGGAAGTCCCAGATTTTCTGAGTTCAGAGTTCCGGTTTGTTTTGAACTCGGCATCAATGGTCAGAGGGAGACGGCAGGGTATTATTCCCTTCGAGTCCTTTTGGCCTGTCCGCCATCCCGTGATAGATGGCGCCCCATCTGAGCAAAAGCCCACCATTCGATCCCATATGGAATCTGTTTTTCGTCAATATAGCCAAGCAGCACACTGAACATCCCATATGCCGTTTCATGCTCAGAAATCGTGAAACGGAACAATGTCTTTGTGAATAGCATCCCTCGACATGTATAGCGAACAAAAGTCAATGAATGGGCATCTTGGCCCTCACAGTTAACGTCCATTTGGAGGGCATAAGCTAGGGAGTTTGAGTCGTTCAGTCAGTTTCCTCTTGACTGCTGGCAATAGCATCAATTATGTGTTTAACATTGTTAACTGATGTGAGTTTCTGTGCCTCCCCACAAATTGTTCTCACAATATCAATTGCGTTCGGTAAAATCAAAGTCTCTGCAGTAGTGTGTGGTTTCATAGCGTAGCAGGCCTAGCCATTCACCGTGGGAATGATTCAAGTGCAACGGTCAAGTACAGCCTTTTCCCATAATCTAAGGGCCCTCCATGGTTTAATTTGATCTTTTAGATTTGAATAATTTTCATTTAGATGTTTAAGGTTAAACACATTAATGATTTTGAGATAAAGAAAATATTATAGTACATCTTTTGTTGTATATATGTATAATAGATTTATGTTATACGGGAAATTCTTCCATGACCCCATTATCATATCACCCATAGTTTGGGAACCGCTGAACTAAGGTTAGTGGTGACTGTTTAACAGTCTGATGGCCTGGAGATAGAAGCTGTATCTCAGTCTCTCGGTCCCAGCCTTGATGCGCCTGTACTGTCTACGTCTCCTAGATGGTAGAGGGGTGAACAGGCCGTGGCTCGGGTTGCTGAGGTCCTTAATGATCTTCTTGGTTCTTCCTGTGACACCGGGTGTTGTAGATGTCCTGGAGGGCAGGCAGCGTGCCGAGAGTAATGCGTTGGGCTGACCACACCACCCTTGAGAGCACTGCGGTGATACAGCCAGACAGAATGCTCTCGATGGTGTATCTGTAGAGGTTTGTGAGGGTCTTAGAGGCCATGTCAAATTTCTTTAGCCTCCCGAGGTTGAAAAGGCGCTGTTGCACCTTCACCACGCTGTCGATGTGGATGAACCATTTCAGGTTATCAGTGATGTGCACACCGAGGAACTTAAAGCTTTTGACCCTCTCTACCTCGGCCCCATCAACGTGGATGGGGGAATGCTCTCTCCAGCACTAAGCTTCGGCTTTATTGCGAGCAGACTGAATACATATCACCTATAGGCCAACCACAACACTAACACTGCATCTATCTTTGTCTAGACCCTACCTCCCTGTCTTGCCAAGGGGAGCAAATATATAAACACACACAGAAGCAGTACATTCAGATCCTCCAGCCACCCTTCATACTGTATTGTACTTGTTGTGCATTCACAGAAGCCTTAACCAAGAGATTAAGGGTTTAGTGACAGCTGAGGAGAGAGAATCTAGTCCCCTCCCTGCTCGCTACCAGCCAAAGCCTACTTAGTAATGCACTATATATGGAATAGGAAGCCATCTGGGACACATCCAGAGACTATTTCCTGTAGTATTCAGGAGAAGAAACAGCATTGTTTAGGAAACATGCAGCTGCAGGGGGGACAGCGTATGAAGTGAAGTGGTGGTGATAAAGAAAAGAGATTGAAAGACCACGAGAGAGAGAAAAAGAGCAAGAGTAAGAGCATAAAGGAGAGAGGAATAGATTGAGAGCATGAGAGAGAACGAGAGAGAGAGAGATGGAGACAGAGAAAGCGTGTGATATCAGATGAGCAAAAGAGATGAACAAAACTATCTCCGGCTGCTCCAAAAAAAGGATGAGCGATGTGTTGACGAATGGTTAACTCGTCTCCCCATGTATATTTCATGTTCTCCGACCTTTCAGGGGTCTCTCTCTCTCTCTCTCTCTCTCTCTCTCTCTCTCTCTCTCTCTCTCTCTCTCTCTCTCTCTCTCTCTCTCTCTCTCTCTCTCTCTCTCTCTCTCTCTCTCTCTCTCTCTCTCTCTCTCTCTCTCTCTCTCTCTCTCTCTCTCTCTCTCTCTCTCTCTCTCTCTCTCTCTCTCTCTCTCTCTCTCTCTCTCTCTCTCTCTCTCTCTCTCTCTCTCTCTCTCTCTCTCTCTCTCTCTCTCTCTCTCTTAGCTCTGTTTGCACCCCCTCCTTTAGTTCAGGCCTTGGTTAACATTTAATTCTGCCTCGACAGATACAGGCAGGAGATTGTCAAAATGAGAGGCCATCAATTAATAAAATGAGAATCCCTGGAGCCACCAGCGGATCTCTACAGCGTAACGAACACCAAATATTGGGCCCATTTCTCTTTAATGAGCTGTCTGAGCGAGGGCTGAGCACAGCTCTGTCTCTCTTACCTCTTTACTTCTCTTCTGATGCAGTTAAGCTGCCTGTCAGGGAGGGAATCGGCGGGGGGGGTCGTACGGTTTGAACAAAAACTTAAATTTCACTCTAAAGTGGCCCGATACCAAAGAAGGCCTTAAATAAAACATGGAAATGAATCCTGACAGGCAGAATCATACAGCAACGTAGGAAGCCATTGGACAGTCAGACATACTGTAGGTAGTTACTGTAAGATATAGTTAGTTTAAGGGGAGAAAATGTGTGCATGCACTGAGATTGGTCGAGCAGTTGCTGCGTCACATTATGCGATCCCGTGACTGCGTGGGTTTGAATCCTGGCCCCACTGGTTAACACTACATTCTCTTTTAATTATCTGTCTCCTAGCTCATTTCTGTCCATCCCTTTCAATACAAATGTTAAACTACAAAACGCTGCGTTTTTTTATTCAATAAAAAAATAATTTCGGGGTAACAACTAAGCACCTTACTGTAATAGTTTTCAATTCAAAAGGTCAAAAATAAACAAATATATATTTTGCAATAATAAACTAATATTTTGCTAGGATTGTCTGGGAGTGGTCTGAGTGGGGAGGAGGAGGGATACAGTAAGTGAGGGATATGTAATCTGAAGGATGAGGGATATGTAATATGTAATCTGAAGCTGTTATTGGCAGAGAGGTATGGAACTCTGTCATTGGTCTATATTATATCACCTGGTGATGTCATGCAAAACATGCTGATAAGAAGGAGCTGTGTAGATTTGTTTTTTCAACCAGCAACTAGGGCTGGCCGATATAATTGAATACCGCTATACCGTTATGACTCAACATACCAGTGCCTAAAGAAAGTATTTACACTCTGGCTTCTTCCAAATTTTGGTGTGTTACAGTCTGAATTTAAAATTGATTAAATGTTTTGTCATTGGCCTGCACATAATGTCAAAGTGGAATTATTATTTTTACAAATGAATTAAAAACGAAAAGTTGAAATGTCTTGGGTCAATAAGTATTCAATCCCTTTGTTATGGCAAGCCTAAATAAGTACATTTTCTTAAGTCACATAATAAGATACGCTTTGTGTGCAATAATAGTGTTTAACAATTTTTTTATGACTATGTACCCCACAAATACAATTAACTGTACAGTCCTAGTTTCAAACACAGATTCAACCACAAAGACCGGGGAGGTTTTCCAATGCCTCGCAAAGAAGGGCACCTGAGTATCCCTTTGAGCGTGGTGAAGTTATTAATTACACTTCGATGGTGTATCAATACACCTGGTCACTACAAAGATACAGGAGTCCTTTTTAACTCAGTTGCCATAGAGGAAGGAAACTGCTTAGGCATTTCACCATGAGGCCAAAGTTGACTTTAAAACATTTAAGAGTTGGATGGAACAACAACATTGTAGTTACTCCACAATACTAACCTTATTGACAGAGTGGGAAAAAAAAGAGTCTGGTACAAAATACAAATATTCAAAAACATGCATCCTGACCAAAATAATACTGGGAAAAAATGTGACAAAGCAATACAAAGTGTTATATATGGGGAAAATACAATACAACACAGTACTGAGTACCACTCGCCATATTTTATATTTCATACATCATGTTATGGGTATGCTTGTAATCATTGAGGACTGGGGAGTTTGTCTAGGATAATGAATGGAGCTTAGCACAGGCAAAATCCTAGAGGAAAACCTTTTTCAGTCTGCTTTCCACCAGACACTGGGTGATGAATTCCTGTTTCAGCAGGACAATAACCTAAAACACAAGGCCAAATCTACACTGGAGTTACTTACCAAGAAGACAGTGAATGTTCCTGGACTGGCAGAGCTACAGTTTTGATTCAAATCTACCTAAACATTTATGGTAACCCCTGAAAAAGGATGGCTAACAATGGTTAACAAAACATTTGACAGAGCTTGAAGAATTTTGAAAAAAAAAAAAAAAATGATTGGCAAATATTGCACAATCCTGGTGTGGAATGCTCTTAGAGACTTACCCAGAAAGACTCACATCTACAATCGCTGCTATAAGGTGCTTCTACTAAGTATTGACTCAGGGGTATGCATTCTTATGTAAATGAGATATTTCTCCATATCATTTTCAATACATTTGCACACATTTCTAATAACATGTTTTCACTTTGTCATTATGGAGTACCCTGTGTAGATGGGTGAGAAAATACACTTAATCCATTATGAATTCAGGCTATAACAATGTGGAATAAATCAAGGGGTATGAACACTTTGAAGGCACTGTAGATTTGTACAATATCGTTTATAACAATATTTTGATAAATTGCTAAATAAATGGAAAATTGGACTACTTTATCTGTTTTGTCGAGCATTAAACCAACAGAACAAAGAATGCCAATTTAAAATCACATAGAATTCTTTGTTGCACTTCTATTGTCATGCACTTATTTAAAAAAACATACTTAAAACTTTTGTTATTCAGAAACATACCGTCACAAATAAGAAACGTATTGTGATGTGACAGCCCTCCTGGCCACTATCAGGAAATAACACCGATCCAACGTCTTCGCACCTTTCCAATGTTACAGTTTTATCAGCTGCTGTACAATATGATACAATCATATCAGGAAAAACTGGATTTTGACTGCACTGGGCCATTAAACACATTCCATGTCTCAGTCATACTGTAGTGAGAGCCTCGCTCTCTCTCTCTCTCAGCAAGTAGCTAGCTTTATTGGGAAAGGGGGGGGGGGAAACGGTCCAACGCAGCCCCAGGTTACAACCGAAATGGCACCCTACTATTCCCTAGTGTCTTCAGAAAGTATGTTGACTTTCCCCCCATTTTGTTGTTGCAAAAAGTGGGATTCAAATGGATTTAATTGTAATTTGTTAAGAATCTACACGAAATACTTTAAAAGTCAAAGTGGAAGAAAAAATATCTTGATTAGATAAGTATTCAACCCCGTGAGTTCACCTTTGGCAGCAATTACAGTTGTCGCTATGAGAGTCTCTATGAGCTTTGCACACCTGGATTGTACAGCACTGGCATATTATTCTTTCAAACATTCTTTAAGCTCGATCAAGTTATTGATCATTGCTAGACAGCCATTTTCAAGTCTTGCCATAGATTATCAAGCCAATTTAAGTCAAAACTGTAACTAGGCCACTCAGGAACATTCACTATCCTCTTGGTAAGTAACTCCAGTGTATATTTGGCAATGTGTTTTAGGATATTGTCCTGCTGAAACGTGATTGTGTCTCCCAGTGTCTGATGGAAAGCAGACCAGGTTTTGCTCTAGGATTTTGCCTGTGCTTAGCTCTATTCCGTTACTTTTTAAATAAAATAACTCCCTAGTAATTGCAGATGACAAGCATACCTATAACATGATGTAGCCACCACGCTTGAAAATATGATGAGTGGTACTCAGTGATGTGTTGGATTTTCCCCAAACATAACGTTTTGCAATCAAAACATAACGTTATTTATTTTCCACATTTTTTGCAGTTTTACTTTAGAGCCTCATTGCAAACAGGTGCATGTTTTGGAATATTTTTCATTCAGTACATGCTTCCTTTTCACTCTGTCAATTAGGTTAGTATTGTGGAGTAAGTAAACATTGTTGATCCATCCCCAGTCTCCTATCACAGCCATTAAATTCTGAAACTGTTTTAAAGTCACCACTGGCCTCATGGTGAAATCCTTGAGTGGTTTCCTTTCTTATCTTTGTAGTGACTGGGTTTATTGATACATCATCGGAAGTGTAATTAATAACATCACCAGGCTCAAAGGGATATTTAATGTCTGCTTTTTAATTTCACCCATCCACCAATACGTGCCCTTCTTTGCAAGGCATTGGAAAACCTCCCTGGTCTTAGTGGTTGAATCGGTGTTTGAAATTCACTGCTCGACTGAGGGACCTTACAGACAATCGGGTGAGGTACTGAGACGAGGTAGTCATTAAAAAATAATTTAAAACCCTATTATTGCACACAGAGTGAGTCCATGCAACTTTATGGGCTCCCGAGTGGCACAGCAGTCTAAGGCACCACATCTCAGTGCTAGAGGCGTCACTAGAGACACCCTGGTACGAATCCAGGCTGTATCATGTATTTTGGGCGGCAGGTAGCCTAGTGGTTAGAGCGTTGGACTAGTAAACGTAAGGTTGCTAGATCGAATCCCTAACTTGACATGGTAAAACTATGTATTATTTCCCCTGAATAAGGCAGTTAAACCCAATGTTCCTAGGCCGTCATTGTAAATAAGAATTTGTTCTTAACTGACTTGCCTAGTTAAATAAAGGTTAAATAAAAAAAATCACAACCAGCCATGATTGGGAGTCCCATTGGGCAGCACACAATTGGCCCAGCGTCGTCTGAGTCTGGCCGATGTAGGCGGTCATTGTAAATAAGAATAAGTTAACTGACTTGCCTAGTTAAATAAAGGTTAAATGTAAAAAACAAAATGTGACTTGTGAAACACATTTTTACTCCTGAACTTATTTAGGCTTGCCTTAACAAAGGGGTTGAATACTTATTGACATTTTACACATTTTAATTAACATGTAAAAATAAATACAAAACATAATTCCACTTTGACATTACGGGATATTGTGTGTAGGCTAGCATCAAAACATTTACATTTAATCCATTTTAAATTAAGGCTGTGACAACAAAATGCAGGAAAAGTCAAAGGGAGTGAATACTTTCTGAAGGCACTGAACGGCATAGTGTGCCATTTAGGATGCAGACCTGGACAGTTTGTAATGTCTGATGGAGAGAGAGGAAGAGGCTTTGCAGGGAGAGATGATTTTAAATGAACTGACCTTTTCAGGAGGTATCGCTAAACTAGTCACATGAAACAGCAATTTATGAGGAGGGAAATGTTCATTTACTAGTAATGAGCATCTATCAATCACTATGACAGGGGCATTACACAGGGGAGAGAGAATGGAGGGAATTAAGAATTGGAGGAGAGGGGGGATTGAGAGAGGGAGAGAGAGCATGTCTTCTCTACGCCTCCAGATAAGGAGGGAAGGTGGGGCTGTTAAAAAAACAAACACCCTAAGACACTAATGTTTCATAAAAGCGAGGGTTTGAATGCCCAAACAGTATCAATCACAGGCCGCTAGGGGACTCATTTGCAGGCCGAAACCAAATAAAATATTTGACCTTAGTGACCTTCGCAACTTCGCCTGCTTCCTCCGTACTCCAGCAAGGCTGGCTTCACCCAGCTACACGCTAATTAGGTCAGGTGAAGAGGAACAAATTATACTGTTGATTAATGTGTTACTGGTCCGCACACACCTAACTCTCAACGTATTCAAACTAATGCATTACACATGCACATAGATGTGCAGAGTTTCGGAGGAGGTGATTGGTGTATGGGGATGATGATGATGGGGATTTCTTTCATATCAGGTTCTGAGAGCCTATAATTGTGTTCTACCTGGCAGTGAATGAGGCAATGCAAATGAGCCCCACACCTCACTTTTGATCTGAAATCACCATCACCCACCAATTAATGTATCATTTTTGCAGATTGAAAGTGTTAGAGCTAGAATTGTATCAATATTTATCTTAAAAAATTGCTATGACATAGCCAAAGAATATAAAATACAACTTTGGATTTCACCCCCGCATCATAATCGAATGGTTTATTTAGACCAGTGGTCAAAAAGATCACATCCTTAGTCAAGATCTACAGCTCAGATTATTTTTAAACATATATATATATTTTTTTACATTAACCTAATCAAAACAGTTCTGTAGGAATGAGGTTTGTGCAGAAGGCCTAATTCATTATCACAGCATGTTGGCTATATTCCTGGCCTGCCAATATTGCTCCTCAGACAATATTATATTTCAAAACTCGAGCTTTGATAACAAAATTGCTCAGTTTGTGTAGCACTTGCGAGGCATAGCTGAGCATAAATAATTTGCAAATAATTATTTGTATTATTTTACTGGACTGATGGTACCTCCATCTGGTGGTCATGACGCATTCAAGACAACCGTTTACTCAAAAATGGAAAAAAAGAAAACGAGGTCAAATCATGACGTCAGTGATCTTCAAGTCGGAAAGTCGGAGCTCTATCTAGAAAGATGCCTGAACTTCTGACTTGGAGTTCCGATTTGGAAGACCATTGAAAAAAAATGTCCCAATTTTATCGAAGTTGTCTTGAACGCACTGAAGTCGGAAGTCAGAGATTTCCGAGTTCCGAAAAAAACGTCTCAGAGGAGGGAGGGAGAAATCGGCAGAGGGTCCGCCTCTCACGGTCCCTGCTCTCTCCTTCCTTTCCTCCGGTGAGACTGACCAGCGGACAGTCTTCCCCCTGATGGCGAAACTCAAGTCGCACCGCATCTGCTTCATGCACAAATTCATGTTGTTCCTATGACCAGAGAAAGTTAAATATTCCTCGATATTAAAATAGACAACTCTTCTCTTGCGTTGACCATGAAGTGCGGGTAGCAAAAGTGATTGAAGTGCTATTTTCGTGTATTTCTAAAAATGACCACATACAGTGCCGTCGGAAATTATTCAGACCCCTTGCCTTTTTCCACATTTTGATAGGTTACAGCTTTATTCTAAAATTGATTAAATGTTTTTTTTTCTTTCACAATCTACACACAATATCCCATAATGACAAAGCAAAAACTAGTTTAGAAATGTTATCTAATTAATAAAAAAATAAAAATTACATTTACATAAGTATTCAGACCTTTTAATCAGTACTTTTTTTTTTTTTACCTTTATTTAACCAGGCAAGTCAGTTAAGAACACATTCTTATTTTCAATGACGGCCTGGGAACAGTGGGTTAACTGCCTGTTCAGGGGCAGAACGACAGATTTATACCTTGTCAGCTCGGGGGTTTGAACTCGCAACCTTCTGGTTACTAGTCCAACGCTCTAACCACGAGGCTACGCTGCCGCTACGCACCTTTGGCAGCGATTACACCCTCAGGGTTCAATTCTCGGGCTGACTCTTTTCTCTGTGTATATCAATGATGTTACTCTTGCTGCGGGCGATTCCATGATCCACCTCTGTGCAGACGTCACCATTCTGTATACTTCCGGCCCGTCCTTGGACACTGTGCTATCTAACCTCCAAATGAGCTTCAATGCCATTACAACACTCCTTCCGTGGCCTCCAACTGCTCTTAAACGCTAGTAAAACCAAATGCATGCTTTTCAACCGTTCGCTGCCTGCACCCGCACGTCCGACTAGCATCACCACCCTGGATGGTTCCGACCTAGAATATGTGGACATCTATAAGTACCTAGGTGTCTGGCTAGACTGTAAACTCTCCTTCCAGACTCATATCAAACATCTTCAATCTAAAATCAAATCTAGAGTCGGCTTTCTATTCCGCAACAAAGCCTCCTTCACTCACTCCGTCAAACTTACCCTAGTAAAACTGACTATCCTACCGATCCTCGACTTCGGTGATGTCATCTACAAAATGGCTACCAATACTCTACTCAGCAAACTGGATGCAGTTTATCACAGTGCCATCCGTTTTGTTACTAAAGCACCTTATACCACCCACCACTGCGACCTGTATGCTCTAGTCGGCTGGCCCTCGCTACATATTCGTCGCCAGACCCACTGGCTCCAGGTCATCTACAAGTCCATGCTAGGTAAAGCTCCGCCTTATCTCAGTTCACTGGTCACGATGGCAACACCCACCCGTAGCACGCGCTCCAGCAGGTGTATCTCACTGATCATCCCTAAAGCCAACACCTCATTTGGCCGCCTTTCGTTCCAATTCTATGCTGCCTGTGACTGGAACGAATTGCAAAAATCGCTGAAGTTGGAGACTTTTATCTCCCTCACCAACTTCAAACATCTGCTATCTGAGCAGCTAAATGATCACTGCAGCTGTACATAGTCTATCGGTAAATAGCCCACCCAATTTTACCTACCTACCAGCTCTAGGAAGAGTCTTGATGGTTCCAATTTCTTGGTGGTTCCATTCTTCCATTTCAGAATGATGGAGGCCACCATGTTCTTGGGGACCTTTAATACTGCAGAAA
The DNA here is from genome assembly GCF_023373465.1 of Oncorhynchus keta. NCBI lineage: Eukaryota > Metazoa > Chordata > Actinopteri > Salmoniformes > Salmonidae > Oncorhynchus > Oncorhynchus keta. The sequence continues at coordinate 51,193,308 of NC_068448.1, read as the reverse complement.
TGTTTCCAGATCTGTCCCTCGACATAATCCTCTCTCGGAGCTCTACGGACAATTCCTTCGACCTCATGGCTTCGTTTTTGCTAGGACATGCACTGTCAACCGTGGGACCTTACATAGACAGGTGTGTGCCTTTCCAAATCATGTCCAATCAATTGAATTTACCACAGGTGGACTCCAATCTAGTTTTAGAAACATCTCAAGGATGATCAATGGAAACAGGTGCAGCTGTGCTCAATTTCGTCTCATAGGAAAGGGACTGAATACTTACGTAAATAAGGTATGCGGAAGACATTTCAGTTGAACAACTTTCCCTATTTGGTTTTTATATTTTTAATACATTTGCAAACATTTTTATCAACCCGCTTTCACTTTGTCAATATGGGGTATTGTGTAGATTGATGTTTTTTTTTATTTAATCCATTTCAGAATAAGTCAAGAGGTCTGAAACTGATTGTTTCAAGGAAAACTACCAAAACTATTTGTGATGGTGAACCTGAACAATCTAAATCAAATATACTGTAAGCCCTGATCCAGTAAAACACAATTGTAAACAGCACATTTGATAAAAAAATTAACTCGGAAATTACATTGGTTATTACTCAACTAATAAAGTCAAATATTGCGCAAGTCATTTTACAATCTTTTGAAAGCTGAAAATCACACGCAGACATGCCAGATCAGGAATAGATGACATATGACTTCGTCAACCATTTTGAAAAGAAGGTCGACGACATCCGATCCTCGTTTGCTAAGTCAAACGACACCGCTGGTTCTGCTCACACTGCCCTACCCTGTGCTCTGACCTCTTTCTCCCCTCTCTCTCCAGATGAAATCTCGCGTCTTGTGACGGCCGGCCGCCCAACAACCTGCCCGCTTGACCCTATCCCCTCCTCTCTTCTCCAGACCATTTCCGGAGACCTTCTCCCTTACCTCATCAACTCATCCCTGACCGCTGGCTACGTCCCTTCCGTCTTCAAGAGAGCGAGAGTTGCACCCCTTCTGAAAAAACCTACACTCGATCCCTCCGATGTCAACAACTACAGACCAGTATCCCTTCTTTCTTTTCTCTCCAAAACTCTTGAACGTGCCGTCCTTGGCCAGCTCTCCCGCTATCTCTCTCAGAATGACCTTCTTGATCCAAATCAGTCAGGTTTCAAGACTAGTCATTCAACTGAGACTGCTCTTCTCTGTATCACGGAGGCGCTCCGCACTGCTAAAGCTAACTCTCTCTCCTCTGCTCTCATCCTTCTAGACCTATCGGCTGCCTTCGATACTGTGAACCATCAGATCCTCCTCTCCACCCTCTCCGAGTTGGGCATCTCCGGCGCGGCCCACGCTTGGATTGCGTCCTACCTGACAGGTCGCTCCTACCAGGTGGCGTGGCGAGAATCTGTCTCCTCACCACGCGCTCTCACCACTGGTGTCCCCCAGGGCTCTGTTCTAGGCCCTCTCCTATTCTCGCTATACACCAAGTCACTTGGCTCTGTCATAACCTCACATGGTCTCTCCTATCATTGCTATGCAGACGACACACAATTAATCTTCTCCTTTCCCCCTTCTGATGACCAGGTGGCGAATCGCATCTCTGCATGTCTGGCAGACATATCAGTGTGGATGACGGATCACCACCTCAAGCTGAACCTCGGCAAGACGGAGCTGCTCTTCCTCCCGGGGAAGGACTGCCCGTTCCATGATCTCGCCATCACGGTTGACAACTCCATTGTGTCCTCCTCCCAGAGCGCTAAGAACCTTGGCGTGATCCTGGACAACACCCTGTCGTTCTCAACTAACATCAAGGCGGTGGCCCGTTCCTGTAGGTTCATGCTCTACAACATCCGCAGAGTACGACCCTGCCTCACACAGGAAGCGGCGCAGGTCCTAATCCAGGCACTTGTCATCTCCCGTCTGGATTACTGCAACTCGCTGTTGGCTGGGCTCCCTGCCTGTGCCATTAAACCCCTACAACTCATCCAGAACGCTGCAGCCCGTCTGGTGTTCAACCTTCCCAAGTTCTCTCACGTCACCCCGCTCCTCCGCTCTCTCCACTGGCTTCCAGTTGAAACTCGCATCCGCTACAAGACCATGGTGCTTGCCTACGGAGCTGTGAGGGGAACGGCACCTCAGTACCTCCAGGCTCTGATCAGGCCCTACACCCAAACAAGGGCACTGCGTTCATCCACCTCTGGCCTGCTCGCCTCCCTACCACTGAGGAAGTACAGTTCCTGCTCAGCCCAGTCAAAACTGTTCGCTGCTCTGGCTCCCCAATGGTGGAACACACTCCCTCACGACGCCAGGACAGCGGAGTCAATCACCACCTTCCGGAGACACCTGAAACCCCACCTCTTTAAGGAATACCTAGGTTAGGATAAAGTAATCCTTCTCACCCCCCCCCCCTTAAAAGATTTAGATGCACTATTGTAAAGTGGCTGTTCCACTGGATGTCATAAGGTGAATGCACCAATTTGTAAGTCGCTCTGGATAAGAGCGTCTGCTAAATGACTTAAATGTAAATGAATAGGCCTACCTCTCGTTTGTCAGTGAGCGAAGAAACGCGTAGTGCGCAATTTGTCTAGGCTACTGATATTGTATGGGGTTGAATGGCATGCAAAAAAACACGTAGATCAATGACTGTCAACATAATTACATGCTTCGTCCGACACTGAAGGAGAGTTGTCAGACTGCATAGTTGTCACAAAAGATGAGGTATTTTCAGAAGATAGAAAGAAAGCAATTTGAGTAAAACATTTTAGTGAACCAGCGATTCGTAACATTTGAATGGATTTTCTGACCGAATCATGCTACATTTGGATCGGTTTGGCGTCCCGCAGACCGATGCACTCATATCTTAAACATTTAAACCAGCAACCGATGCATATTGGCGAATTGTTACATAGGGATCTAAATAGTCTGCTTACCAAATGGAACACTATGCCCTAAGATGCAAGTCACAGCACTACACAGCTCAAGATCCGGGATCATATTAGACACAAGTCTCACACACAGACCAAGGCCTATTCTCATTGTGTCCCTTTTGTTTTAAATACACCAAACAGAGACTTCAACAAGGTCCTCCAAGGCTATTAGCATTGCAGAGGGCCCTTAGCTGGTGTCAGCTTAGCATCCTTGGCCCATAATGCAGGCAGGCCGGGCCACATGCTAGCTGTGTTCTGGACTTTCTCTTCAAACAGGCTAATGCTCCGTATCCAGCAGCCAACCGACTGGACAGGGCAGTGACCACCGCTCTCCAAAGCTCTTTGGCAGCCATTTCGTAATTTAAAAGACACCAAAGCAGGGTATGTGTTATTTGTGATAGGCTTAAAAACATCGAGGTGGTTCGAACCTCTTCAAATGACTGGACAGGCCACTACACTTTGGCAGTCATTTTGAAAAATATTTGAAAAGACAAAGCAAATATTGAACAAAAGAACCAAAGCAGGGTACTACAGTATGTGAAGGGCTTAAACATATTACACTTAGTGGTGGTTACAACTTCTTCAAACTACTCACATTTCTCGAGTGCGTCCATAGCAGCTCCCATCTCCGCCTGTTGGATACTGGATTGAAAAGGAGAAGGAAAAAAAAAAGAGAGAAAAAAAAAAGAGAGAAAGACGGACAAGAAAGAAAAGGTATTTAGCATATTCAAAACATCCCTTTCAAATGCTGTAGTCTGAGAGCATGCCAATGACAGAGGATTATATAAAAATGTTTTTCCCCAAAGCCTCCCAGGTAGCTAGCACCATGCATACATCTCACAGAGGTAGCTAAGCCTTTGGGCCAGGCGCTCTCTCAGCATGTACACTGTTTACTGTATTGCTCTCTGTAAATATTATATTATGTGATCATAGGCAAGTGGCAGGGGGGGTAACGGGGCTTACGTTTAGTAAATATAAAACAGTAAGCTGGGTAGAGATACTATGGAGGGGACAAAGTTATCGCCAGCTTAGAGGCAGAGAGCGCTCTTTCAAGAGGGCCATGAGAGGGATTTTCAATGCAGAGGGGTGAGAGATGTTTGATGGATTTTGTATTATTCTTAAGCTGAGTAGAATAGTTTTATCTCCTCTCTGAAAGAGTCTTCCTTCACGCAGCGATTCACATTTTCTTTACCCTACGGTTCTTTATAAAAGCCTCCCCATCCTTTCCCCCCATCCTTCTGAAGAAAAACATCACAGGTAGAACCAAACAAAACCCTAGCTAGCCCTGGAGAAAATCTGTCTCAAATGGCACCCTATTCCCTTCATAGTGCATTAGTTTTGAACAAAAGGGAACAGGGTGCACTATGAAGGGAACAGGTTGCCTATTGTGCCGCAGCCTAAGGCACACTGTGTGCGGACTCTTTTTTTGTCACAGAGCTTTTCTCCAGCCATCCCAGCTAGCCCTAGCTCTAGTCCAGGGCGTTAGTGAAGGCATGCTCAACGTTAGCAAACCGCATTAATGTCCTGGACCAGAGCTAAGCTAGCTCTGGAGAGAGAGACACTGTGTGCGGTCTCTCACTCTCACAGGGCATTTCCCCTCCTCAAAATGATGTTTCTATAATACCATTTATGTCAATTCAATAATGAATCGATTCATTTTCATTCCGCATAAAGTCCCTCCCAATAGAACAGCCACAGAGCTTAATTGCTATAATAAACACCATCAATAAAACATGGCCATTATTTCTCGAGCCCATTAGCCGTGCATTGAGCAGAGCGGTGCACACTGTAGACTGCATCCTGGATGCCACTCTATTCCCTGTGTAGTGCACTACTTTTGACCAAGAACCAATGGGCCTCTGGTCAAAAATCAGTGCACTATATAGGGACTAAGGTGCCATTTGGGACACATGCTAACTCGGTCTAATGGGTGGGTCTACGTACCTTGGGCCCTTGCCACAGCCTATCCTCTCTCCTTTGAAGTACACAGCCACAGTGTAGGTTCGCGCGTGAGACGGCCCCACTGTCTGCAGGGTCCTGCAGCAAACGGATGAAAAGGAGAGTGGGGATGAGCGACGGAGGAGAGGAAAAAAGGAGCAAGAGAGAAATAAGGACAGACATGAGAAAGCTCAAGGACACTCAGTGTTGGTATCGTCCTTCTGGAAAAGAACAAGAAAACAAACATTTTCATTTGGAGCTAATATAATTCATCTCCAGAGAGAGAGGAAAAAGGGAGAGAGGAAAATACAGGAGAATACTTTGATTCGCCTGGGCGTGGTTTGACAGTGTACAGAAGCCATCTGAGGGACAGTTAAACAATAAAAAGGCCCCCGCATCATCTCTGGACGGTTACAATATGTGTGTTCTTCTGCTACAAAGAAAAGAAAATAGAATAAAGTAGTAAAAGAATGATAATGCTCTCTGACAGTCCCCACCAGGCTTTGGTGTTATGTGGAAATACATGAGCCACCAGCAAACTCCGGGAGAAAGTCCTGGAAAACGATATCACATTCAAATCATATGAAACATTTAAAAATATATTAGACATCACCATTTTTAGTTAGATATCAGCAGGGAGAAGGGAGTACAAGTAAACAACACTTGTAGATGTCTAAAATGTTAACATTAGCATAAACCACACACCGACACCCTAAATTATTAACAAACAATTTACTTATTTCAGGGGTGCTATTAATTTTTAATGCAATGTGGTCACTTACGGCATTTCATCAATAATTCAATCATATTTCTCACTTACAAATGAAGAAGCCTGTGGCATGTTCCGAAACAAATACTAACGGTTCTTCAGCCCTGCTGAATTCTGAAACAAACCTCGACAGGGAAAACTGTCACTTGGAATTAGAATCTCTCTGAAAGCGGCAGAAACAAGAGAAATGGGGATATGAGGAAGCATTAGTCAGCTGTCACATCCAAGCAGGTCACACATTCAGTACAGTCAGACATAATATGTATGTTTGTATTGATTTTATGGTCCTTTAATAGTGGTTTATTTGCAGCAATTCGACCATTTTTGGCCTGACTCACACAGTCTCTTCTGAACAGTTGAGATGTGTCTGTTACTTGAACTCTGTGAAGCATTTATTTGGCTTCAATCTGTGGTGCAGGTAACTCTAATGAATTTATCCTCTGCAGCTGAGGTAATGCTGGGTCTTCCTTTCTTGTGGCGGTCCTCATGAGAGCCAGTTTCATCATAGCTCTTGGTTTTTGCAACTGCAATTGAAGAAACTTTCAAAGTTCTTGACATTTTCCGGATTCACTGACCTTCACATCTTAGAGTAATGATGGACTGCTGTTTTTCTTTGCTTATTTGACCTCTTCCTGCCATAATATGGACTTGGTCTTTTACCAAATAGAGGTATCTTCTGTATACCAGCCTTAACTTGTCACAACACAACTTATTAGCTCAAACGCATTTAGGAAAACAAATTCCACAAATTAACTTTTAACAAGGCACACCTGTTCATTGAAATGCATTCCAGTGCATTCCACCTCATGAAGCTGGTTGAGAGAATGCTAATATTGAGCAAAGCTGTCATCAAGGCAAAAGGTGGCTACTTTGAAGAATCTCAATATATGTTCATTTGTTTAACACATGATTCCATTATTTCATAGTTTTGATGTCTTCACTATTATTCTACAATGTAGAAATTTGTAAAAATGAAGAAAAACTCTGGAATGAGTAGGTATTCCCAGACTTTTGACTGGTACTGGAAATATATATAAACTCCTTTTTCAGGACCCTGTCTTTCAAAGATAATTTGTAAAAATCCAAATAACTTCACAGATCTTCATTGTAAAGGGGTTAAACACTGTTTCCCATGCTTGTTCAGTGAACCATAAACAATTAATGAACAAGCACCAGTGGAACAGTTGTTAAGACACTAACAGCTTACAGACGGTAGGCAATTAAGGTCAGTTATGAAAACTTGGGACACTAAAGAGGCCTTTCTACTGACTACTGACTAGGAAAAAAAACAAAAAGAAAGATGCCCAGGGTTCCTGCTCATCTGCGTGAATGCGCCTTAGGTATGCTGCAAGGAGGCATGATGACTGCAGATGTGGCAGGGCAATAAATTGCAATGTCCGTACTGTGAGACGCCTAAGACAGCGCTACAGGGAGACAGGACGGACAGCCGATCGTCCTCGCAGTGGCAGACTACTTGTAGCAACACCTGCACAGGATCGATATATCCAAACATCACACCTGCGGGACAGGTACAGGATGGCAAAAACAGCTGCCCGAGTTAAAAACGCACAATCCCTCCATCAGTGCTCAGACTGTCCGCAATAGGCTGAGAGAGGCTGGACTAAGGTCTTGTAGGCCTGTTGTAAGGCGGGTCCTCACCAGATGAGTTGCCATTTTGTCTCACCAGGGGAGATGGTCGGATTCTCGTTTATCGTTGAAGGAATAAGCGTTACACCGAGGCCTGTACTCTGGAGCGGGATCGATTTGGAGGTGGAGGGTACGTGGTCTGGGGCGGTGTGTCACAGCATCATCGGACTGAGCTTGTTGTCATTACAGGCAATCTCAACACTGTGCTTTACAGGGAAGACATCCTCCTCCCGTGGTACCCTTTCTGCAGGCTCATCCTGACATGACAATGCCACCAGCCATACTGCTCGTTCTGTGCGTGATTTCCTGCAAGACAGGAATGTCAGTGTTCTGCCATGGCCAGTGAAGAGCCCGGATCTCAATCCCATTGAGCACAACTGGGACCTGTTGGATCAGAGGGTAAGGACTAGGGCCATTCCCCCGAGAAATGTCCAGGAACTTGCAGGTGCCGTGGTGGAAGAGTGGGGTAACATCTCACAGCAAGAACTGGCAAATCTGGTGCAGTCCATGAGGAGGAGAAGCACTGCAGTACTTAATGCAGCTGGTGGCCACACCAGATACTGACTGTTACTTTTGATTTTGACCCCCCCTTTGTTTAGGGACACATTATTCCATTTCTGTTAGTCGCATGTATGTGGAACTTTTATGTTTGTCTCAGTTGTTGAATCTTGTTATGTTCATACACATATTTACACATGTTAAGTTTGCTGAAAATAAACACAGTTGACAGTGAGAGGAGTTTATATCCACACTATGAGGTTGGAATAATACTGTGAAAATCTGAAAATTATGATAATACCCTATTATAGTAAGCGCTGGTTGAAAAGAGCACCTGGAATTTGTCTGTTTGGTGGGGGTGGAGTATTGGCATGTCTGGGTCTGGGGCATGCCACCATGCGAGCACATTTTTTGAGAGGCCCCCTCACGCCTCCAGATAGCATTATGAACACGTCATGAGGCATGGCAAAATGTATAGAATTACAGTAAATTAGCTTTAAAAAATAAACATTTTCTCACATCCTCATGGCAAAATGTGTGGAATTGATGGCAGCATTCGCGTGAAACTGAAAGCGCGAACCACGGCTTTTAATCAGGGCAAGGTGACCGGAAACATGACCAAATACAAACAGTGTAGCTATTCCCTCCGAAAGGCAATCAAACAAGCTAAGCGTCAGAATAGAGACAAAGTAGAATCTCAATTCAACGGCTCAGACACAAGAGGTATGTGGCAGGGTCTACAGTCAATCACGGATTACAAAAAGAAAACCAGCCCCATCACGGACAAGGATGTCTTGCTCCCAGGCAGACTAAATAACTTTTTTGCCCGCTTTGAGGACAATACAGTGCCACTGACACGGCCTGCAACCAAAACATGCGGCCTCTCCTTCACTGCAGCCGAGGTGAGTAAAACATTTAAACGTGTTAACCCTCGCAAGGCTGCAGGCCCAGACGGCATCCCCAGCCGCGCCCTCAGAGCATGCGCAGACCAGCTGGCTGGTGTGTTTACGGACATATTCAATCAATCCCTATCCCAGTCTGCTGTTCCCACGTACTTCAAGAGGGCCACCATTGTTCCTGTTCCCAAGAAAGCTAAGGTAACTGAGCTAAACGACTACCGCCCCGTAGCACTCACTTCCGTCATCATGAAGTGCTTTGAGAGACTAGTCAAGGACCATATCACCTCCACCCTACCTGACACCCTAGACTCACTCCAATTTGCTTACCGCCCAAATAGGTCCACAGACGATGCAATCTCAACCACACTGCCCTAACCCATCTGGACAAGAGGAATACCTATGTGAGAATGCTGTTCATCGACTACAGCTCGGCATTTAACACCATAGTACCCTCCAAGCTCCTCATCAAGCTCGAGACCCTGGGTCTCGACCCCGCCCTGTGCAACTGGATACTGGACTTCCTGACGGGCCGCCCCCAGGTGGTGAGGGTAGGCAACAACATCTCCACCCCGCTGATCCTCAACACTGGGGCCCCACAAGGGTGCGTTCTGAGCCTTCTCCTGTACTCCCTGTTCACCCACGACTGCGTGGCCACGCACGCCTCCAACTCAATCATCAAGTTTGCGGACGACACAACAGTGGTAGGCTTGATTACCAACAATGACGAGACGGCCTACAGGGAGGAGGTGAGGGCCCTCTGAGTGTGGTGTCAGGAAAAAAACCTCACACTCAACGTCAACAAAACTAAGGAGATGATTGTGGACTTCAGGAAACAGCAGAGGGAACACCCCCCTATCCACATCGATGGAACAGTAGTGGAGAGGATAGCAAGTTTTAAGTTCCTCTGCATACACATCACAGACAAACTGAATTGGTCCACCCACACAGACAGCGTCGTGAAGAAGGCGCAGCAGCGTCTCTTCAACCTCAGGAGGCTGAAGAAATTCGGCTTGTCACCAAAAGCACTCACAAACTTCTACAGGTGCACAATCGAGAGCATCCTGGCGGGCTGTATCACCGCCTGGTACGGCAACTGCTCCACCCACAACCGTAAGGCTCTCCAGAGGGTAGTGAGGTCTGCACAACGCATCACCGGGGGCAAACTACCTGCCCTCCAGGACACCTACACCACCCGATGTTACAGGAAGGCCATCAAGGACAACAACCACCCGAGCTACTGCCTGTTCACCCCACTATCATCCAGAAGGCGAGGTCAGTACAGGTGCATCAAAGCTGGGACCGAAAGACTGAAAAACAGCTTCTATCTCAAGGCCATCAGACTGTTAAACAGCCACCACTAACATTGAGTTAGCTGCTGCCAACACACTGACTCAACTCCAGCCACTTTAATAATGGGTATTGATGGGAAATTATGTAAAATATATCACTAGCCACTTTAAACAATGCTACCTAATATAATGTTTATATACCCTAAATTATTAATCTCATATGTATAGGTATATACTGTACTCTATATCATCTACTGCATCTTTATGTAATACATGTATCACTAGCCACTTTAACTATGCCACTTTGTTTACATACTCATCTCATATGTACTCGATACTGTACTCGATACCATCTACTGTATCTTGCCTATGCCGCTCTGTACCATCACTCATTCATATATCTTTATGTACATATTCTTTATCACCTTACACTTGTTTGTATAAGGCAGTAGTTTTGGAATTGTTAGTTAGATTACTTGTTCACCCATACGTAGAATGTATGCACACATGACTGTAAGTCGCTTTGGATAAAAGCGTCTGCTAAATGGCATATATTTTTTATTTTTATTACTGTCGGAACTAGAAGCACAAGCATTTCGCTACACTCGCATTAACATCTGCTAACCATGTGTATGTGACAAATAAAATTTGATTTGATTTGAATAATACTCATCACTGTAACCCTTCATTCAGTCTTAGAATGGGACTGTCCCTTGTTGCGTATATGTCTCTCTCAATGTAGCATGACATTTGCCATAAAACTGCATGTCTCTCTCTGCCCCATGGCAAAATGTGTAGAATTGCAATAAGTTTACCACCAATCTGCGTCCCAAATGGCACCCTATTCCCTATATAATGCTCTACCTTTGACCAGGGAACATACGGGCCCTGGTCAAAAGTAGTGCACTATATAGGGAATAGGGTGCCATTTCAGACACATCCCAAAGCCTGCTATCAGTTGCTTCCCATGAAATATTCAGACCTTAATTCAAATCTCTCAAGTTATCTTAACAAGAAAGTGAAGTATACACTGTGGTGAATTCCAAACAGTCTGGTCCTATAACCCACACACACACGCAGTTGTCAGTTATCAGAGAGACATTTAGCCTAGTTCATTACGCCTTGGAACTTGGGAAACTGTCCGTCAAATGACACCCGTCCCTTGACCTTGTGTCAAATAAGAGGTTTCTTTGGAAGTGGTGCTTTTTATCCCAACAACAAAGACCTGTGTGTGGTTAATGTGTGTGTGTGTGTGGGGGGGCAGGAGAACAGGTTGTATGGAGGGAGCAATAGCTTACTTGTAGAGGGGTATGTCGGGCTCCTTGCCCTCCGTGCGCAGGGTCAGGCAGCACTGTTGGAGCTGGGATTTAGGATCGTTCCAATCCTGGTTTAGGATAAACTCCTGCAACACACACATCACGAATACTGTGGAGTAACAATTACAAACTCTACCTCTATTCATCTCTCTTTCCCCTGCTTTCATTGCTTCCCTGACTCTTTCCTGCTTTCCACCTCTTATCCTACTCTCACTTTTTGTTCTTCTCTGGCGCTCTCTGCCTCTCCATCTCTCTGACTTTTCTCTCTCTGCAGTGGGCACAAATCACAGGCTACTTAAGACAAAAGCGTCTCCAGCCTGCTCCTAGCAGAGACAGAAATACAGAGCTCTCTCTCAGGGTCTGTCTGGGAGTCTCCCAGGTGTGCAGGCCTGATACATTCTCCAATCCAAAGGGACTTCTAAAAGCACTTCCATTAACTGGAAAGCAGCCCTGTTATAAAAAAGGGACACTTTGAATCTAAAACTGTCTGTTCCTATTAATTTTCTACAAAGATGGGTTCGGCATGCCTTGTAGCCAATGCTCTCGCCTGCTCGCTCTTTGGTGTTCCCTCTCCCTCTCTGGGGGGCATCCCTACCCCTCCTTCCTGCCTTCAGCAATAAGAGATTTGTACTGGCTGTTTTGATACCAAAACACATGCACATAAATTGCACAAATACATACACACAGGTGTACACACACGTACATCCTACAAGGACATAATGGTTCCATATAAGTCCTTTGACTTTCTTCCAGAAGATTCTATAAAGCAATAATAGCCTCTTAGAAACCAGAGCCCTATGTTCCAAATTGCTCCCTATTCCCTACATAGTGCATTACTTTAGGGAATAGTGGCCCCTATGGGGCCGAGACAAATATAAGCACCCACCCACATTATCATATAGGGAATAGGGTGCCCTTTGGGACGAAGTCTGGAAGGCTATGTTAAGAGATGTGTTGGGCTTTTTCACAACTTTTTGGTGGAAGTGGAAATGAGGTGCTCTCTCTCTGTAGTCGCACACACACACACACACACACACACGGTTCAGATCCTCCATGGCCACCCACACTCCCAGGAGACCCACAGAGACAGCAATTAGTACACCATTGTAGGCTGAGCCACCACCTTCACACAGTGTGCAGGATGTGTGTGAGTGTGTGAAGGAGTTAGCCGTAGTGTGTGTGTGTGTGTGTGTGTGTGTGTGTGTGTGTGTGTGTGTGTGTGTGTGTGTGTGTGTGTGTGTGTGTGTGTGTGTGTGTGTGTGTGTGGAAGCAGTAGTCTCTCTTGACCATTCTAACAGGAAGAAGCAGGTCCACCAAGCTATTCATCCTACAGACAGAATGTCTTCTCTAAAGGGAGGGAGGGAGGAGGAGGGTGGCAGGTCCACCAACCTATTCATCTTACAGAGACTCACTTCTCTAAATCTCACCAATTTACTGATACGTCACACCCCCTGCCATCTAATACGAGAGGAGGCTTAACTGTGGTCTTTCTGAATGAACACCACACCCACCACCTGAAACACTTGAGAAACAACAGCACCTTAGAACAGGTCAGTGTGCTGGCTACACCAGCGGTGGTAGGGGATCAATATCTAAACAGTCAGTAACAACCCAATAAAGTAGCTAGCAAAGACCCAACGGGAACCGGCGCCCATTAAAGATGACTACAATAGGACTGTACAGCCATGCTAAGACCGTTGAGGAGTCGAGCACCACTTGAGTGCCGCTCGTCAATGCTCGTGCTATTAGTTTAGCCATTAGCTTCCGTCGCCTCCCCTCTCTACCGGTGGTACATAGAGAAGAGAAGAGTGGTCATTGATTGGCGAGTGAGTGGCCTCTCTCGCGGTCGTGGGGATGCTGGCTGTCGATGGGATCAGAGGAGAGTGAGTGCGACCTCACCTTCAAACATGCACGCCCTCAGACGCACAGGGGAGATTGCACACACACACACGCACGCACGCACACACACACGTGCGTGCGCTCACTCACCTTCAGTCGAGGGAAGAAGCAGACGTTCATGAAGGTGTGAACGTACTCCAGATCCTTATCGATGTAGAGCGCCGCGATGAAAGCTGCCCGTGACAGAAGAGAAGAGGAAAGAACAATGAACGAGGGATGAAAGAGACATAACGGAAGGGATGAAAGAGACATAACGGAAGGGATGAAAGGGAGAGTCGATGTTTAAGAAGTAACGTCGTACAAATATAAAAAATGCTTTGTGGTTAAGAACAACATTAACACGAGAGGAGAGGGGGGAGGTTATGGAATGGGTATACTAGAAGGGGGTTTATATATCGACTGAACGGAACCGGATGGACCATGATGGCTGGCTGCTGCCTATCTGGGCCCATATATACATTTCAGGGTAGCAGTGCTGATCTAGGATCCTTTAAAAATATATATATTTTAGATCATAATGAACAAGGTTATATGGACAGATCCTAGATTGGCACTCCTACTCCGAGATGCTTTGTTGATATTGGCCCTGGACTCAATAATAAAGGCTCCATACAAGTTGCACAGACATCAAAAGGAAATAGAACATAATAACACACTAAATATAAAAATATGATCTTCCACCATAGTTAATGGAACCGTGCTGGAAAGGACCATTTAAAAAGAGAATATTTCAGCCAGAGCAGCAAAGTTCGCAGTACCATAGTATAAAAATCTTAAACGATTTCAAAGTAATCTTTTTTAACAATTCAGTTTTCCCATCAAGAAAATAAGTGACCTGTAATTATGAATATAAGTGATACATTCTTATGCTGTTTTCGATGCAAATTTTAGTGATGTAAATTCTTGATTTATTCCGTTTTTCTGTAAAGTGAGCAAGAATGAAAAAAGTATTGTGCAGAAGGCCCTTGTTTATTTTTGTGTCTCCTCCCAGTCCCTTCAGACTACACACCAGTCACCCCCCTTGTTCAGGTTGTCTAAACCATTTTTGGGTCTCCTCCCAGTCCCTTCAGACTACACACCAGTCACCCCCCTTTGTTTAGGTTGTCTAAACCATTTTTGGGTCTCCTCCCAGTCCTTTCAGACTACACAACAGTCACCCCCCTTGTTCAGGTTGTCTAAACCATTTTTGGGTCTCCTCCCAGTCCCTTCAGACTATACACCGGTCACCACATTCTAATACACAGTGTTTTATTCTCACCTTACACACAAGAGAAGGCAGGCTGGAGTCAAAGTGAAGAGAGGAGGTAAAAAGTAATATTTCAGATGCCGTGTAGAGAGAGGCTGTGTCCCAAATTAGACATTATTCCTTATATAGTGCACTACTTTTGACCAGGGCCCCCATGGGAATTGAACCCACAACCCTGGTGTTGCAAGTGCCATAATCTACCAACATAGCTAAACTGCAGTGTTTTCATTGCTCAGGTGCACCTTGTGCTGGGGACCAAAAAAAGGCCACTCAAATGTGCAGCGGTCACACAACAATGCCACAGAAGTCTCACGTTTTGAGGGAGCATGCAAATGACCTGCTGACTGCAGGAATATCCACCAAAGCTTTTGCTAGAGAATTAAGCCACCTTCAACATCGTTTTAGAGAATTTGGCAGTACATCCAAACGGCCTCACAACCACACACCAGGTGTAATCAAGCTCGACCAATACCTCCACATCCGGCTTCTTCAGGTGCGGGATCGTCTGAGACCAGCCAACTGGACAGCTGATGAAACTGTGGGTTAGAACAACCTAAGCATTTCTGCACAAACTGTCAGAAACGGTCTCAGGGAAGCTCATCGGTGTGCTCGTCTTCATCACAAGGGTCTTGATCGGACTCTAGTTCGGCGTCATGACTGACTTCAGTGGGCAAATGCTCACCTTCGATGGCTACTGGCATGGTGGAGAAGTGTGCTATTCACGGATGGTTTCAACTGTACCGGGCAGATGGCAGACGCAGATGTGTATGGCGCTGTGGGAGAGCGGATTGCTGATGTCAACCTCGTGAACAGAGTGCCCCAATGGTGGCTGTCGGGTTATGGTATGGCCAAGCATAAGCAATGGACAACAAACACATTTGCATTTTGAAAGCAGAGATACCGTGATGAGATCCTGAGGCCCATTGTCGTGCCATTCATCAACTGCCATCACCTCATGTTTCAGCATGATAATGCACGGCCGCCATGAATTTCCTTCAATTAACTGATTGCCTTAAATGAACTGTAACTCAGTAAAACCTTTTAAATGGTTGCATGTTGCGTTTATATTTTTGTTCAGTCTAGCTAAATAGCATGACTGTTCATATGCTCAAGAGCAGCACTCAATTCAGCCCAAACCCCTCAACCCAGCTGTCATCATCTCTGCTCTAGCATTTGAATAATATTTGAGGATGCAAATAATCTAGTGTGTGTGTGTGTGTGAGTTCTCCCTATATAATGTTGCCTTTGATGGATTTAAGACGGTCTCTCTGAGTGTTTCATGTTCACATCGTGTGTGTGTGTGTATATGTGTGTGTGTGTGTACAGTGCATGTCATCCTCTTGTGTCTTGGCCTTTGAAGAGCATCCAGTATGGTACACCTAGTCATGCTGCTGCCACTTGAGCCCGCCCAATACCGCCCAACCCCTTAATGCTTAGGCCTGGTCTTAGGATTCGTCCCAAATCGTGACCTGCTAGCTACATAGTGCACTACTTTTGATCAGACGCATATGAGACCTGGTCAAAAGTAGTGCACTATGTAGGGAATACGGTGCCTTTTGGGACACAGTCTCAGCCTTGATGTCTGAAGACTGGAAGGACAAGTGAGTGGAGGGAGGGCTGTAACATGTCTTTTCACTAGCCATGACACAGAGCCCTCACTCATTCATCAACCCTCCGGTCACCAAGCAAGCAGCAAAGGACTCAGAAGCCAAAGGACAAGGCCAGGTCCATGTACTCCCACAGGACAATTAAACATCTCTCACTGGCCTTTGGAAAGAGAAGATGCAAAACGCCAATAGTTCAGGGTTTAAAGACGTCAAGGAGAGGTCATGTAGCCGACGTACAAAAACATGCAAACGACAATTTTTAAAACCTCAAGGAGAGCATTGTGTACCACAGAATTACATATACAGAGCATTCGGAAAGTATTCAGGCCTCTTTTCCACATTTTGATAAAATATAGCCTAATTCTAAAATGAATTAAATACAAATCTACACACAATACCCCATAATGACACAGCAAAAAAAAGAGAAAAGAAATATATATTTTTAAAAAGTATTAAGAAGCTTTGCTATGAAACTCGAAATTGAGCTCAGGTACATGGTGTTTCCATTGATCATCCTTGAAATGTTTCTAAAAACTAGATTTGAGTCCACCTGTGGTAAATTAAATTGATTGAACATTATTTGGAAAGGCACACACCTGTCAATATGAGGTCCCAGAGTGAACAGTGCATGTCAGCGCAAAAACCAAGCCATGATGTCAAAGTAATTATCCGTAGAGCTCCAAGACAGGATTGTGTCGAGGGACAGATCTGGGGAAGGGTACCAAAACATGACTGCAGCATTGAAGGTCCCCAAGAACACAGTGGCCGCCATCATTCTTAAATGGAAGACGTTTGGAACCACCAAGACTCTTCCTAGAGCTGGCTGCCCGATCAAACTGAGCAATCGGGGGAGAAGAGCCTTGGTCAAAGAAGCAACAATAGATCTGACGGTAACTCTGACAGAACTCCAGAGTTCCTCTGTAGAGATGGGAGAAATTTCCAGAAGGACAACAATCTCTGTAGCACTCCACCAATCAGGTCTTTATGGTACAGTGGCCAGACGGAAGTCACTCCTCAGTAAAAGGCACATGACAGCCGCTTGGAGTTTGCCAAAAGGCACCTAAAGACTCTCAGACCATGAGAAACAAGATTCTCTGGTCTGATGAAATCAAGACAACTCTTTGGCCTGAATGCCAAGCATCACGTCTGGTGGAAGTCTGCCATCATCCTTACAGTGAAGCGTGGTGGGAGCATCATGCTGTGGGGAAGTTTTTCAGCAGCAGGGACTGGGAGACAAGTCAGGATCAAGGTAAAAATGAACGAAAGTAGAGAGAGATCCTTGATGAAAACCTAATCCAGAGCGCTCAGGACCTCAGACTGGGGCAAAGGTTCACCATCCAACAGGACAACGACCCAAAGCACACAGCCAAGACACTGCAGGAGTGGCTTTGGGACAAGTCTCTGAATGTCCTTGAGTGGCCCAGCCTGAGCCCAGACTTGAACCCAATCGAACATCTCTGGAGACCTGAAAATATCTGTGCAGCAACACTCCCCATTCAACCTGACAGAGCTTGAGAGAAACCTCCCAAATACAGGTGGGCCAAGCTTGTAGCGTCATTCCCAAGAAGACTCGAGGCTTTAATCACAGCCAAAGGTGCTTCAACAAAGTACTGAGTAAAGGGTCTGAATAATTATGTAAATGTAACATTTGACATAATTTCTAAAAACCTATATTTGCTTTGTCATTATGGGGTATTGTGTGTAGATTTGTTGTTGAATTTAAAAAAAAAAATTAGAATAAGGCTGTAATGTAACAAAATGTGGAAAAAGTGAAGGATGCACTGTATAATCCATTAATTAAAGGATATCTATGCCTTGTTCGTACAATAAATGCAAAATGACAATGGTTTGTGTTTAAAAATCTCAGACAGAGAGAAAGGAGAGAAGGAGAGTCCTTGGACATACATGCAGTACACACAAAATGGCAATTGATCCGTTTTCAACAGAGAAGTCAGAAGAGAGACCTTGTAAATACAGTACACATTAAATGACAATGATTGTGGTCCTCTGTAGCTCAGTAGGCAGAGCATGGCACTTACAATGCCAGGATAGTGGGTTCGATCCCTGGGACCACCCATACGTAAAATGTATGCATGCATAACTAAGTCGCTTTTGTTAAAGTGTCTGCTAAATGGCATATATTATATACAGTTGCGGTCAAATATATTGTCACCTGTGCACTTTTCTTAAATACTTCCCCAATTTTTCTAAAACAAGTTACAATTGAAACAAACTTTGGGTCTCCACACCATGTTACGGGATTGCAGCACACCTTTAATTTTTTGCAAACTTCAGTTTACAATTTTAATTTAGAAAATAAAGGTTATGGGTCTTCCAGCAGGACAATGACCCTGAACACACATCAATAAGCACCAAGGAATGGTTCAAGAAGTAACGGTGGACTATTCTCAATTATCGATCAAAGAGTCCAGATCCGAACCACATCCAAAACCTATGCCGACAACTGAAAACAGTTTGCTGCTGAAGAGTGGGCCAATCGCCCAGTAGAAAGGTGCAGCAAGCTCATTAAAACTACAAGGAGCATTTGTCCGCAGTTATCTTGGCCAGAGGCTGTTCAACCAAGTACTAGCTCCGGGGCGCCAATAATTTTGTCCCTGTCATTTGTCTTTATTAAAACACACAAAAAAATTGTTAGCCTGAGTTTAGAGAAAATTGTTCTGCAATGTTGAAAATCAAATAAAGTGTGGAGATCAAACATTTTTTTCCTTCTACTTATTTTTAGAAGAAAAAAGGGAATTATTTAAGAAAAATACAAGGGTGACAATATATTTGGTGACAAATGTATATTCAAAAGGGCTGTGAACTCTATACGTACATTCCAGCAGGTCAGCAAGGGTCTTGGTCCGGAGGGCCACTGGCCGTTTAGTTTTGTCGTTAGTGATAGCAAACTCCTGCATGCCCAGCTCCTCTGCAACTTTGGCCTGGGTACGGTTGTTGACCAAGGAGCTACGCAACAGCTGTGGAACACACACACATGCAGAAATCAAATTTAGCTCAAACACAGACATATCCATGTCCCAGATGCACTTTTGCACATACCCCCCCAAAAAATACAACAACATATGGACTTTACAGTGCAGGATATTCAGTATTTCACTCACATAAATATTACATTGTGACTCAAAGCTCTCTAGATGAAGATATGTCAAAACAAGATAAGTGCATTTCCTGCTCTAAAAGAGACAGCTGAAAACATGATAAATATAATTATAGCAGAGGGGAAACGAAAGTACAGAAGTAGAGATGAGTTCAGAAAAAGGCTGTGGGACGTCTTTGCTAACTCAGTCTCAACGACACACAGTCACATATAAAAAGCTACACATGTTGAATGAGCACTAATCTACTTGTAATCCATTTGAGTCGGAGTCTGTTTCTACTCTTGGTCAGGCCGGGACCATCACATCCTCAGTAGAGCCTGCCGTCACTTAGCTATGCTTCACTGCGGAGCTTTTATCCCACTGATGTCACATCTACTCTCTTCCACTAACAAATATCTAACTGGAGATCTGATTTTACTTAGCAGCTTTTAGTTAAGACGTCTCTATGACAAATTGGTTCCAGAACCAACACTGTATGTTCTTTCTTTCTGACTGCAGAGAACGGAAGAAAAAGGAACCAAAAAAGAAAGAGTGTCTTTTTCTTGGAGGGGGGGGCATTCAATATTGATTGAAAATATGGAAAATTCATGAATGGAATGTTCCGGAGGTTACCTTTATACAAGAGGCACACAGAAACACCCCTAACACCACACACACACACACTGTTACAGCACCATCAATATGGAGAAAGTCCATCTCTCTCCATCTGTACTCTACTGCCATCACAGGGGAGAGAGAGCCTCCTATCAACAAAGGGCCTGCTATTAAAGACAAAGCCACTTTCCCATACAACAAATGGCTACCCAACTCTCTTGTGCTCTCTCTTTCTCTCCCCCTGACACACTTTTTTCAGCACACAAAGACATGGGAAGAAAGAGGGAGGGACACAAAGAGGAGGGAGAGTTAAAGAGAGGTGCACTAGTAAGTGCAGTGGGGGAGTAAAGGATGCAGTGAATAACAGAGAAAACAAAGATGCGTACACACTGCTGCTTATAGATGTTCATAGTAAAGGGACGAACCGACGGGGAGACAAAGATGGAGGGAGAGCGATGGAGAGCACAGAGAGAGAAAGAGGAGTGCAAGATGAGGAAGAAGAGATGGAGAGACATTAGGGGTTTGCTTGGAAGTCCTTACTGTTAAGTGTCCTTCGTGGTGGTCGGGGAAATGGATGAAGAGGTACTCTGTAGCCACCAGCTGCATGATGGAGTCTCCAAGGAACTCCATCCTCTGGTTGTGGCCCCTGGAAGACAGGGGGAGAAGGGGTAGGGGTGAGGGAGGAGAGAGCGGTAGAGAGAAGCAGAGGCCGGGAGAGATGGGTAAAGAGGGGTGAGGGAGAGGGAGAGGAAAGACGGGTTTATTTCAGGTACACAGCATTTTGGCTTCAACTCAAAATGCGGCTTCAACGTTCAGTCAAACCCATGGGGGCTTTACATCTGTATGTTAAAGCTGCAATATGTAACCTTTTGGGTGACCTGACAAAATTCACATAGAAATGTGAGTTACAGATCTGTCAATCTCATTGAAAGCAAGTCTAAGAAGTGATAGATCTGTTCTATGTGCACCATTTCTATGCTTCCCGTTTTTAAGTTTGTTTTTGCATCTTTTAATTTGGGTTTTGTACACCAGCGTCAAACAACAGAAAATACAACATGTTGGGCTATGGAATATATATTTCACAGTGGTTTAGACGATACAATGATTCTCTACACTTGTTTTCTCACATCCACTGAAATTAGGTGAACTATTAGAATTTTAGCAACTAGGAAATGGCAGAGGGATTCTGCTTAGCGCATCTTTAAGAGTTGCGTGCTGAATGAGATGTCCTAAACCACTCATGTGCGCGCACGCACAAAGTCTATACGGTTACTGTTAAATAGAATTGCAAGCTTGGATTGGATAAATGATACCGCTGCACGTAGGCGAGTTTCAATTGATTGCGTTGCACTAACTAGGACAAGCAGACACGCACAGCACGTGTGCAAACACAGGCGCGCACAAAAAAAACCTTTCCTACATTAAACCCCCACCCCTACTGATATCTATGGATGTGTTTGATCATCTTCAGTGAGTGACCGAGCATCATACTTTCTATGCAGTAGTACCATGCTGGACAGGGAGGTGCACTTTACTGTAACTGCAGTGTGGTAGGAGATGGAGGAGAGGCGCTGCGCAGCAATGCTCTTTAATTAAACAGAATTATAGATCAGTGTTGCAGATGTAGGTTGATGTTGTGCCAAGGAGCCAGGGCGGGTAGCACAGACCACAGTGAGAAGAGTGGATCCAAGGGGGAGATTTACATAGACATGGCTGCATCCCAAATGGCACCTTATTCCCTATTTAGTGCACTACTTTTGACCAGGGCCCATATGGCACTAGTTAAAAATAGTGCACTGAATAGGGCATTATTTGGGAAGCAGCCAGAGATGTGAGGATCAGCAGGTGAGAGCAGGAGAGTACAGTTAGAGATGAGGGGAGAGGAGAGAGGAGTGAAGGAAGGGGGAGAGAGAGGAGAGCATCACATCAAAGGTCAGAGATTATTGTCCCCTTTCTGTGGCGTCGGCTGGCGCGTTTTATGTTATGCGGCATATCTGAACTGGGAAATTCTTCTGGAATGTGCTTCATTAGGATGGTGAGAGCAAGAGCGCGAGAGAGAGAGCGAGCGAGAAAGCGCGGAACGAGTGCTGCAGCATACTGTACCTCAAGATTTGTGTGTTAGATGTGAGTGAGCATGTGTTTGTGTGAGAGAAAGAAAAAGAGCGAGAGAGAAAACGAGAGAGAGAAAAAAGCGAGAAGGCGTGTGAGAGAGGGTTGGGGAAGAAGAAAAGCATTTCAGTGTGAAAGGCACAAAGAGCCGTCCCTTATTCCCACCAACAGGAGGCACAATGCAGCGGTAGTAGTGGGTAGGTTAAGGGAGGGGAAAACAAGGGGGAAATTAAAGTAAAGTGTGAATCCCAGGTCTTTATTCCGCCCTGACTTTCAACTAAAAAACCTTTAACAGCTTCAGGAGCACCACGTTTCAGGGACGACTGTTCCATTTTGTAGCGCCTGTGGGAATGTATGACTGTGTGCAAGTGGCTTTTCTGCGACTTGGGAGTTCTATCTTTTAGGGGAATAGTGTTCCCCACAGCAGGGGTCCTGATCTGACCGGGGAGGCTACACAGTACATTCGGGAAAATATAAAAAAATACAACCCTTTTCCACATTTTGTTACGTTACAGCCTTATTCTAAAATAGATTAAATAAATGTTTTTCCTCATCAATCTACACACAATACCCCCTAATGACAAAGCGTAAACAGACAGACATTTTTGAAATGTATTAAAATAAATTCCTTATTTAATTATGTATTCAGACCCTTTGCTATTAGACTGGAAATTGAGCTCAGGTGCATCCTGCTCCCATTGATCATCCTTGAGATGTTTATACAACTTGATTGGAGTCCACCTGTGGTAAATTAAATTGATTGGACAAGATTTGGAAATGCACACACTTGTCTATGTAAGGTCCCACAGTGGACAATCCATGTAAGAGCAAAATTGTCCGTAGAGGTGTGAGACAGGATTGTGTTGAGGCACAGATCTGGGTAAGAGTACCAAAATGTCTGCAACATTGACGGTCCCCAAGAACACAGTGGCCTCCATCCTTAAATGGAATAAGTTTGGAACCACCAAGACTCTTCCTCGAGCTGGCTGCCGAGCCAAACTGAGCAATCGGGGGAGAAGGATCCTTGTCAGGGAGGTGACCGAGAACCCAATGATCACTCTGACAGAGCTACAGAGTTCCTCTGTGGAGATGAGAGAACCCTTCCAGAAGCACAACAATCTCTGGACCAATGCACCAATAGAGTGGCCAGACAGAAGCCACTCCTCAGTAAAAAAGGCACATGGCAGCCCGCTTGGCCCCTAAAGACTCTCAGACCATGAGAAACAAGATTTTCTGGTCTGATGAAACCAAGATTAAACACTTTGGCCTGAATGCAAAGCGTCACGTCTGGAGGAAACCTGGCACCATCCCTAAGGTGAAGCATGGTGGTGGCAGCATCAGGCTGTGGGGATAATTTTTCCAGCAGCAGAAACGGGGAGACAAGTCAGGATTGATAGAAAGATGAATGGAGCAAAGTAGAGAGAGATCCTTGATGAAAACCTGCTCCAGAGCGCTCAGGACCTCAGACTGGGGCGAAGGTTCACCTTCCAAAAGGACAACAACCCAAAGCACACAGCCAAGACAACGCAGGAGTGGTTTTGGGACAAGTCTCCGAATGTCCTTGAGTGGCCCAGCCAGAGCCCGGACGTGAACCCAATCGAACATCTCTGGAGATACCTGAAAAAAGCTGTGCAGCAATGATCCCTATCCAACCTGACAGAGCTTGAGAGGATCTGGAGAGAAGAATGGGAGAAACTCCCAAAATACAGGTGTGCCAAGCTTGTAGCGTTATACCCAAGAGGACTCGAGGCTGCAATCGCTGCCCAAGGTGATTCAACAAAGTACTGAGTAAAGGGTCTGAATACTTATGTAAATGTGTTTTTTCTGTTTTTTTATTTATTATATATTTGCCCAAAAAATTCTAAATCCGTATTTGCTTTGTCATTATGGGGTATTGTGTGTAGATTGACAGGGAAAAAAATGTTCCAACAATTTTAGAATAAGGCTGTAATGTAACAACATGTGGAAAAATTCAAGGGGTGTGAATTTCTTTCCAAATGCACTGTATATAACCTGAGCAGAGCGAAGCGGGAGGAGAGTAGTGGTGCGGCCTCTCGTGGTTTGGGATCATTGATCCTGGCAGCCATTGAGTGACCTAATCATTAGGGGCCTATGAGAAAAAGGGTTGCTTCCCAAATGGCACCCTAATCCCCTTTATATTGCACTACTTTCAGGTAAAAGGTATGACACTACATATGGAATAGTGTCCCATTTGGGAGGCAGCCGAGGGGATTTAGTGGGTAGAGACTGAGCTTGTCTCTGGTCTCTGGGATCTCTAAAAGGGGTGAACTCACAGCTCCACGTCCTCCAAGAGGTCAGCCTCTATCCATCTATTTCCACCACCATGACGTTACTGTGTCGGTGTGTGTGTGTGCGCGTGCCCGTCTCCTCTAACTGTACTTTCCTATTGTACAACCTTCATTCCAGTTTCCAGTGTAATGAGATCAGTCTTAAGGTTGCCCTACATCAGAGGTGTCAGACTCACATTGCTACCGACCTCTTGTTCTCAATGAACACAATTCACACTATCTGAAGCTAGATTTGATTAAATTTCAAACTCAGTTCTATCAGCATCACATTTTAATCAATGATGAAGAATTGTGGGCGGTCTAATTATTTTATCATGAAAGGCTGGAAATGTTATATTATCTCCCCTCAGAGAGTCAAATCAGACGCACTGACAGCATTACAACGCTGCAGAATTTAGATGAGCTGGAGTCGGATGTTGGATCGGATATTGAGCTCGAAATCGACGTTGCTGATGAAGAGTCATCTGTTTCTGATGTTCACTGAGCCTCCGCCTCCGATGCCTGAGCCACACCGCAGAAAAACCAGAACTGAGCCAACATACGTTGATCCCAACTGCCACGGTGAGACAGAATTCTGGAATGAATGGCACGATTTGGGTAGAAAAGACTGACGAGAGTGCAACAAGGGGGACTTCACAAAGAGAGCAGGCCTTACACCTCAAGTAAAGAGACATTTCCAGAGCACTGGACATATCGCTTTGTTTATGTGCTGTCATGACTCTCCTGGGGGTGGGTCAAAGGCCTAAAATGAGCTTGGTATATAGCTTACAACCGGTTGGTCCGGTTTGGACACGTTAACACTCAGTTGTAAATTAGGCAGGAGGGGAATCTCTCCCTTTTATATTTTTGTGATGATAGGATTGTGATTTTAGTTCTCTAATGAGATCATAGCACCCGCTATGAACAAGGCAGTTAACCCAATGTTCCTAGGCCATCATCGTAAATAAGAATTTTTCTTAACTGACTTGCCTAGTTAAATAAAGATTAAATAAAAAATTGAAAATATACTTTGCCTCATAACTAGACACGCCGGAGGGAGCTCAAACACCCCTTTTTACTCGAGGGTATAAAATGCGGCTAGGTCTTCAAGGGGTTGGAAACTTTCCAGAATCTTTCCGGGAATTTTACATGGGAAGTTAAGTCCGGGAATTTGGGGAATTATGGTTAAATTCATCAAAACAGTTAGTTTATAACAGTGAACCTTTTTTGTGGGATTATAGAAATTTGTGGGATTATAGGCAATTCTAGGTTTTGTGGCATATTTTGGTTAAACTATCTCCAATTCAATGGAATTGCAAACCTCTGCATGAACAGTGCATTCGTCCATCACATGTGCAATGCACTCTTCCATCACATGTGCAGTGCATTCTTCCATCAAATGTACAGTGCATTCTTCCATCACATGTACAGCTGATTCTCAAGATCTTGATAATTTGCAAATAAATTCATTAAAGATCCTACAATGTGATTTTCAGGATTTTTTTCCCTCATTTTGTCTGTCATAGTTGAAGTGTACCTGTGATGAAAATTACAGGCCTCTCATCTTTTTAAGTGGGAGAACTTGCACAATTGGTGGCTGACTAAATACTTTTTTGCCCCACTGATATAGTTGAGTTTACTTCGGGAGATGGTAACTCGTTAACCTCTCTGGGATATGTGGGACGCCATCCCACCTGTCCAAAATCCAGTGAAAATGCAGAGCCCCAAATTCAAATAAAGTACTATAAAAATGTGACTTTGACTCATGAAATCACACATACAACACACCAAACTAAAGCTACACTTGTTGTGAATCCAGCCAACGTGTCAGATTTCAAAAAGGCTTTATGGCGAAAGCAAACGGTGCCATTATCTGAGGACAGCACCCCAGCAAACATTCACAGACAATCATATTTCAACACTCCAGGCGCGACACAAAACGCAGAAATAAAGATATAATTCATGCCTTACCTTAGACAAGCTTTTCTGTTGGCACAATATGTCCCATAAACATCACAAATGGTCCTCCTGTTCGATTAATTCCATTGATATATATCCAAAATGTCCATTTATTTGGAGTGTTTGATCCAGAAAAACACCGGTTCCAACTCGCGCAACATGACTACAAAATGTCTAAGTTACCTGTAAGCTTTGTCCAAACATTTCAAACTACTGTCCTAATACAACTTTAGGTATTTTTTTAACGTAAATAATCAATCAAATTTAAGACGGCATAAACTGTGTTCAATACCGGAGGAAAACAAAGTGGAGCGTGGTTCAGGTCACGCGCCTCTAACAAAGAGTACACTTCTCTCTAGCCTCGTTCTGAACAGTGATACTTCTTTCTCAAAGGAAAAACCTCAACCAATTTCTAAAGACTGTTGACATCCAGTGGAAGCGATAGGAACTGCAAGAAAGTCCCTTAGAAATCTGGATTCCCAATGAAAACCCATTGCCCGCCAAATAAGTTCTGTTATACTCACAGACATGATTCAAACAGTTTAGAAGCGTCAGAGTGTTTTCTATCAAAATCTACTAATAATATGCATATCTTACCTTCTGGGCCTGAGTAGCATGCAGTTTAGTTTGGACACGCTTTTCATCCGGACGTGAAAATACTGCCACCTATCCCAGAGAAGTTAAACAACTTTGCCCGTGGTGCCCCAAATTCCTAATGAGTTAATTGTTACATGATTACTTTCATATAGTAACAAGTAAACATAGTAGGTAAATAGAAGTCATCACATTAATGAGAGTCACGTCACGACAGTGTCACGCAGATGTTGCAGCACATGAGAGATTGTACTGTCGCTCATGCGCACAGAAAGGTTAACAGTACGTGGGATACAGTATCTTGTCATGGCTATATTTCCACGAATATTTCTTAATGCAATTCATCATTTACAATTGTTTATGCACTATTTATCAAGCGTTGATGCTTATGTTTGCACACCTTGTGGGTTGACATGCATCTGACGCGTTTGCAAAAGGAGACTTCCAGCAACGGTCTCAACATTCTCTAGCGGGTACTTTTAGGCTGAAAGGCCCAGAGGTTCTAGTGTTAAGGACACCGGAGTACTTACATTGGGCTTGACTAATGTGCAATCAAATTAAGCAATAAGGCACAAGGAGGTGTGGTATATGGCCAATATACCATGGCTAAGGGCTGTTCTTACGCAAAATGCAACATGGCGTGCCTGGATAGAGCCCTAAGCTGTGGTTTATTAGCCATATACCACAAACCCCCGAGGTGCCTTATTGCTATTATAAACTGGTTACCAACGTAATTAGAGCAATACAAATAAACGTTTCGTCATGCATGCTGTCAGCGAATCAGCATTCAGGGCTTGAACCACCCAGTTTATAATAATACATTGAGAATTGGGGCGGCAGGGTAGCCTAGTGGTTAGAGTGTTGGATCAGTAACCGGAAGGTTGCAAGTTCAAACCCCCGAGCTGACAAGGTACAAATCTGTCGTTCTGCCCCTGAACAGGCAGATAACCCACTGTTCCTAGGCCGTCATTGAAAATAAGAATTTGATCGTAACTGACTTGCCTAGTTAAATAAAGGTCAAATAAAAAGTAATAATGGGTTAGCATTGCAGGCATCTTTCTCTACCTTGAGGAGGACAACATTCAAAGGTAACCTTGACAGCTCAACTTCCAGCCCTCTAATCGACTTCACTGACCGTGAGTAGCGAGAGGATCTGACATTAAAGTGATGGATTAAAACACACACGCCATGCACAAACGCTTAAACGTCCTAGTTGGTCATTTGGTTTAGCTGTCCAGCTCACTATTGTGTTGCTAACATTTCACTATTGTGAATGTATCAAACGCCTACACAGTGAAGCACATCTCCTAAAAGCCTACATGACTCGTGCAATTACGTTCCATTACATGTCATTTTTAACAGCATTTTTAACACAATGAATGAACAATGCTACAGTACAGTTGGTGAAAATCGAATAAAGACAGCTTGCTGTCGAAACGTTGATGAATAAAGTATTGCATCAGAGTGTGCTTTTAAAATAATGCTACAGTGTAACACCAAAAGGTAACAATGTTAATCTCGAGTCAAGTATGATTCATACAGACTTACTCAATAACACATTGTTTACACTCGAGGAAAAAACACCCATTCTTCACACTATTTTTCGACAGTAAGTTGCAAGCAATGAAAGCCTTCGATAAAAGGTGAGAAGCAGGCAGAGAAACACGGTGGTTCTTCACTCAATTGAAATCCTTAATGTCAGAAACTTTAGAAAATCAATGATTTCCCCATTATTTTAGACATGAAGTTAGATTTGATTGATTTGCCTTTTGAGACAATTATATTGATGTTGGAATCTGAAATGAACTCTGGGGTCAAATCAAGTCAAAGAACATCTCAAACATTTGTTAAAAATAAATGTGTATCCATAACACATGAAGTGCCAATTAAAGGAAATAAAACCTGTAGCAATAAACTAAGAAAGAGAGAGAATGAGGTGAAAGAATGAGAGAGGGAACAAAAGAGAGAAACAAAGAGAGAACTTAACAGAGGGAGGGAGGGAAAGACCATTCGCACGAGAGAGAATGAATTAGAACCAAAGCCTCGGGCCAGCTAGTAAATATAATTAACATTTAAAAACTACATTTCCCATGGGGGAGCGGGGCTGGGACCTCACTAGCGGAGTCAGGCAATGGCTGGAGAGGGATTTTAGTGTCCCGTGGGAGGACTACACAGGCTGCAAAAGACCCAGGATTAGGCAGTGGGACAACTACGAGTTGCACAGTCCATCAATCACTACGGTACTGGGACGGAGGATAGACCGGGGAGCCACGCACGCAAGCACACACGCACCCCTCCCATACTCACAGTGTGAGGTGGTTGAAGCCCACGGTCCTCAGTGTGAAAGCTCTGGCCAGCAGGCGACAGTGTGTGAACATAACACCGATGGTGTCCTCAAAGTCTGTCAGCTTCTGAAGCACCGGAGACGTCTCGATAAGCTGCCTGTCCGTCTGCGGCTCCTGCACCTGGTAAAACACAACACAGCATTTACAGCTAAACACCGCATGAAAAGAGCGGCACCTCCGTGGAAATCAGCTGTGGTTTAGATTAGAGCAGGGATAGGCAAGTCTAGATCTGAAGGGCAGGTAGAAGACTAGAGGTGAGCAAACTTTCTGGCTTGAGGGCCACATCGGGATTTCAGAATTCAACGGAGGGCCGCTCAGATTTGATTTTACTGATTCCTTTGCGGGCCAGGAATAAGGCAGTTATTTGAAAATATAAGTCCATTATATTTTCTATACTCTTTCTATCTAGTCAGATGTTTTCCTAACACCCCCTGCCCCCCCGTGGTTGCTAGTTCAGTGCAATAGGGTTTTAACAGAGACAGAACACTGCATAATAATGATGACCTCCCTTATTAGGGGAAGGGATATGCTAGAACGCATGTGTGAAATCAGGAGAGGGCTGTGTGTGTGTGTTAAATCAGGAGATGCACTAGGTCTAATAGATGCATTCATCAGCCTCTAGCAGAGAGCAGTATCTGCAGTTGAAGTCAGAAGTTTACATACACCTTAGCCAAATACATTTAAACTCAGTTTTTCACAATTCCTGAAATTTAATCCTAGTAAAAATTCCCTGTCTTAGGTCAGTTACGATCAACACAGAATAATAGTAGAGAGAATTATTTATTTCAGCTTTTATTTCTTTCATTACATTCCCAGTGGGTCAGAAGTTTACATACACTCAATTAGTATTTGGTAGCTTTGCCTTTAAATTGTTTAACTTGGGTCAAATGTTTTGGGTAGCCTTCTACAAGCTTCCCACAATAAGTGGGGTGAATTTTGGCCCATTCCTCCTGACAGAGCTGGTGTAACTGAGTCAGGTTTGTAGGCCTCCTTTCTCGCACACGCTTTTTCAGTTCCGCCCACACATTTTTTATAGGATTGAGGTCAGGGCTTTGTGATGGCCACTCCAATACATTGACTTTGTTGTCCTTAAGCCATTTTGCCACAACTTTGGAAGTATGCTTGGAGTCATTGTCCATTTGTGGCCAAGCGTTAACTTCTGACTAATGTCTTGAGATGTTGTTTCAATGTATCCACATAATTTTATTTTCCTCATGATGCCATCTATTTTGTGAAGTGCACCACTCCCTCCTGCAGCAAAGCGCCACCACAACATGATGCTGCTCCCGGGCTTCACGGTTGGAATGGTGTTCTTCGGCTTGCAAGCCTCCCCCTTTTTCCTCCAAGCATAACTATGGTCATTCTGGCCAAAAAGTTATATTTTATGGTGGTTTTAGCACAGTGGCTTCTTCTGTCGGAGAGGCCTTTCAGGTTATGTCGATATAGGACTCGTTTTGCTGTGGATATAGATACTTCTGTACCTGTTTCCTCCAGCATCTTCACAAGTTCCTTTGCTGTTGTTCTGGGATTGATTTGCACTTTTCGCACCAAAGTATGTTCATCTCTAGGAGACAGAATGCGTCTCCTTCCTGAGCGGTATGATAGTCAAAAGTAGTACACTAAAGAGAGAGTAGGGTCCCATTTGGGACATATTCATAATTTAAATTTAGACATTGACCGTGTTAGCTTCACATGTATAGCAAGTCCGTTAAGACCAAATTCTTATTTACAATGAAGGTCTACCCCGGCCAAACTTCGATGATGCTGGGCCAATTGTGTGCCGCCCTATGCGATTCCTAATCACGTCCGGTTGTGATAGAGCCTGGAATCAAACCAGAGTGTCTGTAGTGATGCCTCTAGCACTGAGCTGCAGTGCCTTAGACCGCTGCGCCACTGGGAGTCCCATAGGGCGGCGCACAATTGGCCAAGTGTCGCCGCCATTGCAAATAAGATTTTGTTCTTAACTGACTTGCCTAGTTAAATATATATTTGTAATTTTTAAAGTTGGATGGATGTCCTTTGGATGGTGGACCATTCTCGATACACAAGGGAAACTGTTTTGCGTGAAAAACCCAGCAGCATTGCAGTTCTTGACACACTCAAACTGGTGCGCCTGGCATTGCCCATTCACCCTCTGAATGCCACACATACACAATCCATGTTTCAATTGTCTCAAAGCTTAAAAATCCTTATTTAACAGGTCTCATCCCCTTAATATACACTGATTGGAGTGGATTTCACAGGTGACATCAATAAGGGATCATAGCCTTCACCTGGATAGTCTCCGTCATGGAAAGAGCAGGTGTTCCTAATGTTTTGTACACACAGTATATATTCCATTGAGCACTGGAGAGCAGTAAATATTGCACATTGTCCCTCTGAGTTTACCTGCTTTCATTGAAGCAATATAGACTAAGCAGTGGTGGAATAGCTAGACGCCAAGTGTCAAACAGACAGAGTGGTTGGTTGCCAACTCTACATTTTAATTGGACGGCTGCTGGAAATGTCATGGTTCCGTCTTCCCACTTTAGCCCCAAAGAAGACTTTCACATCTGCCTTCCTCTTAATTAACGACAACTGTTTAAATGCCATGCGTCACCACTAACGGCATTTGACGAGTCCAGCATTCATAACACTGTATCACACAAACACATACTTTTAGTCTGGCATTTAGTTTGACACATTTTTTATGTGGAGTTTTTCTAAGGGGATGATGGCTGGCCTGCTAGCAACGGTTCAAAAGGAAAAATCAATCATGAAAAATAAAAACAATGTGGAAAAATTACCAGGTTCAATGCGGAAGACACATTTTGGTTGAATGCATTCAGTTGTGCAACTGACTAGGTATCCCCTTTCCATAATAAAGTGTAAATCTGAGCACACTCCGGCCCAGGTGGCTCTCTGATAGGGCTGGGAATTGCTAGGGACCTCACAATACGATATCATCCCAATACTTAGGTGGCGATACGATAAGTATTGCCATTCTCGCGATTTCATATGTATTGCGATTTGATACTGTGATTCTATTGTAATATGTTCCAAACACACTGCTCACTATATGGCTGCTCCAGAGAGACAAGAGCATTAGAAAACAAGTTTTGACCAATCAAGGAAATAAAAGTGCTGAAAACATGTTGACCCAATATTTAAAAAGTTGGAGAACAAGCTATAGGATGAAAAATACCGGAGTTTTGGCGCAGGTACAGCCGAATAGCGCAGGCTAACAAAGTCAAATATCAATATAATATAGTCCAAAAACAACATTGCGATAAGTAACTATTTTCTCCCCCATCACAACTCTGAGCACTCAACAGTTCTGGCCTAAAGCATGGAAAGTAGTTTCAGTCTCCGTATTCAGACTCATTCACACTGAACCAAAAGGGGATGTGAAGCTTGCGTTGCGTGTTGACGTGAATGACACAGTGGTAAATGATTTCGGAGAGCCGAGGGTGGTGATGAGGCAGGTGCTGGTGCAGAGCGAGAGAGCAGAGGGGAACAGGGAGGACATGAAGATGTGCATGTTGTCAACCAGGAATCGTTCTGCTCTGTTTCACTTTCTCCACAGACTGACTGAGTCAGGAGCGCTGCGCAGGCAGGCAGCACTTAGCCATGGTGTTTATGCTAATGTAGCACATGGGCCAACAGACACAGAGGTGCACGCACACACCATTACTACAGAACAGGATCCTGGAGATGGCTTGGCATCACCATAAGCCTGGGCCTCTTTATTGGTGAATCTCTTTCAGCAAACTAACTCCTGACGATCATCAGCCTTCATGTCCTGCCTGGAGTCAAAGAGGCACCTGGTAACCCTGTGGGCTGAGAGAGAAAGATACACCTGGTAGCCCTTTAGGCTGAAAGACACCTGGTAACCCTTTAAGGTCAGAGAGAGAGTCTTTGTGCCAGATGTGGATTCTCTCTGCTAACCAACTTCACCAACATTACCAAAAACAGATGTCTTCACTTAAATAATAATCTTATTGTAAATTGATTAACTCATGTTAAAAGTCATTCAAATCAAGCGTACATAAACTAAGCCAGCCACACAAGGTAAGTAGGAGAGGGAGACCAGACCACCCTGACTAACCCACAGCAGACTGAATCAGGGTGGAAATATGGAGAGATGGAAGGATGGCCTTTTGCTCCAAACCTCGTAATTACCCAGGAGTGGTCCCTCCCTGACCGCTGAGGATTGTGGGATTGACCTCAAGGCTCCACCCTCACCTCAAAGGCTGCTGGTGGGAAGGGCATGGCTGAAATTACCATCAGCTGCCATCGTTAGAAGCTAGTAACAAGTCAAGAATGAGTGGCTGGAGCATTTTGGTAAAACAAAGACAATAAGTGGAACTGACACACAAAAACACAAGCACGCGTGTACACACACACACAAGCAGTGTTTGGGTCCCTGGAGGCCCCATGTGATTTGGGACTGGAGAATAATCCTGTTACACCATCTTTGATCTCTTCTTCCAAATCCCGATTTCAAACAAACATGCTCTTCACTCCACAACCCAATGTTTCTAGGCAGATCATGCAAAGCAAGGGGGAGAGAGAGAGGCAGAAAGAAAGAATTAAGACAGTATGAGGAGAGAAAGAAAGAGAATCAAATATATCGAAAGAGAATAAAAGTTAGAGCGACAGAGACGGAGCATGAAAGAGCGAGAGGGTGTCTGGGTAACAGTAAGAAAGAGAAAGAGGATTATGGAGAGCAGAAACAGCAGCTAGACAACAGAGCGAACTCGCTAGAAATGGAGTGTGTTCACACAACACACCGCCCCTGCTGCACCGATACATACGAGCCGTTTCTGCTTTAGGCACACGCCAGACACACAGACGTGTGCTACTGTCTTCTGCTGTTTTAGCAGCATTTACATTGATCATATCCCACAGCAGACAGCAAAACTCATGTGGAGAGGATAACTGGAACAGTGTGTGTGTGTGTATGTATGTGAGGGAAAGCTGTGCTCTATGGGGAGGGGGGCCTTACATACACTATATATGCAAAAGTATGTGGACACCCATTCAAATGAATGGGTTTGGCAAGGTAAAAATCTGTCGTTCTACCCCTGAACAAATCAGTTATCCCACTGTTCCCCGGTAGGCCGTCATTGTATATACAATATCCATTCTGAGCATTGCAGGGATAAACAGACAAATAGATTATTTCCAACCAACCTGCAGAGGATGGGGCGGGTAGTTGAGCCACACTTCTCGGAGGTCCTGTAAAAGGGGAGATGAGGAGAGATGGAAAGAGAGAAAGAGGGGGAGAGAGGTTACTGAGTGAATTTCTTTTGGAGAAGCCTTCATAACTCCACGGAGGGAGATACAATAACGGAAAGTGTACCAAATGGCACCATACTGAAGTAGTGCACTAGTGCCTTTGGAAAGTAATCAGACCCTTTGACTTTTCCCACATTTTGTTACGTTGTAGCCTTATTCTAAAATTGATGAAATAAAAATAAAATCTGCAGCGATCTATACCCAATACCCCATAATGACAAAACAAAAACAGGTCAAGAATTTTTTCCAAAGTATTAAGCACACAAAACAGAAATACTTAATTTACATAAGTAATCAGACCCTTTGCTTTGAGACTCGAAATTGAGCTCAGGTGCATCCTGTTTCAATTGATCATCCTTGAGATGTTTCTACGACTTGAATAGAGTCCACCTCTAGTAAATGAGCCTTGAGGTCGAAGGATTTGTCTGTAGAGCGCCGAGACAGGATTGTGTCGAGGCACAGATCTGGGGAAGATTACCAAAACATTTCTACAGCATTGAAGTTCCCCAATAACACAGTGGCCTCGATCACACTTAAATGGAAGAAGTTTGGAACCACAAAGACTCTTCCTAGAGCTGGCTGCCCAGACAAACTGAGAAATCGGGAGAGAAGGGCCTTGGTCAGGGAGGTAACCAAGAACCCAATGGTCACTCTGACAGAGCTCATCTGTGGAGATGGGAGAACCTTGCAGAAGGACAACCATCTCTGCAGTACTCCACAAATTAGGCCTTTATGGTAGAGTGTCCAGACGGAAGCCACTCCTCAGTAAAAGGCACATGACAGCCCGCTTGGAGTTTGCTAAAAGCCACCTAAAGACTCTCAGACCATGAGAAACAAGATTTTCTGGTCTGATGAAACCAAGATTGAACTCTTTGGCCTGGATGCCAGTGTCACGTCAGGACGAAACCTTGCACCATCCCAACAAATAAGCATGGTGGTAGCAGCATCAGCCTATGGGCATGTTTTCAGTGGCAGAGACTGGGAGACTAGTCAGGATCGAGGGAATGATGAACGGCGCAAAGCACAGAGAGATCCATGATGAAAACCTGCTCCAGAGCGCTCAGGACCTCAGACTGGGGCGAAGGTTCACCTTCCAACAGGACAAGGACCCTAAGCACACAGCCAGGACAAAGCAGGAGAGGTTCGGGACAAGTCTGAATGTCCTTCAAATCAAATCAAATGTTATTTGTCACATGTGCCGAATACAACAGGTGAAATGCTTACTTACAAGCCCTTAACCACCAATGCAGTTTTAATAAAATAAAATAACAAATAATTAAGGAGCAACAATCAAATAACAGTAGAGAGGCTATTTACAGGTGGTTCCAGTACAGAGTCAATGTGTTATATACAGGGGGCAACGGTTAGTTGAGGTAATTGAGGTAATATATACATGTAGGTAGAGGATAATAAACAGAGTAGCAGCTGCATAACAATAGGGGGTGGGGACAATGCAAATAGTCCAGGTAGCCATTTGATTAACTGTTCAAGAGTCTTATGGCTTAGGGGTAGAAGCTGTTAAGAAGCCTTGTAGACCTAGATTTGGCGCTCCGGTACCGTTTGGTGGCTGGGGAACGTGCCAAATTTTTGGGCCTTCCTCTGACACCGCCTGGTATAGAGGTCATGGATGGCAGGAAGCTTGGTCCCAGTGATAAACTGGGCCGTACGCACTACCCTCTATAGTGCCTTGTGGTCAGAGGCCGTGCAGTTGCCATACCAGGAGGTGATGCAACCAGAGGGGGAATACGCATTGTCCTGCCCTCTTCACGACTGTCTTGGTGTTTGGACCATGATAGTTTTTTGGTGATGTGGACACCAAGGAACTTGAAGCTCTCAACCTGCTCCACTATAGCCCTATCAATGAGAATGGGGGCTAGCTCGGTCCTACTTTTTCTGTAGTCCACAATCATATCCTTTGTCTTGATCAGGGGAGATGATTGTGGACTACAGAAAAAGGAGGACCGAGTACAACCCCATTCTCATCGATAGGGCTGTAGTGGCACAGCCAGAGAACGGACTTGAACTCAATCGAACTTGTCTGGAGAGATCTGAAAACAGCTGTGCAGGAATGCTCCCCATCCAACCTTACAGAGCTCGCAGAAGATCTGCAGAGAATAGAACTCCCCAAATACAGGTGTGCCAAGCTTATAGCGTCAAACCAGACCTGCGGCTGTAATCACTGCCAAAGGTGCTTTAACAAAGTACTCAGTAAAGCATCTGAATACTTAGGTAAATGTCATTTTTTTATTTTATTTTACCCGTTTTTGCTTTGTCATTATGGCATATTGTGTGTTGATTGATGATGGGGGAAAAAACACAATTTAATCCATTTAGAATAAGGCTGTAACCTAACAACATTTTGAAAAAGGGTTCTGAGTACGTTCAGAAAGCACTAGTGCCTTTTAAAATAGTGGACTATATAGGGAATATGGTGCCATTTCAGACACAGCCTGAAGCATCTGCTGCCTGGTGTCTGACTGACTGTGTGCCTGCATCCCAAATGGCACCCTATTCCCTACATAGTGTTTTGGTCAAAAGTAGTGCACTATGTAGTGACTAGGGTGCCATTTGAGACGCAGCCTGAATGAGTCAGCAGCTTGTCATTCTGAGCACAGAGGTCTCCTCAATGACCATTAGAACACCAGGGGAAGGCACGCACACACTAAAAACACACATTTGAAAGCTCCCATCGCCCCACACTGACAGACAGTGCCCTCCTTTTCCTCGGCCTGTGGAGAGAGATATGCATTTGTGCTGTGTGTTCCTCCCGTTCGGTCACTTAGTCTCGCTGTGTGCCACGCTGCATTAACGGCGGTGAGATGGGCTGGTTGCTAGGGAGACAGGTCGTCAGGACCCAATTTGGTGTTGGTGTCATATTGGGTTGGGTGAGTCATTCCAGAGAGAGACAGGGGGAGAGACACAGAGGGACAGAGACAGAGAAATGACAGCCGGTGACGTTGTCTGTCATAAGGGATTTCCAAGTGGAAAAAAGATCAACCATTAAAGATAAGAACCATTCCAAGTGAGTTTGGCCAGACGGAGCATAGGGATGGACGATATGGCTTAAAAATTGTCCCGATATTATATATATTATTATTATCATTTAAAAAAAAAAAAAAATGATTTTTTTAACTTATGGGCAATTCACATTTTCTCTCTAAATAAGCTTTTCAGGTCAGTTAAAATGTCAAATGCTGCAAGGTTGTGTATTTATTTTCTTAGTCAACCTTGTGTTCTGTTTCGTTGGGTTCTAGAACGTAGCCCTGTTTCTTTGTGTTCTTGAACGTAGCCCTGTCTTTCCTTTTTGTTCATTGATTTTACCTGTGTTAGTTACCTGGTCTCATCAGCACCTTATTTAGTTCAGTTCATACATCCTTCCGAGAGCAACTTCTCCCAACCATCCAGGAACAGTTTGGTGATGAACAATGCCTTTTCCAGCATGATGGAGCAC
Organism: Oncorhynchus keta; assembly: GCF_023373465.1. NCBI lineage: Eukaryota > Metazoa > Chordata > Actinopteri > Salmoniformes > Salmonidae > Oncorhynchus > Oncorhynchus keta. The sequence continues at coordinate 51,155,549 of NC_068448.1, read as the reverse complement.
CTTGACATTAGGCAAAAGTGATAACTAAGTGGCTCGGGGAACAAAACATCGATATTTTGAGTCCATGGCCAGGAAACTCCCTTAGACCTGAAACCCATTGAGAACTTGTGGTCAATCCTCAAGAGACGGGGGGACAAACAAAAACCCACAAATTCGGACAAACTCCAAGCATTGATTATGCAAGACTGGGCAGCCCTCAGTCATAATGTGGCCGAGAAGTTAATTGACAGCATGCCAGGGCGGATTGCAGAGGTCTTGAAAAAGAAAGGTCAACACTGAAAATATTGACACTTTGCATCAACTTCATGTAATTGTCAATAACATCTGACAAAAATATCTAAAGACACTGAAGCAGCAAACTTTGTGGAAATCAATATTTGTGTCATTCTCAAAATTATGGGCCACGACTGTACTAAGCCTTTTCCTAGCTCGTTTGTGAGAACCAGTTAGAGCCTTCAGTCGTAGTTGTTTCACCTGCCTATTTGCCTACCTGTGTATGACCATGATTCCTGCCAGCTGCGAAGGCGAAATAAAGACCTGCTGCACGCTGCGTGTGAATCGACACCCTTTTCTCCCTGAGTATTCATTACAGATACACTGCATTTAAAACAGTCAGCAATAATCTAATGAATCCAGGGCTTGTGAAATGACCCCTATGCTAAATACAAGCCTCCCACAACCATTAACAAAGATTAACTAAGAAATTGTATTATTTTAATCAAAATAGTTTAACCTGCTTTTATTATTATTATATATATTTTTTTTTTTTACAACAATCACTGATCCGACTTTCAAGTCAGTCTTTGAAAGTGGCCTTTTTGTAAAAAATAAATAAAATCAGTACCACGCATAATGCACATTAACTAATAATGACTAACTTATTGTCGCAGGCATTATAGAAAAATGAACACAGTTCTCAAACAATATCTCAAGAACAAGCCCACGTGCTCGTAAGTAGCCAGCTAATCTTGATACTTCCAGTTTAGCAAACGTGGATCTACTTGCTAGTTAAAAAGGCAGGGCAGTTGAATTGTTACGAACCCACCCCTGTGTCTTGTCTCCAACTGCAGCTTGTCCACTTTGTTCAGATATTGAAATCAAGTGGCCTGACTTATTTCTCACATGTATAAAACACAGACTAGACAGCTAGTATAACGGTCTTTGGGTAAAATGCTGCCAGCGGTACGGCAAAATGAGCATTCATTTGCCCGAATCAATGTTGATACTCCCGTATTAGTAGTGATGATACCTAGAAGGGTATTGTCAGAGAGGTTAACTTCTCAATGTGTATCGGTGTCTATTTGACTGATCCCGTTGGGCCAAACCTCAAATGCAATTTGTGAGTTGAGACAGCTTGACCGAGGTAGAAGTGATCTTTCATCTTTGTTTTTGTGAGTGGCAGGGGGAGGGACTTGCTGTGTATGTAAACA